>NC_092803.1:117980335-118310960 GCF_040954645.1 Diabrotica undecimpunctata | reverse complement strand
GCCAGTGTGAGTCCATTTCAAGTAGGTAAAAAGAAATAAGAATAAGACTTACTCACAATTAATTTATTTTACCACCATACTACCGGTTTCGCATACTATAATTTGCTATGCATTTTAAGGTTAACGGTACATGGTAAACTAAATGATGCCGATACAAGGATTATTCTTAAATTTTTAAGAAAATATAGTTTAAAAATACGTTTTGGTAAACTGGTGACAGGTGATCATCGGTTTTACTGCAACTATTTAACGAGTAAAGGGATAGTTATTGAGGCGAATTGATATTAACAACTAGGCTAGGAATGTAGGTATTATGTAAATTGTTCGTCGCAAATTAAATGTGATGTTATATTATTTAAAATAATTTATATTTATTGAAGAGGTATATTTTGGAGTATATTTATATTTATTGAAATTATTTATCTAGTTTACCATGTACTGTTGACCTGAAGATGCATAGCCAATTATCGTATGCGAAACCTGTCGTTGGTGGTAGAATAAATTGATTGTAAGTCTTATTCTTATTTCTTTTTACCTATTAGTTATCTTTTAAGTAGTTGTTTTTCAAAGAAACTGTACGTAAAACATATTTTATAATAAAATATTATGTTGCAGTATTGGTGATTTTTAACTAGATTTTACTTATGGAATTAATAGTCGTGTTATAGATTTCTTACTATACTACTAATTAATTATCAAATAATATTACCCTGCAGCAATATGAGACTATGTACTAAATTTAATTACAATAATATATACCCTATTTTAACATATGTTCTAATTAATCAAATATTCTACTAGCTCTGATTTCCGTCTCATATTCCACTCAAAATTTTTATACCTGGAAGAAAATCAAATATTGATCTTAGCAGAAAGTTCGAAGTGAAAATTTCCTCGTAGTTTGGAGTGATTTCCCTAATCGAACGTTCGCTTCGAAACAGGGTTCTCCATTTAACAATTTGAAGAGGCGACAATGTCTCCCACAGACCTCACTGCAGGCGATTTGTGGTCAACTGAGCGTAGAACAGTATTGCCACACGAGAAAATATGATTACACTGCGAACTGGAACTAAATTCCGTGTTTAATTAGAAGTTTTACTCGACTTACACATGTGGTGAGAGAACTTTGTACTTAATTCTGTTTTGGCTTGGGCATTTACTTGACAGTTATTGTTACAAACTTATTTTAAGGAACTCCGTTATTAAAAGTAGATTAAAAGTGTATTACGGAACAGTTCGACCAAAAAACTAATGAGTTCTTTTTCAAAGAGAAACATAAATTGTCTTAAAAATTAAACTCACTTTCTAAGATTTACTATTTCTTTTATAAACAAACAGTTTGTTAGAGAATCAACTAGATTATTAATAGATGATACTTTTGTATAATTTACCGTCTTACAATCATGAACACTTTTTGCAAATACACATAAAATGCTTAAAATAACTTCATTAAGTATTTGCTCGTAGTAGTTTTAATATATAGTTTCTTTTTTTTTATTTGGTAGTTTAGTTTTAAACAGCGTTACTGTGGAGCAGTAAAATAACTAAAAGCAACAAACTAAACATGTAGAAAACGAGTATCGAAAGTATTGAAGATGAATTACTGAATTACTGGAGCAGTTGCAGTCGCCTTACTAGAAGGGATATAGTGAGAAATGCGGATATCTTAGCAGAGATGAGGACCAATAGAGATATTACTAAAGCTAAACGACGAAATTGTTTCGGACATTTACAGCGAATAACCGGAGGGAAATAGCCAAAAAAAGTTAGGCAATGGACATCACCTAAAAGTAGAAAAAGAGGAAGGTTAAAACATTAATGGAAATGAAATGTGGATGAAGCAATGTCAAGCAGAGACCTAAAATAAAAAGATTGTTTGGATAGAAGACGCTGGAACCTAGGATGCCAGAGGCGGCGTCAGTCGTAAAATAAACGCATTGATATATTATATATTATTTTTAAATTTTTTTCTGTAGTAGGACTGAGGATTCTATTTGTGATTCTGATTATCATAATCAGCTCGTTTTAAGTCCACTGGAGAACATAGACCTCGTCTATTTGTATCCAGAGTGTACGGTCTTGTGCAGTATGGATCCAATTTTTCGTCGTCTTTCGTAGATCAACTTGCCATTGTGTAGGTGATCTTCCTCTGTTTCATTTATCTGCCCTTTCTCTCCAATCGGTTACCTTGCGTGTCCACCTTTCATCCTTACCACGTGACCAGCCCATGTCCATTTCGATCTGCAAGCTATATCCACAACATCTGTAATTCTTGTTATTTTTCGCAGGTCTTCATTTGTGATCTTGTCTTTTATTGTTACTCCTATCATTGAACGCTCCATTCTTCTTTGTGCTGCTCTTCGTTTTAATGCATTGGTTTTTGTTAGTGGCACTAGGTCTTTAAATACCTTTTAAGAGCTACATATGCTGCACATCCATGTGCTATTCTGTTTGATATCTCAGCTGTTTCGTGTCCAAGGTATATGTAGTCATCAACAATTTCTGCTTCTGACTTCGTCTTTCTGAATTTTTAAATTGTTACTGAGCACAAGGTTCGTCGTGAATTTTGTTTTGGGGATATTTATTTTTAAACCGATTTCTCTGTAAGATCTTTCCAGTTCTTCTCACATGATGTTGATTTCGCCGAGGTCATCTCCTATCAAAACTATGTCATCAGCATAACTCAGGTAGTATAGTCTTTCCTCGTCGACACTTATCCCCATACGATCTCAATCCAGGGTCTTAAAAGCACATTCTGATTATATCTATCCTGAATTATTATATTTTATATACCTTAACCACTCTTGGTATCTCTGCTTTCTTCATATTTGAAAACATTTTGCGGTGTTGGGCACCTTCAGTATCTATTTTCATATCATCATTATCGGTGGGTCTATCTAATCTATTTCGGTAGTCGTTCTTGTCCATTTTCTTGCCAATGAGTTTTAAGATCTTTTTCTCGAAAATTAGAAGATAGCTGATTTGCATAGTGATGAGTCATTTGCGAACAATCCTTCTTTACACTAATTCAAACTACCCGGTTCTCGAAATTAATCTGACTCAATTCTTGTCAGAGCCGATTAGAATGACATCCATGAAGTACGCCTGTTACTTTCCTTAAAAAAATAATAATTTTTAAGTATATTTTTTATGTACGAAGAATTGATATAATTTAAATGACTGTTCCTTAAACTTCCACTATATAGTTATTCGTTTTCAATGAAGTTTATATACAGTAGTGTCATCAGTAAAGACCCGAATAACCCCAGATGCGAATTATGGGCCGTTAATTTGTTGAGTCGTCATTTGCAGCAAACTGTCAAAGTTCCTTCTAGACTTAATATAACTTTAGCATACAATACAACATTATACATAAAAAACTCACAACAAATTCGTACAAAAACTAACAGAAATAGATTATAACTACAAGAATATGCTAGTCAGTTTTGATATTACTAGCCAGCCTTTTTACTAATATACCATTAGAAAAACTTTCAAAATAATAAGAGTTAAATAAGAGAGGGGCGATACATTGACAACAAAAGCTAAACTGAATGTATCAGCTATCATGAAGCTACTAACACTATGCACAGATAATACTTATTTTTAACTTAATAATGAATTTTGTAAGCAAAACTTCGATGAGCCATGGGTTCATCCTTATCTCCATTATTAGCACATATATTCATGGAGGATTTTAAACTTAACATTGTACAATAACTAGACAAACAACCCACAGTATGGTAGAGATACATGGATGATGTGCTCTCCATTTGGCCGCATGTACCAGAAGTATTAGATAAATTCCTGATGGACATCAAGAATAAAGAATAATTCATCAAATTCACTATGAAAAAAAAACAATAATTCACTTCCTTTTCTGGATGTGCTAATCACAAAAGAGAATACAGGATGTGCAACTAAAGTTTACAGAAAACCAACCCACACCAAGAGATATTTAAACTACAACTCAAACCACAACGGAAACATCAAAAAAGGAATTATCAAAACATTATATGATAGAGCCCAACACATTTGCTCTAATGGAAAGGCTTTTCAAGAAGAAAAAACCCGCTAACAAAGGTTCCGCCAAAAAATGACTACCCATTGTCATTTATAAACAAGGAATTTCAGAAGACAGAAAAAAGAAAACAACAAAACACAACAGGCAATCCAGAAACACTTACAAGAAAGGACTCAAGGATGACAACACTACCATATTATGTAAAGGGCTTATCAGAAAAATTAAAGAGAGTAGGCAACCAGTATAACATCACATTTATAATAACCAATACACTTAGATCTATCCTATCCAAATCCAAACCTAACAACACACAATCGATATCAAAGAACTGCTTCTATAAAATACCATGTGCAACAACTATGTGGGAGAAACTGCAAGATCGTTAAGTATACGAATAAACGAGCATGAAACATACATACATAAAAAACTGATTTTGACAGATCACAGATACGCGAACATGTCCGAAACAGTAAACATAGAGTACAATGGAAAGATGCAACAATTGTCATGAAAGAAACGGACATGAAAAAGGAAAAAATCAAAGAAGCAGCCCTCATCCTAGCAAATGAAAAAAAAATGTGTAGCAAAGTGGTCAGCAGAATGTAGCAGGTTTTGGTTACCAATACTAAAAGTGTTGCGTTCTGTACATACGATGACCTCAATATAACAATTGGGGTCATCCTGAAGGGAGAGAGAAGATATTCTGTTCAATCTAGAACTCGCTGGTTTCCCCTTTCGGATTGGGTATGTAAATAGAAAAATAAAAGCCAAAGGACTATATAAACTCTATTTGAAATAAATTAAAGGCAAAGACAAATATACATACGTTAAAATATTATAAAACTATAAAGAGCTACAAATTATTGCGACGTGACAAATATGTTAAAATCAATATTTATTTGTAGCCAAGAATAAATTTACATAAGAAAAGTGTACAGGCGACAATCACTCAAAAGACTAAAATCTCAGAACTGGTAAAATAAAAATATCGATACATATAAATAATCGGTGGTAAAATGAATCAGCCTTGTTAATAAAGACACACAAAATGCAATCAAACATAACATATATGAATTATATTAAACTTAAATACAAATATTACTAAACTCAATTCAAAGTATAATCGGTAATGACAAAATACAAAAAAATAAGAATACAGTAAATAGTACATAAAACAAAACAAATGTAAAATGTCCAATTGACAACGTTCAATCGCGATCGCGGCACAAAAGCGATAAAGTTCCAAACAAATATTAAATAAATATACCAAATGCACGTACTTGATATATCCAGCAACATAGATTAATGGTGTATTGTTCCTGTTCCTTGCCCAATAAAAAGATAGCACCCCGGCTATCTCAAAAGATGTCTTCATCGACGAACAACAGGAACCACAAAATTCATAATGCAACATTTCTGCATAAAGCGACTTTCTTGGTCAAAGGACCGATGCCAAGTGTCAGGTACTCTTAACCTACACACATGCACATCTGTGTTGGTACGAAGATAAAATTCGACTATGATTTTGTAGGTACGTCGCTTATCTCAAATACACATCGGTGTCATTTTGCAGATGGCTCATCTTGTAAATTAGTATTTTTTAACACAGATGCCCCCTTGTACATGGAATCTTGATATACGGGGAGAATCAAAACTACCACAAAGTCTGTTAATATTATATAAATGTTAATATATCGTTGCGAAACTGCAACAAAAAGAAGAAGTCACCAACAAGAATATATTAACAATAGTGGAATAAGAAACTCTATATACTCTTCCTCTATCATGCACAATACATATGCAATACACAACACATGTTGACTAAACAGGAACAATCTACACACAGACAAACGTCTACAGCACGTATTAGTAATACCGAACACTTAAAATAATCAGAGTTTAAAATTTCCACGGGGCAAAATCTCCAACCTCACATCTTTCAGACACAATATGGCTGTCGCCTATAACATAACACCGTGACCAAAAGTGAATTGACCTCCAATTTTGTGACATGACATAACCTTGTCAACAGTCTTGGCGGTTGTACACTGTTTTCTAACAACATTATTTAATAATCTTTTTTGAGAACGATTTCCGGAGTGTAAATCGAAACGTCAAATTTTTAGGTAAAATGTAATTGTCATTACAATCAATTGTGGCTCAATTCCATATAAATTATAACCAATAACAAAAACTTTGGTTATACATTTTCCAGAATTTGTATAATAATCTCTTATGAAAACGATTTCCAGAGTGGAAATCGAATCGCTAAACATTAGTTATTTAAAAATGTGATTTTCATTACAACCAATAATTATTGTGGCCCAATCCCATATAAACATAGTATTTAAATTAGATATGCCACAAGAAAGTACTTTCAGAACCTTGCAAGTTATTTCTAAATTAGATTAAATTTTAATTTTAATTTTATAACACACGATTTTAATATTATAACACAAGTCCTTTGACAATATCCTTGAACAAAGATTATGATATTTACAGGACTATTCAGAAATGTAAAAAATTATAAATTTCAGATTAACACTATCTCGACACGTACTTGCTAGAAACAAGACAGCAGAATAAAAAAGCTGAATCTAGAATAATTACTGCAAACACCTACATAGAACAACTGTGCATTCTCACTTTACTGATACAATGCTGTTTTTTTCCAAACTACTATATGGAGTGAAAATTTTCACAGATATTACGCCAAATAGAAAGAACATAAATATGCGTTTTATAATCTAAAAAGATGCAAAATATTCGAAGTCAAAAATTCCAAAAACAATATAACTCAATATAACTGCAATCCAATGTACCTATTTAGAAGTGCAGTGTACAAAATAAAAATTACCATAAGAGTCTTCATCTACATCTTTAAGTTATTGCTGATGTTTGCTGGAGCTCATTGCTACCACTATAGTGTTTTGCAACATATGAATTAAACCCCAGTTAAATTATTACAAATTTTAGATAAGCAAATTCCAACAGAAGTCACCATAGAATTGTTGATATTTTAAAAATGATCCCGTAAATTGTTTTTGTTCTTTCGAAGGGTATAGCCAAGAAAGAAATTTAGCGGTTTTGTAATTTTCCGTTGTAATCCTAAATCCTATAAAGCACGATTATAATCTAAACAAATGCTCAATCTGAACGGGATCAAAGTTGTCGACAAGATAAATCAAAGTTATAAGATGACGAGGAAGGATATTGCGGTCGTCAGAACAACCGAAGAGATAATTGGGAACGTTGGAAGTGTTTGTTGAAATTTCTCTAATAACTGTAGACGTATTAAGAGATCTCGGTATATCGCAAACAATGAGAGCATTGTCTTGGATTTAATCGCCGTTGCGAAGTATGACCCGCCACGCCGCCGACGAGAGAAACGAGAGGTCAGGAGAATTTCTCTATATCTGGTTTATAGTGCTTTGCTTACTTACTCCTGCTTCTTTCTCTGCACAAAGTACTATAGAGTGTCCTTTTTATCGGTATACAATTGTTTTTGTTTAAATACAATATTTTAGTTTTGATTAAAAAATACTCGTGTTGTTTCTTTTAAAAGAAGATTTTGATATGACTTATTGCTCGCTGTATTATTTAACCAATAGATTCGCCATTCTTCTACGATCTTAATTGTTCTAAACTCTAAAAAACAATGATTAATTCAATAATATTGTATATTCTCTCTTTTCTTTTTTGTTTTAGGTATCATATTTTTCTGCCATAATGTCGAATTCAATGCTCCTATTACTGGTTGTTTCCCTTTGGTGCTTTGGTGATTCGATATCTGGTTTTCTCTTTATTATTAGTAGTTAGTTTTATGCCAAGATATACACGTTCAGTATCATTTTTAATTTTATTTTTTTTATATTCAAGTGCAGATCTCTAGTCGGTGTTTTTTCCGTATTAAACTTCCAGCTGACAATCTCGATATTCCTCTAGTTTTATTGACATTTATTGTAGGTACTCTTTCTCTTGTGCGACTACTATCTGGCCGTCTGCATATTATAGCAATTGTAAGATTTGTGTTCTCAATAGGCAGACCCATGCGTTTTGCTTTTTTCTTCCATGTTGACGTCAATATATTACATTTCATTATACTACTTTTTTCCAAGACTTCCCATAGTTTTACTATCGGAACAGTATCATATGCTGTTTTCAAATCTGCTAGTAACAGATGCACTTCTTGTGATCTTGCACTCTTTTTTTATATTATTTGTAATTTACAGAATCCAGTGTCCAATAAATGAACGTAAAATACGGCGATACCCTGTAATTTTCTGGGTCACCACCGAATGTTATTAAAATTTGGATTTAGGTTCAACTAACCCTCCACCTCACTCTTGGACTTGTGCCATTGTACATTGTGTGTAATTGGTTCAAATTATCCTTTAATGAAGTAAATGAATGTCAATTAACATTAAACAACATAATTTAAGATTTTATCATAGTTTAACCCCTAAATCTCACCTTCTAGATTAGTTATAATTAAAACAATGTTATTGAATACCTTGTCTCCACTGATTTGCATAGAAATTTGGATTTAGGTTATACTTACTCTCCTCTTGAAAATTGGACTTATGCCCTTGGTTCCTTTTTATTTTTAGGGGTGAAAATTATTAGAAAAAATCATATAAATTGTAAATTCAAGCAATTTGGAATTATTTAATTATACAGTGACCATACAGACATCTTTTAATTTTTTACCACATAAATTCCACCCTTATAAAAACCACCCGTTGCCAACAAATTCGCCTAGTTGTAGTATTTCTTGAAACTATTAATACAATATTTTTTTACTCAAAATGTTATGAACTTATTTTATTTCAACTTAAAAAACAGCCATTATTAGTTTGTAAGGATGGGTGAACGTATGTCTGTACCTTAGTAGTACATTATATGTACTATGAAGTATTTAAAAAATCATTTTGTAGATTTTTTAAGGGCAATAAGATCATTTATTTAAATTATTTTTTTAAGTTATATCTTAATCACTCTAATAATATCTTAACCAATATTTGTCATACAAAAACCAAAATATTTAGAAAAGCAAAACCTATATTTTTCTATTATTCAAGATTTTTCGTACCACGACTACTTTTTAAGTTATTTAAAAAAAAGGCATTTTTTTAGCAGATACGTTTGACCAAAATTTCGATACATTCTAAAATTGTTAGTTACTTGTCATAATTTCTGTTAATTTGTAAATTTTTTTACGTATTTTAGAATTTAATTAAAATGTTTCCACTTTTAGATTTTGCGGTCTAAAGAATTACGGTAGTAAATACGAGACACTCTGTAGATAAACACAATCAATATTGTTCCCACAAAGGAAAGAGAAGAGTCTCGCTTCTCTTGGAAAATATGAATTTATTGCACATATTTGTAGTGGGTGGCAAGCGTCATGCCCTTGCTTTGGCTGCGCTGGTTTATCTCAAAGGCGTACTTTAATGGGACCTCAACAACAATTTGTTATTGTTATTATGTACGAGGGATAACGTAGAATTAACTCTTGATGCACTCTGCATGACTTTCTTCGAAATGCGCATTGTTTTATCTGAGGAAAAAAATACAGGCGTATAATTTTTGGAAGGTGGTTGCTTTGTTGGTACAACGGGTAAAACAAGGCGTAGTACAGTTGTTGGTATATTACATTATTATGCTGATAATAATATAAATAAAAGTAAGATAAAACAAATATTTTTTTAGGAAAACACAGAGACAGTAGAAAAAAATTATATTTTACAAAAATGTGCAGTTAAGGCAGAAGGCTAAACAAATAACAACTTAATTGATAATATACCGGATTGGCCACTCCTGATATTTGGCAGTATTCATTGTATTTTGTGAAAATGCTAAAAAAGATCGATTTTTATTCTAAAGGGGTCATTTTTAACGATATAGATATCTGCCAATTGTCAAGTCCTTCCCTTCCAGCATCCCAATCCTTAAATTTTAAACAGGGAATATATCATGTGTAGTATACTGTTACTGACAGGTACTTTGCTGGAGACTTCGGACATCTATAACATTAATTAATTAAAATTAATTAATTAATTAATGTTAAAATTTATTTAAAAAACCAAAACTTAACATGAACATTTCTTTTATATTTTACTAATACACGTATACTTCAATTTTGATTATCTAAGGGAAATAGACAGCAGGCGGGGGCTAGACAGGAAAATACACAGATATAGCTTTTCAAGACTATGCAGCAGTTTAATGGTAGTATTTTCTTGTAGTGTTGTGTAGTTTACAATAGAAGAATATTTTGTTAAGTTATATACTGTACTCTTCCTTATGTATATATATATATATATATATATATATATATATATATATATATATATATATATATATATATATATATATATATATATATATGAAAATTACTGAGTTCTCGGGAAGAACCGCGTTGAGAATTTAAAACTCTTAGAGTTTGAAATTCTCAACGCGGTTCTTCCCGAGAACTCAGTAATTTTCATTTATCTGACTGCGGAAACTTATCCGAACATATATATATATATATATATATATATATATATATATATATATATATATATATATATATATATATATATATATATATAGGAAAATAGGTGAAGAAATGTGGAAAACGGGAATAACGGTGAGAGAACACACAATTCTTTGTAGATGATAAAATAGACAAGTGACCAGTGTATCTTACCAGCGATTACGTACGGATTTGAGACCATGGACTACAAATAATAAAACTTTAGAACAGTTCAGTATAACTCAACGAGCGATGGGAAGAGAAGAAATGGGATTCGGAATACGGACATTCGTGACAGAATAAAAATTACTGATTTCATAGATCCTATTAGCGAGGATCAAATGGCAATGGATGGGGCAAGTTGTTCGAGATAACCGAAAAAAATGGACGCAGAGAATAACAAACTGGAGACCAAGAGAGAACAAGAGGGGAGTGGACATACCGCAAAAGGGGTGGACGGATGATATCAAACATATCGTGGACAAGCAATGGATGAGAATTGCTACGAGTAAACATCAATGTAAACCAATGGAAGAGGTGTATGTCCAGCAGTGGACGAACATGGGGTGAAGAAGAAAGAAGAAGGTAGAGCAGTCTCCACGGAAGATGCCCAATATCTTAGTTATATGAAAAAAAAAAGATGTAAAAGAAATATGAAGAGATGGGTCTAAAAATATGCGTGAATATTCAGTAAAAGGAAAAACGAAACATGCAATTTAAACATACTGACAGTATCAAAACTGTATTTTCTACATATATTTGGCGGCGCTTTTCAACAAAGAGAATAGTGATAAAGGCAGTTTCCCGAATCCAAATCTAGTACAAGATGAAAAAATTGTTCTTCACTTCATTTCTTAACACGTTCTCATTTAGTCAAGTGTCTATGGTTATTAAAATGTTCAGGAATTATCAACACGGTGTGATACTCAGATTTTTGACGTAGATCAAACACCTGAATGTTGGCTGTGCTGATCATTATGTCAACCTAAATAAGACAACAAATACAACCAACCTATGATAGCGTTAAATTTTAAAAGTAAGAAGCAATATTAACATGAATGTTGTTGATAAAGAGACAATCGTGGTATGACAACCAAATTGTTCTTATCACAAATCCTGTATGTATTTGAAAACGATAGTGCATGTGTATATTTTTTAGTTCCCATAAGAAAACTTTAAAGGTCCTAAGTATGTGTTACATAATATAATGACGTAATGATATAATCTATTAAGTCTAGACTGAGGGGAAAAATCCTTTCTTTTATAAAAATAGACAGTACTTAAGTCGTAGTCCTTGATAAGTATGATTTTCTTCTGAGTGACAAAACTAAACACGAGTTAGAATAACATTGTGTTTTCTGGTAATAATAATAATAATAGGCCATAAATCCATTCGAATATATAGGCACATACATAAGAAAGTTCTCCTTATTTTTTTTACTATTGCTCATCTCTAGTGCAAAAATTTCATATTACGGACGTTTATGGTGGTTGTATAGACGCTGTCCGGACGATTCCTCACGACCAAAATTCATTCCATTCGTGAGATATCGGCATTAAGTAATGACCAGAGCACGATCACGGTCACTGTAATTTGTTGAACCCGATATCTCGACTCGATTTAACCAGGTAGTAATGAAAAAATAATTTAGTTCAGCTCAGCTGGGATCTAAGTCGGTCGATCGTTCGTCGTATATGGCTTGTAGGGATGTGACTGCTTTCAGCTAATGTTATTTTGGAGCAGTTGCTGGTGTTATATATCATCTGATTTTTTATTTTTTATCTACCACAGCATATAATATTCTCATAAATATAATGCACATATCGACTCATCGTGTTTGGTTATGCAGATAAAAAAAAAAGAAAATAACAAAAGGGAAAAATATATACGCAGAAGAAATCAATCTATTCTAAATGCTCAAACAGTCCACAAACACCAGAAAAATGAAAAGCTATTCTCCACTATATTTTGTAATACATATATCACTGTTAAATTAACTATATTTCTTCAAATTGTAGTTACAGAGAATCATAATACTAATTTAGTTGTTACTAGTAATACCTATTATTGATATATTGATATATTAGGCCCATTGATATATTATGACCATTGATATATTATTGATATATTGGTTTAAAAAAAAATGATTTATTTACATCATATAAGTATAAACAATTGGAATTTAATTTATTGTTTTTTTATACCTGACAGTATTTTAAATACCAAACTTCTCCCATTTAGCCCATGTTTATCCACTGTCGGACATAGACCTCTCCCATTTATTGTCATTGATGCAATCTCTTAATTCCCTTAGCAAGTCTCATCCATTGATCCATTGTTTGCCCACGATATGTTTGATATCATCCATCCATCTCGGACAGCGGTCTGTCCACTCTTCTCCTGTTCTCTCTCGGTCTGCAGTATGTTTTTATCTGTGTCCATTTTTCAAAGTTATCACAAGTAACATTCCCGACCCATTGCCACTTGAGTCTCGCTATACATTCCACGATATCAGTCATTTTTGTTACGTCACAAATCGATTCGGTATTTCGAATCTTGTCTTTTGAATGGAAGAAAAACAACTTAAAATAATCTGCTGTGCACACGACGCAATACTAAGCTCAGTGAAGATGATTTACAACGTATGCGGCACCAATTTAATATAATCGTCAAAACATTTAACATGTTAATATCTCCAAAAAAAGACAATATGCATGGTTATAACAGAAAATTTACTAAGATGTTAATTAGAGCTAGAAGGTCATATAATAGAACAAGTGATGGAGTTTACATATCTAGGCATCACATTATCTAGCTACGGAAAGCTTGAAACAGAATTGGAAGATCATGTGAACAGATCAAACAGTGTTTTTCTGTTCAGCGTTGTCCATTATATTACGCGACAGTTCAAAGCTTGGCGGTTTCTGATACAGTGCATTTGGTGCATTTCCTGTGGTGAGTCGCTCTCCCAGTGTCTTCTATACAGGCGTTAGTTAGACTGAAATCTTACTGATGTAATAAGGTGGTCTTTAAAATGGAGGATATCTGGAAGGCATTTCGATATATAGCTTGTTATGGTGGATGGGTAGTTGGGGGTTAACCTGAATTTTTCTATATTTTCTTAGAAGAGAATGACTCTTCGTAGTTTCCACGATGGGATGTGACTCAGAATGGCAAGCCAATAGATCGGCGTTGGTTTAATTGCAGCCGGGCTCATTCGCATTGTCTGGTTTAATTGGGTGTCAACAATCTTCATATATTTGCTATTAAGCAATTCCAGAAAAACCGAGTATACAAGTCTAAGGACTGATCTGAATACAGAGGATGAAGAACTCCCTATGGTACCACATATTTTTGGATTATATTATTTTGCGTTTTTAGTTTTCCTGTCGATCTTTGTAGGTGTTCTTTAAAGCGCAAGGTTCTATCCAGAGTTACTCGAAGGTAGCGTGTTTTTAGTTGTATATGGTTTCTGTAACGCCCATGCTATTATTTCTTGCTGCAGTGGTCAGGGTAGCCAAATTTCTACGACGTTGTCGTAGGAAAGTTCGCAATGTGTGAAATAAATAGTAAGAGTACCAACACAGATCCTTGCTGCAGTCCATTGCTGAGCTTTATTTGGACTGCCGTCTGTAAGTTGGCAGGGGCTATTAATGAGTTTAGTTATTTTTTGACATAGAATTACACATGTTAGTTTGCAGAGTAGTCGTTTTATCCACATGGTATCGTATATAGCTGATAGGTCAATGAAAGTAATCGATGCTTTAAGCTTTCTTGAAAAACCTGCTTTTGTATGTGTTGTTAGGGATAGGGATGTGTTAATTTGGGCAACTACGGTTAGGTCTAAACCCTGCTTGCTCAACGGGTATCAATTGAAATATGTCTCAACTAATTCTGCTGTAGATTTAGAATTCCAGCAGTTTATAGATACAGCTCGGCAGTGCAATCGGTCGGTAGTTTTGAAGCTGATCATATGCCTTTCTTGGTTTTAATATAGCTACAATATAAGCCTTTTTAAGTGAGTGGGGAATTTTTCCTTCTTGTAAGATAACTTCTTTTTCTCCTTCTTCCTCTTAATAAGCAATTCTGCTTCTTCTGTGGATTGATGACTTATCTCTTGCTATTTTGGCGACACGGGTCTCCTTCATTCTGCTTATGTGGTTATTCCATTCTTTTTTTCTATTTTGTTTCCATTCATTTTGTTTCCATTCATTTATACACTGTACGTTACATTTTCTTCTAATGTCTTTACTTCTCTTTCGATCTCTCAGCGTATTTCCTGTAACTCTTCTCAGTATTCTTATCTCTGCCGTTTCCAGTACCTTTTGCGTTGTGGCTGTGTCGGGTCTTGTTTCTGAGGCATATGTCATTATTGGTCTTACACTGGCTTTATAAATTCTTGATTTCATCTCAGTGTTAACGTGTCTGTTTCGCCATATAGTGTTATTAAGGCATCCTGCCAGTCTATTTGCTTTTTGTACTTAATCTCTCACTGCTTTGTCCAAGTCTCCATAGTCAGAGAGTGTAATTCCTAGTCTTCTGAGAAACAAAACTCCGCCTGCAGTTTTGTTGGGTGGATCGAGTAGCTCGACAGAAGTGTTGCCAGTCCCAAGCCCGGATAAAGGAGGAGGGGGTCTACAGCCAAGTTAGCACCCTACTGATAGACTTTAAATCCATACTACAGCTCATAGAAACAGGATTATGCCTCGGAATAGCAATGATTTCTTTTAAGATATGTGTATGGAAATTAGCTAGCCATTTTCTAGCATATTTGCCACATAAAAGTAAAAAATATTGATAGATTTCATCTTAACCGAGGGCCTTTCCATACTTAATTTCTGATATTGCTCCAGTGGTTTCTTTTAGAGTAAACTCGTAGTTAGATGTAGGTGGGACGCTGGAAACTGACTCCTGAAAAAAAAATATGGTATAGTGAACATAATTTAAACATAATAAAGTTTTCACTTAACGATAAATTAATCTTAAGGGCAATTTAAAATGCTTTTTGAACATATATGAATTTTCTAATCGTCAAGATTGAATATTTATCATTCATAATTATTATACTTTCTAAAAACACCGCGTATTTTCTAAAACAAGTAGTTTCGGAAAATGGTTTTCATATTGTTTGTTAGAGTAGCCACTAAAAATATAAAATTTAGACGACATCAATACCTAAACCATAATAAAATAAATTTTACTAAAAGCCGAGTGGACCAATTTTTTAAAATTTAAATTTTTTAAATTAAAATTTTTATTTCAGTGTAAATGGTAATTCTTTTTTATTGGATGTAAAATATCTATGCAATAAAAGACTCACATCAATTTAGTTACGTATTAAATTAAAATAAAAATTATTATGAGATATTTCCTCCGAGAATCAACTTTATTTAATACCGTAGCTGTTCTGGAAGTACTGGAACGATGGCATTATAAAGCTCTCCACTGCCAACTTAAATGAAAAATGCTACAAAAAACATCTTACAAAAAAAATATATAACTTTTTTATTATTCACCCTGTATAATAACGACTAACTATCTAAATTATCTAGATATGCGAGTTGCTTATAGTTTGTGAGTATCCTTTAAAAATGGAAATGGCGTGCATATTGTGGTATTTTACGTCTAGTTGCAAACGAAACAAACATGCCTGCGATATTGTGAAAGGAATGGTTCTATAAAGGGAGATGTAGAAAGAAGACAGATTTAACGGTTATAATAAAAAAATATTACTGAATACTGACATAGATTGGACGCAGTACTCTTCAACATTCTCTGGTGAGAACGGCAGTGAAAGAAGAGCCAGTTTTTTGTAAACTTTAAAGGCTTCTTTGTTTAACTAGCTCTGTATAATAAACAAGATCTATTGTCTTAATAAATATCTTTACGACCGTACAGTAAAATACAGTAATAGGCAAAGTTTAAGAGCTCATAAGCCAATATTTATTATACCTACCTTATTTCCATGTAAAATTATTACTTAATCAGGATAGTTTAATTTAAAATATTTGCGTGTACACAACAGCCGTATATAACTTTTAATGGTCTTTTTGATTAACTTTAATAATACCTGTAAAATTTAACATTGAGAGTTTTCCGTCCCAACTGCGTAATACGGGGAGTGTACTGAAAATTCTTAGTTAAAGACAATTAATGAAATTATAAAAAAAAAATAATCGTTATAACAACAATTGTAAAAGTACTTTCAATAACGTTCATTATTTGAAGTCGTTTATTAATATAGAGGATTGTGGTGAAAAACACTGAGAGGCGAAAAAACGTAAAGAGACAAAAGAGTATCTAAATAACAATAATTTATTTTTACTAAATTTAATGTTTTTAAAAATAATTTAGCAAGTATATAACACTGAAAAAGGAATGATTATTCACCTCCATCTTAGTTGTGCTGATCTCAAAGTTTAAAAAAGCAAGATTTAAACGCGTTCACATTTGTACAAGTTTTTACTTCAAATTGAAGTAAATAAATTTCACTGGATAAGCGGGGAGGTAAGTAAGCATATCAATTTTTATAATATCTTCACGGATGGAACCAAATTTATAGACCGGTAGGTACAGTTAGCTTCCTTCACAGACCTCCATTTTGTATAGAACTTTATGCAATCTATCAAGCTATAAACTGCCTAAGTAATTCCAAAATCCCTCATGCTTGCTGGTTGCCTTAGTGCGCTCCCGTACTTCTTCTTCAGGTCTTTGTACGCTGCGAACGTTGGCTATTAATATGGCAATTCTGTTCTTGCTTACTGCACTTCTAGATAGTTCGACCGATGTGAGCCTGAACCATTTCCGCAGAGATTGAAGCCACGAGTGTCTCCTCCTGGCCTGTTATCCATTTCCCCCTGATACAAGAATATTCAAAAGATCTATGCCTGAGTTAAAAGAACTGGCCTAAAAAAGAAGCAGAGATATTTGGAGACGGAAAAGTTTTATTTGTTTAATTGTGTTAACGATTTATTTCCCTTTTCCAATTCTGTAGATTAGTTTTATGTTGTTAGTTCTATGTTGTTAAGATGCATTCAAGTCAATTTTCCATTCTTTATATTACACCCTTACAAGACTTACTTATGTATCAGTATGACTCTCTCTCCCTTCAATCCTGGCCCCCCGGAGGGAGTGTAGTGGTTATCGTGATGTCGTGTATTGTCCTCCTCCAAAGATCTCTGCCTCGGGTCATTTTTAATTATTAGAGATGCACTTTGCTGGATCAGTATGACTAACTAATCACAAAAAATCCGACTATCATTTTAGTTTAATAGATTTTAATTTGCCTATCTTATTTTTGTTGTTAACATAAGATTTAGTCTGTTTTTGAATAATCCTTTACCGTTTTGTCCATTGTTTTGCCTTTTTTTATTTTTTAGTTTGTCTTGGGAGTAGTAGTGAACGACAGTCATCTTAACTGTATTTCACTAATACTTCAAGGCCAACTACACTTACACTTACGGCACATCATTTAATTTTCGCTTGTCGACTGCTGGACATAGATCTCCCTCATAATTTTCCATCTGTTTTGATGTTGTGCTTCTTGCATCTAATTCCTATGGCAACGTTTAGATCGTCAGTTCAACGTGTAGATGGACGACCTCTGCTTCGGTAGGCATGATCTCTTAGTCTCCATTACAGTTTCCGCTTTTTCCATCTGTTATTTAGCATTCGAGCCACGTGACTTGTCCAGATCCACTTCAGTGTTGCTATTCTCTCTACAGCATTAGCCACTCCTGATCTTCGTCGTAGCTGGCGATTTGGGACACGCTCCATCGCCTTTTGAGCCACTGGGATTTTTTCACTGTTCCTCTTGTCATAGTCATGATTAACTATTAGTTGAGGCTCAGTAGTTAATAAATGAAACGATTATTCCAAAGAAGTGCCAGTACGAATAGAAAATCGAAAGAAAAAATTTCAGCGAGTTTACAGTGAATTGAATTTCTTTAACTCTAGAACGGCTGTTTTAATATCCAAATTGGTTGAAAGAAATTAATTTTTATCTTTTATTTCTGGTTCTAGAAAGTGAAATATTATATTTGGTAAAATAAAAAACCGTGTTATAAAACATGATGTATTCTATAGATAGGAAATATTTTTTTTGCCATGCATTGGCACAACACATTAAATAACGATAACAAGTATTAATTATTATATCACTTAACTAATGTCGATCTAGTTAAATATTGTGGTAAAGCTGAAAGAGTTTTAGAAACTGTATAGTTTTTGTGATATCTATAGAGTTGCTGAGCATTTCCTTAAGAGCAGGTAGGTTTCAAGTCTAATGCTTCATACAGATTGATGAATGTTTGCAGTCGGTAATGATGTATTTCATGGTCAGGTAAATATTGCAATGATGGCAAGTTAGACAAGTTCCTAAAGATCAAGAAACCGTGGGTAAGTTTGGTGAGGTTAATTCGAAGTTTAGTTTAAAGTCTTCTAATTACTGATGCTTCTCTTCTAATTAGGAAGTTTAGGGAGAGTTGACCAATAAACGGTTGGAACTCATAACGAGTTTTTTTGCTCTTTTGTCATAAGTTTGCGAGGTATACTCTACTGATTTTTTGAAAACTAGTTTGAGGTTTATTCCTGTACTATGGTTGGTAGTGGATGCTTCTTTGGCAAAAGGATTTGCTGTTTCGTCAGCCAATCAGCCAATAAGAAAGACTGTTAAATCGTGAGCAGCGAGATTTGTCATGAATCTGTACAAATGTCAATATGTCTGTGTCGATGGAAGATGCATTTAAAACCCAATAGATTGGTAAACAGAATTAAATCACATGATTTTTTTGTATAATGTATAAAAATACTTTCTTTATAAGCATGTTAAACAATACATGTTTGTTAAAGATGGTAAGTGAGGTGTCTATTAAAGGAAGATGTTTAGTCCAGGGGGAAATGAGTGTAGAGAATATGAACTAGTGAGACAGAGGCCAATATTGTATAAAGAGTGGAGTAATTAATTGAGATATAGGTTCTATAAGATGTTGCACATTATTATTGGAAGAAGAGGGTATTGTGATAATTAGGGAATCAACAGAATTGAACGGTTTGCGGATGTTGATTCAGAATATGACAGTAGACGAGATCGCCCTCTTAAAGTGAACGCTAATATTTATTATATTTATTTATATTATATTATATTATGGCATTTTAGAACCTTTTTTTTAATTAAGCTATTTTATTTCTATACACTTTATTAATTTATTGTAGACATTAACAAATAATTAGTTATATATAGTTTTTAAAAATGTTTTTTTTTTCTAAAAAACAAAAGAAATGAAGTAGTAATATTAAGCTTGACTTCCTTTTCCACGTAATTGTGTACTACCTAACTATTAAGAATCTATTTGGCGTGAACTAATGAACGGATAATGAAATAATGACCTGCTATTTCATTTCCTGAAACTGTATAATAGTCGATAATTTGTTACCGAGGTGTGAAAATTGATCATGCCGCTTTGGGAAATCTTCGACGGAAATAACGACACTCTTCGGAATACGGCAACGATTGCAATATGAAAGGGATGTGGGCATGGGGAAGGGTATTTGCTGGTTTGTTTTACATGATTGTTTTCACGTTACGTAGACTGTATCGATAGTTGTGTTTAGATTAGTAAGTAGTATTAATATATATGTACATATACACAAACGTACACAGAAAAACTACACAATCTATATATATCGAACAATGCCCATCGTAAGGAGATGCCCAAAGTTAGCTGAGTATTGGATAGATCATTGAGTAAGCAAAACGTATACAAGTTTACATAAAGTAACCAGTAATCGTTTACATTTTCTAGAGAAAAAGCAATAATAACAAATTATGAAGCTACAGAGAAACACACGAAGACAGCGACAATGCATATTTTAAACCAAATATAATGTACATAAAGTCGACCTCAGAGATACGTCGCTCGTTTCAAGAATATAATCGACTACTTTACCCATCAACTATTAATTCTTATTAATTTTGCCACTCTTTCTCTAATTTGCCACACAAAAAAAATTCACAAAGATGAAACGAGAATATAACTAACTGTATTTAATGGCACAAAGAAGCAAAAGAAAGCATTTATAAAAGAGAAAAAAGAAATAGTAAAGAAATAAATGTATAGGAAGAAAGCATATAAACTTAGTAACGAAATAGAAAAAATCAATGTTAAAAAGGCCAATAGACAATGGACCTTTTATTCTACCCTGGTATCTCCAGGTCTGTGTTCTCTGAACTCACAACCAACTGTCTAGTAAACTTAGTAATGATTGTTTTACTATATTGGTCAAGTTTTTACTATACACTCATTATTCAAGATTATTCTTCTTTTTTCAAGTAAGGAAGTCTGCAACAGTAAGTTTATTTGAGGTCTTTATATTGAGGGGTATGAAGTTTTGTGTTGTATGTTTCCGACAAAGATAACATTAGAAGGGGGACTATAAAATCAAATCGATATTGTGACACACAATAAACTTGGAAGATATATTAAATTAAGTTAATCTGGGATACTTAAAACTGTTTACATAAAAAAATTAAGGCGAATTTATCTACGTAAAGAGCGAAAAAGATAGTAATTTTCTAAGGTGAATCGTAGATGCATGTTGAAGTAAAAGGATACTTCTAGAGTCGTTAAAAGTCTCTAGTAAGAGGCTTTGAATTTGCGGTTCACCCAATTTACTATCAGAGAGAGGTCTCTGGACTTCTTGTTACTTCGTATAGATGTCGCTGCTAGCGTACCTGGCTGTTATTTTGGTTATAATGACCAAATACTAGACTGCATTTCATTTCAGTTCAACTTCCACAAGTGTTCCTGATGATGAGTTGAATAACTCGAAACACATGTAGAGCAATGGTGGAGTTCCTATTGAAATGAAATGTAATATTTTACTTTCATTTAAACGTCTTTCTCTACGTAAAGAGCGAAAAAGATAGTAATTTTCAAATGTGAATCGTAGATGCATGTTGAAGTAAAAGGATACTTCTAGCGTCGTTAAAAGTCTCTAGTAAGAGGCTTTGAATTTGCAGTTCACCTAATTTACTATCAGAGATAGGTCTCTGGACTTCTTGTTACTTCGTATAGATGTCGCTGCTAGCGTACCTGGCTGTTATTTTGGTTATAATGACCAAATACTAGACTGCATTTCATTTCAGTTGAACTTCCACAAGTGTTCCTGATGATGAGTTGAATAACTCGAAACACGTGTAGAGCAATGGTGGAATTCCTATTGAAATTAAATGCAATCTTTTACTTTCATATGTATATATATATATATATATATATATATATATATATATATATATATATATATATATATATTCTGCCATATTTTTTTGCATAATAACCAACCACTTCACTCCAAGTAAGAATTTCAAAAGCTTTTGAGCGATTTTCGCACCTTGGCTACAAATTATCGCCTATTACAATTTAAGGAAATGAAATAACAGCTCACGAATGGAGTAACCTCTTATTAGCTGATACCAAATAGATACTTAAAACTTTGACCACGATGATTATATTCATATTGTGCGCGCCTCTGGACTGCCCGTTTTACCGATACTGTGGAAAATCACGCGAACGTCGCATTGCTGGATGTGTTCGTTTAATCATAAAAAAGATTTAGACCGATGTATTACGTCAGGTAAACAGTACTTATATATTTTTCAGTTCAATAACCGAATGAGATAAAATATGTTGAACATATAAGTGTTTATATCGATTTATAATAAGCAAAAAGTATATACACAAAAACATTACATTCATTAGTAATGACTTATCTAAGTGAAACAATTAGAAACCTCGTCTAAAAATATTTCATTTAAGATATACTGTTAGAAAGCAGAATTTTCAGATACATATTATAATGTCAAAACAGAACAATGTATGTAAACCTAGTTTATTCTTTTGTGCTTTATTCTGCCAATTTTCAGGAAATCGCTTCGCTTTTGCTTATGTTTTTTGTGCGATGTGTTTTTTGACGATAATCTCTCACATTGGCTAGGCGGATTTAAAGATGCATAAATATTCTGGTTTCCTCTCGACCAATTTGCGACAAAGATTATTTTAATCCCACACATAGCCATTTATATAAAATTCTATTACATTTTGCCTTATTCTGTCAATTTTTGGATAAATGTCTCTTTTTGGTTGTTTGTTTTGGGTGATATCTTCCTGGGTGTGCAAAGATGTATGTATATTCCGGTTGGTTTTCTTTCGTCTGAACGCCTTTTAGTTTGAATCAATAAATAAGCATCATGGATGCCCATCAAGTCGCTATCTCTTACCTTACTACTCATCTATCAGTCGACTGAATCCACTTACGATTTCCAATTCACACCCACATAACCAGTTTTAGACCGGTTGATTCTTGTCTTTTATTCGTGCGTGTTTACATGACAGTTGGGTCGCTTGATGTTATGATTTTAAGTTCGACTTGCAACCTTTTTTTAATGAAATAATACACAACAATTACAATTCCCAATACAGAGGATACCGCAGATCAAGACCAGCAATCAACAGAAATATACACAGATGCATATTGCATAGTCCTGACATAGGTTTCTTTAGAGACAAAATTTGAAGAATGAAATGGTGAACAAATGAATGCTTTGTATTTGTAGAGAAAAAGTATGCAAATAAAATGACAAATGTGACAACTAGAGAGAAATATAGACACTTAGACACTTCTCAATACCGAACACCCTAAGCGAACAAAAACAAGCATAAAGAATTGACAAAAATGCCTAGTCCTGACATGGACAATTATAGAAAAATTACGAAATAGCATAAAAACAAATATATTCAACGCATTGTTTATAATCAAATTGTAACTCATAAGTCAAAGATGGAACGTTCATTTCTGTTTATAAGTATATGGAATAATTATATTCAGTATTAAACTGCTCCCTATACCTTGCAGACCTAGGAAGAAGAGTTTAATATATAATTTTTTAAACTGTCTGTCAATTCTACTTTCCAACTTTTCTATCCATATTTTTGTTGGTAATCCGCTCTCCTAAGACTCGGTTAATGTTACCTGACCATCTGGATATTTATGTCTATTCAGAATTCGTTATTTTTGGTCTTAATATAGTCAAATATTTCTTAGTTTATTTTTATTCCTCAACCTGTGGCTGTAGCTGCTCCTCTTTGGTTTTATTGAGCACTCACATCTCACCAGTACCCGATGGGTACATATGATCGCCATCGGGTACTGGTTTTGGTAACTGTAATGGATTATCGATTGTATAATTTGATCGCGTCCTAATCTTTTTGTTATTGTCGCTTTTATAATCCCTTTTGTCAAATAATTTCAACTATAAATAAAATATTGGTTGTCGTATCGTTTCGTATCACATAATACTTAAATTTGTAGGTATTTAGTTTCATTAGAACTCAATGTATGTATGTTTATGTGTATTTGTCTTTTGATTTTACTTGTTTTAATATAGAGTTTCATAAAGTCCTCTTGGTTTTATTTTTCTATAGTAATATCACATACCCAATGCGAAAGGGAGAAAACCAGCGAGTTCTAGATTGAACATATATATTCACCCGCCCCTTCTGATGGCATTATACGTTATATAAAGGTCATCGTATGTGCAGAAAGCAACAAAAATACCAACGACGATTATCAATAACGGGAATCTACGATATAAAAGAATAATACATTTTGCAAAAATTCTATTTTATTCCTGATCAAACGGGTATCTTAATCCTCCATACTGTAAGATATTGGTTATTATAATTTTTCTATGCTCCTTAAATGCATTAATGTTCTTAATTTATTTTTAGTTGAGTGTAAATAATAAAAAATTCT
The DNA here is from genome assembly GCF_040954645.1 of Diabrotica undecimpunctata. Lineage (NCBI taxonomy): Eukaryota > Metazoa > Arthropoda > Insecta > Coleoptera > Chrysomelidae > Diabrotica > Diabrotica undecimpunctata. Next base: position 118,286,603 of record NC_092803.1, on the reverse strand, counting down.
TATTGATTCGATGTTTCTGGTTTTTACTATCCAACCGACCTAAATATATAAATGCTACCCCAGCTGTCCTATTCTCAGTAGTATATTTGCGGTTCAACAACCTATCTGCTTGTCTAGTTTGCTCTTTAAATGAAAACTTCTTATTTATACGATGCTCATAAAAAGGAACAGTGCTGAGAGTTTTTTTTTATGAAGATCATCTTCGGTCTGCGATTTAATCGACCCGTAAGTTATAGGTTTACGACTGGGACTTTATGAATAATATTGGGGAAAGATTTGTATTTCAGTACTTTGATTGATTATCGATACCGATAAAGTTTGTTTTTACTGATGATTAAAACACAGTCACAAGTCGATCCGAAAAGGACAACAAAAATGTAGACAACGCTTAAATGGTTTTTGTTTAATGCATCCAAATCCTTTATTGTGGAATTTTTTAATCAATCCTCCACAACGGGAGAAAAGAAAACTAACAGAAATCTATGATGAAGACTAGACATATTTTACAGTATGGTCAAATATTACACTATGATTAATTGACTATGATAACACACTATGATTATTGGTATTTTTACCTTCCATCCATTAATTTTTTGTATTAGGTATTCATTCTTTGTTTCATGTTGTAGTTTTTTAGTTTTTAGTTTTTGTTAAAAATAAAGACCTATGTACTGTGGCCTGATGATGAGGCATATATTGTAAGCCCCGTAGCCTAGAGTAGTAGCCTAGAAATTCTACTACAATAAAAAACGTACGCAAGATTGTGAGGATTAACTTACCTCCTATACACTAGTATTATGGACTCACATTGGCAACCTTTTCATCATTTGAATACTTATTTAAATTATAGCTTAACACGTTAACTGCCGATCTATTCTGGGCAGGTTTTTACCAAGAGCCGCTTTCTGTTTTTGATACGTAGAAGTTTCTATATTAGTGTTTGGAAAAGTTAGAACAAAGTAAGTATTTTTTAGAGTAAGAAGAGTTGTTGGTGAACGCGCCAGAGCGTCAGTGGCGCTTGGCTCTAGTATTAATACTGGTATTATTATAGTATATTACTACTTACTACTAGTAATTAATAGCAACATTTATTTAATAATACAAAACAAAACAAATTTAAATGTGGGATATTTGATAGCAATCCAGACAAAATCCAGACATGTCAGGACAGGTTTTGCATTCATAAAATTGTATCTTTACGGATATTTTATTCGCTGTAAGTTTTATAGGCTTTTAAAATCATTTTTCCCTTTTGTAACAGGTTTGGCTTCAGAATTACTTTTTTTTTAAAGTAATCTAACGAGTTCTAAACGAAATTTGTAAAGTACAATCTTTTTTCTAGAATACTTGTTGTATAGTATGTGTGCATTTATAACTATTATCTGCATGATATGTATAAATATTTTTGTTGGACATCGTACAGTTTTTCGTTGACACGGATAATAGGCAAGCATCTAGTCTTGTCGATCAATACCAGACATATTTTATTATATCTGATAATAAGCTCTGGTTTCATTACATGCCCACTTCTTCTTGTAACTTCTTGTAAGGTGTTTTGACATTGTTGTTATATAGTAAACGTCTCTCTTATCCTTCCATTTATCAACTAGTACTCCTTTGCAAGGGCAATTGTTGCACCTTTAGCAAGTTTTTCTTGCTTTACCTCTGTAGGATTATTTTTACGGTCAATTCGAACAGTTCCTGTCCAGTAAGTTGAACATTTAAGCACGCTTTTGGCTAAATAAAGCTGTTGTAAAAATTATTCGTATAAACGCAATGGCTACATTTGGTTTAACTTCTAAATGGTGCAAAACCACTAATTAGCATGCCCTTTTCCACCTGAATCGTCAAATATTCCAGAGTAAACTAAAAATTTTAAAATTAGACCATTTGGTTTGGTCCACATATAGAACTTAATTCCATATTAATGTTTTTTGTTTGTTAAGTATTCTCTAAAATTAAATCGTCTCCTGTATAATACCATTGACTCATCTAAGTTCAAATTACGATCAGGATAATAAACTTCTTCCATTCTTTTATTGAAAAAGTTTAATATTGATCTAATTTTATGTATTCTGTCTTCAGGTACTTGTTCCATATGCAAACATTGCCTTATGGCCATAAATCTGTTCCGGCTCATAAAAGTGGAAAGAATTGCATTAGCAAAAAGAGCATCTTTATTTTTCCAATAATTCTTAATTCTAAACAATGAAATGCGACCCACATGTAAAAACAATCCGAAAAAGCCTAGCAGTTCTTCGAGAGTCAAAATTTTCCAAGCGAAAATTCTAGAATGTGCCGCCTCTGCATTCAACAAGAAAACGGACTTGGCATACCTGTTAGTCTCATCACATATTTGCTGCAACCATTCATCTGAAAGTAGCATTAGAAAACTGGATTATTATCGGAGACTTAAGTAATTCCTCCCTCCAATGGCGCTGCAGTCCAAATCGAGCCTTAGCCTCCTCCAAACTATGCCTCCAACCTTGCTGCGGCCATGTCGATCTTCGCTACTCTTACTAATATGTACAATTATTACAAAGCCAAAAGATATACGACACCAAATCGGGACAAAAAGTCGTTCGTCGATCCAAGAATAAAATTAGCGAGTTCATACCTCTAGTTACCTGACTTTGAAATATAAAAGGCCCTATTGTAGCACCAGAGAAATAATCCAAGATCATAATCAATAAAAGTCTGAACGCGGGAGAGCGTCGTCGGTGTCGAGCTAAAGTAATGTAGCGACACGCCAGCGCGTTACCGGCAACGAACGTGTTAAAAAATACTGGTATCTCATTTGCCTAATCAACATTAAACTCACTAAATAGCGCAGCGACGATTTTCTCAAAGCAATCTGTAAAAGTAGAGTAAGTTTGTAGTTGTGGTTGCTAGATGTATTTTTTGTATACTCATTTCTTGGAGTTCCAGTTGTTTATATTATTATTATCTATCCCTAATCGAAAACGTGAGTAAAAGCGGTAGATAGAATCCGTTTTAGATGCTCCTATTAGTGATGAACCACATTATTGAACACTTTGCAAATTTTATTGTTTTAGGCGGTTAATGAGCTACAAAAATTTGGAACAAAGCCCATTTGTTCGACATTGCATCATTACGAGGGGTTATCTGAAGTTTTATTAGCTGGGGTGAGCGTTCCATTTGCCATTTGGCAGTTTCCATTAGGGAAAGTACAGCGGTCTGGAAATTGTTAGAGGGGGCCAAATGCGAATACTAATACATGTTGCGACGTTAATCGACATGTAACTTGATTAAATATGTACCCGGTGTATTGATTATGACAACTGTCCGGTATAAAGAATTTATGTTGCAAATTGCTGTTTAGTCAGCGTTTTAGGCAGATGGGTATGAACATTGGTCGCGGTGGAATAATATAGACTGCATAATTTCGGTGCAATTGTGCGCTTTTAGAGAGAATAAAATGAATAAATTATAAATAAAACCGCAATATGTAGTAAAATTCGCAATATACATCGCGAAATATAACGTGTTTTTCGAAAACGTGCATAGATATTGGTGTTACGTACAAAGCAAATATTTTTGGTGGCCCATACTGCACTAACCAAATTTGAATTATATTATGCCCAATATTTTTGGTTTACGCCTACGCGCAATGGGTGCAAATGGTTTGAATCTATGTGAATTTATATGATCTTTCTTGTAGAAATATTTTTTAAGTACCTGTTATGATTTCGTCTTGACCACAATTCCAAGCTAAATATATACCAAAACTATGAGAGAGCAGAATTTAGGTCAGGATATGTTACTAATGATTATTTACAAATCGGAAAGGGCCTTTTACGGATAAATATAGAGCATAATAAACAGCAAACTTTAATATTTGTGTATTAGGAGTAAACATTTAATATAGGCAATCAACATAATGGTCTTGAACCTTTAGCAGACAGTACAATAGACTGCCGATATACTTCAATAATTAAACATAGCTTTAAAAATGCAATAGCAAATGTTACTGCTAAGTGGCTCCACGAGGATATTAAAAAGTCCCGAATTAAAAGAAGTGTAAGACAAGAAGATACTATCTTCACCAGCTTTGCTGCTAACGTAGTCAAACATGGAGCGTCCCCAAGTAGGCCTAAAGAAAAATTTCTTAAAAATACAGCTAATGCCAAACTTGATTTTCAGCGGAAGTATCGACATCGATCGAATATAAGTTCCATCGGTTCCGTCGTTCCATCGTTTTCGTGGTCTTCCTACTGATCGTCTTTCTATTGGAAACCGTCTCTTGTTGTCTTTACTATTCTATTTGTTGGCATTCGGCTTGTATGATCATTCCATTCTATTCTTCTAGTTCTTACCCAGTCCTTGATGTTCTCCACCTTGCATCTACGTCGTATATCTGTACTTCTAGCTCTGTCCCATAGCATCTTACCATCAATTTTTCTGTTTTCTCTGCTGTTTCTAACATCGTTTTTGTCCTCTCTATATCAGGTCGTGTTTCTGCCGCGTATGTCATTATTGGCCTGATGACTGTTTTGTAAATTCTCACTTTCATTTCTTTCCCATTATTTTTATTTCTTTATATTGTTTCATTCAGTCAACTTGCGGCTCTGTTTTCTCTTCACTTGATCTTCCACTTCTATTTCGAGCTTTTCGTAGCTAGATAGTGTGATGCCTAGATATTTAAACTCCATCATCATCATCCAGCCTTTTGCGTTCCAAGTTGGACATAGGCTTCCCCTAATTTCTTCCAGTTCTGTCGGTCTTAAGCTTCCTGCAGCCAATTCCCAGCGATTTTTTTGATCGTGTAGGTGGCTTATCTTTGCTTCTTCTGTTAGCTCGTGGTCTTCACACTGTAGTTTTTTTGGGTCCACTGCCAGTAATTCATTCTGGCCACATGGCCCGCCCAGTTTAACGTAAGCCATGATATAAGCTGTATAACATCTGTGACGCCTGTCCTTCTTATTTCTTCATTTCTAACCCTATCTCTAAGAGCAGTCCAAGTAGCGGACATTTCATTCGTCTTTGGGCTACTCTGAGTTTGGTTGCTGTAGCCTGGGTTAAGGAAAGTGTTTCGGCACCGTAAGTCATGACTGGAAGCACATATTGGCCGAATTTGTATTTGTTTCTGTGTGTAGTCTTACGGTTATGGTTGCATTATTGTATATATTCGCAATCAGTTTCGAGTACGTATAATCGATGCGGCTTTCCTCCAACGCTCTCATTACGCTGTTAATTTGTATCGTATCGAACGCTTTGCAAAAGTCTACAAATCTAGGACCAATGGTCGGTTGTATTCGATGGGATTTTAAACTCTATCACTTGTTCTATCTGATGTTCCAACTCAATTTACATCTTAGTAAATTTGCTGGTATAACCATGCGTTTTGTCTCTTTTGGGAAAATAAACGTTAAATTTTCTGGCGGTTTGTAAATCATCCCTACATTGACAGAGTAGTCTTGCACCGTTTGCATAGTAGATTATTTTAAAATGTTTTTCTCCCATTTGGTATCCATTTTTAGTTCTTACTTTTTTATTATTTCATTCATGATCAGGTTGAACAGAACAATAGAGGGCTTAGGGAAACTTCCTGTCTTATACCATTCCAGCTTCAACTGGGTCAGTTAGTTCTTCTACTTTTACTTTTATTGTATTGTTTTGGTAGACATTTTTGATCGTTTTAATTATTTCTAGAGGTATCTATTTTGCGTGTAATAAGTGGATAACATCCTTTAATTTAACCCTATCAAATGCCTTTTTTAAAACTACCGGGATACTTTTTGAATCGATACAATGACTGATTGTTATTTTATCTCTTCTTGGTAATATTTTAGATTTCCTGCGATCCATTTTTTGTTAATTGTTCATTATTTTCTTTGATTTTATCCCTATACGGACTTAATTATTCTTTACAAATACAGTACAATTTTAATTTCTTTCCCGCTCATATTTTGCCAAACCACAAACCATCTCTCACCATGTCTTTTTTTGGATTCCTTTACCTACAGGAGCTTGGAACTTACCAATTTTTCGTATCGAGGGATTGCCATTTCGGCATTGAGCCCAGTCTAACTGCCTTAGCTATGCAGTCTCATTTTGGCGTCAATTGCTGCCACATATACATTTGCCATAATAGATTAATTTTTTACTTTATTCTTTTTTTACTCAACTCATACTCATACATCTAAATTTTCTCATTTCTGCAATATGCTCCTTGTTGTTCCTCTTTACAGCTCTATGGGGATATAGACTTAACCTTTCAATGTATTGCTTTCTTTTACGTAGAGTTGCTACTCATTCGATTATAAAATCACGATCATCTTTTTATATTGTTTTTGTGATTTTTAATAGCAATTTAAGTACAAGCTCTTTATAAATGTGTTCTTATGTTTTTATACATCGACCAACTTTCGCGTAGATATCTATCTCTATTAAATGTATCTTTTTTTATTCAGAATGGTTTCAGTACTCATATTGAAATAAAGTAGTTACATACATTGTAGCGCATATACATTTTTGCTGTGCTCGCAAGAAGTAGATATATATCGACAAAACACTCTTGTATATTCACAGTATAGTTGATTACAACGTTACCTTCAATCAGATTAGCGAGTTATCACCTGACTTTCCCACTTACTTAATAACATAGTGCAACATATTATATTGCCTTAAGAAAATCGCACTACACTATCTTATCGATTCCTTCTATCGTCAACTGCCATCCAGACCATTTTCCGTCAGAACTAATCTTTTAATATGCAAATGTGTTAGTCTGGAGGCGAAGTCTATCTCTCTGTATAATTAAATAAATGCATTTCGTTACTTTGATGCCCTGGCAAACTTTCCCCTATCGTGGAACTCCCGCCCCTTTGTTTCCTTTAGGCTAAATTTAATCTCTTCAAAGACATCTAGCGAACGGGATGAAAATAGTAAACTTGTCGCCAAATACAAATTGAGCCAAGCGTATAACAGGGTTATTTTTGTTAACGTTAGAGTAACATTTTGTATTTGAAATAAAATAAAATAAAAGTAAATAAAACAACAATTTACTGAGAATTTGGTTCAATAGAAACAGTAAATACGGAAATCGAACACGAATTCTTCAACTAACGTAGAAGGTTATTCTTTATTTATCCCTAAACTCTCTTTCGGATTATTTCTTATCCACTATTTTCTGATTTTGTACCATTCCGCATCTTTGTTATTGTCCTCTGATTGTACTTTTTTATTCATCTGTTGTATTAAGAACTTTAATGGTATATAATGCTAGCGTTAGTTGCTTCATTTCGAGAATCAACTTACAGCCTGATTCTATTCGAGGACACTGCTAGGGGAGTGTTTGATTGAGGCGGTACATTTGTTAGAGAACAGGACCAGCTCAGTGAGTACAGAAATCTCTCGTAGGACCAAAGGACAAAAGCTCGCTAGATCCTGATGTTCAGTTTGCATATGGACTGCGAAAGCACTGCCTATCAATCCTTTTGACTTTTTAGCAAGAGGTGCCAGAAAAGTTACTCCAGGGACAACGGGCTCTTGGCGGTCAAGCGTCCATAGCGACATCGCTTTTTGATCCTTCGATGTCAGCTCTTCCTATCATTGCGAAGGAGAATTCGCCAAACGTTAAATTGTTGACCCGTAGACATGGAATATAAGCTGGGTTTAGACCGTCCTAAAACAGGTTAGTTCTACCCTATCGATGGTAGCAACAATATCTCGTGGAGGTCTGAGAGTCGGAAAGCTCAAAAGGATATAAGTTTACTAGGAAATCGTAGTTTGCTATTTCTGTTGAGATTATCAGTTCACGGTGGGATCGATTCTTGCCAGTAGACTAGATCTTTAGACGGACGAATATGGGTATTATAATCTTTTCAATGCTGGAATTCAGAATTGTCTGTACACGACTTACGTAGCTCGTAAGTTGCTGTACCTGGTAGAGAAGTTTCCACGCTGTGATCTATTGGGACTTAGCCCTCAGCTTGGGGATTCGTCATTCCCGTTAAACGGAGCTGCCAGAATATATTAAAAACTAAAGCCTCATAACCATTTTACCGAGATAACCCTTTTACATATCCTTTAGAATAAATGAGAATTGAACTGGTTTTAAATTAAAAATTTAAAAAGTGCAAATAATATTTATAATTTTTGACAATTATTTAGTATTAAGAAAAATATAGTACCTGTGAAGAAATGACAAACATGGCAGGTCTAAACGGTCTTGTGGTCGACATATTGAACCAAGTTCTTAGGTTATGGAGCCAAATACGTTGTCTTCCGGGGCCCCTTTTACCAATCAATGTTCCTTTAATATATGTCCAAAGTACTCCAATTTCAGTTTTTTATCGTGATGAGCTCTTCACATTCTTTACTCATCCTGCATAAATAGTGAGAATAGTGATATATATATATATATATATATATATATATATATATATATATATATATATATATATATATATATATATATATATATATATATATACATATATATATATATATATATATATATATATATATATATATATATATATATATATATATATATATATATATATATATCACACTTAGGTTGTATTCTCAGTGGTTCGATATTTTTACTCTAATTCATCTTCTGCTAAAGATTTCAGATTTCGTATAATTTAATTGAATTTCATTCGATTTAATAAATATACTCGTTAATCAGATTATTGTACTGTTTTAATACTTCTTTTTGAGTAATAATTAAGTATTGTTTTTTATTTAAACTAAACAATAAAACATATCAAGGAGGTTATACTAACAGAATCAAAGGGCAAACGATAAATGGATAGTGACAAGCTGCTCGATATAAACAACTAGCGTGTGTCACGCCGTCAACTACAAGAGAATCATTAACATACAGACCAAACGCACTATTTTCTGAATATACATTTTGCCAAAATGAAATGCTATTAATTTCGGACTTCATTATGGGATTGACACATGCGTTTGTCATCTGTCTGGGTCTGGGAAGAGCGCGCCCGTCACGCAATAATAGATTCGAGACGTATTTTCAGAGATTAAATTCCGCGTTGGTTTGACAAAGGGAAGTGCCACGAGAAGGATAAGAGGTCAAGGGGAGGATGAATGATAGTGAATTTAATTATTTAATTACTGAACCTTAAATAATAGTTTAGGAACGTCACTTACTCGACAAACCTTCATTATTGAATAAAACAACTAACGATAAAAGCAAATAGGTGAGCTATTTAGATCTAAATCATACCTAGATATATAAAAGAAATATATATAATGATTATTCGAAATAATAGGTACTGTAAATAACGTCCAGTGTACTGAAAATAGATATCCAAAGTATTATTTAAACGATTATTGTTCGATATAACATTTTATTTTTAATTTTACTGGTAATCACATTAATTGGTCATTATCCCATCATTACATACAATTTTACATGACATTAATACTTTGTATACCATCTATCTAAACACTATATGTTTAATATATTATTAAAATTTCCTATTATTGATTGTCGATTAATTTGTAGGCTTTATATCAATTTTTTTCTGGTCGAAAGGAAAATTTATTTTGTGTATGACTCGTATATAATCTGGTTGCCATATACGTATAATTAAAAACCCATTTTAACTTACTTTATATGGGATTTCATCTTGTTTATGGTATTATTTATTATATTGTGAAATATATGTGTTCTGTTTTATATAAATACAAAATTGTCTGTTGATTCAGTAATATATTTTTTTAAATTTTTTTTTCTTATAGCGTCAGGTCCTCCTACAACGTTGACAACTAGTTGCATCACCTTTATTTTGTCTGCTGCAGAATAATGATCCGGTGCTCCATACCATTCACGCATATTCCTAAGTCATAAAGCCCTTCTTCTACCTCAACCATAGATTATATTTGGTATTTCTCTCAACACGACCAAATTTTTTAAATTTTTTCTTCTTGGCGGTATCATACATAAAAATATCTGTAGATTATTCCAGACTAGTGGTTAGCAAAACAGTGTCGTCACATATTTAATCTTAATAATCTTAGCTCCACTGACAACTGTTCGTACGTCTAATTCCTCTATTATTTCACTAAAAATAGATTCGTAGTGAGTGCCAAAGAACACCTTGTTACCTTCCGTCCCGGCCTGAGACTGTGGGGGAGCTCTATACTAATTAGTACTCCACGGAGGACATATTGAATAGAAAAGTTCTTATCCCTGACAAGGCGGGTCGCAATGGCTAATAGTAAACGCTCTATGGATATATTAGATAGATTTGAATAAGAATTAACTAAATAAACACCCACAGGTCAACTAAGAAGATGGCATAGGGGTAACATCTATGTCATTAACGCATACATACACACATCATACACAGTACAAAGTGCACACAGGCCTGCACCATACTCAATCGCCAAATCATTAAAGTATCGCACCACAACAGACTTATCATAGGGTGAGATTTGTGCTGCAACTGTTGCGATCTCCAATCACATGGTGTAACACTTTTGTAATCATGAAATCTATGGTGTAGAGGAAGAAGTTTTGTTTTAAGCGATCTGAGGGGATTATAGACTTTGAACGGTATGGTTGCACTGCCATAGTTCATTTTGCCCCAACTTATGGGCACAAAATAAACACGGAAGAAGAAGAGATGGCCTCGAAGAGGACATAAAAAAAATATATAAGAAACTATTTTTGCCCTCAATACGTCTTAGTCGCCCCGATCAGGCCAACTTTCAACTTAGTACGGCAGCTTCGGTAGAACTTACTGCATTGTCGCATTCTTTCAGATACGTAATTTTTCTGATGTATTTCCATAAATTCGAACGACAGTAACCTGGTTCCAATACCAGTTAGCAATTATTTGTTCATATTTTTTATTTAGTCTTCTTTCATTTAGTTCACACAGTACAGCGTTGAACTTGATTACTGAATAAAGCTTCTAATGTTTTAAAACCAAATTTTGTGGTTCTTATTTTCTTCCCGCACTTTAGCTTGAATGCTAAATTAAAAATATTAGATAGTATTAGATTTTTTAAACAAATTTGTTTTGTTAGCAAAATTCATTCATTTTATCTCTTTTCCTTATGGTTTAAATAAACAAAATATAAGCGATTAACTGTTTCTATTGTCCGTCGGTTTTAAAACCATTAGGAAATTTCGTAGAAAGTTAATTATGGAAGTTCCATTGTTGGATTTGTTTATCGAAAACAAAATTGAAAACTCTAAAGTAATAAAATATTGGAGACGTTGGTTGGACTATTTGGTTTTAATCGGAATCAGCTCGAATGAAATAAGCCAAATATTATGGCATTGAATATAAATTGGTTAAACTTTTCAGTAGAAATTCCGATTCACTGAAAGTTCCGTATATATATATATATATATATATATATATATATATATATATATATATATATATATATATATATATATATATATTTATAATTTCATCCATTACCAGATAGAAGATGTTACAATCTTCCATCTATAATGAATGTTGCAATACAAGAGAGATATAAGTTAATGACGACAATCAAGTTAGAAGAACGCTGGTGAAAATAATAAAATAAAAGATAATCAAATATACATTAACAGATATAAAGCACACCAGAAAACACAGTAATCTTAAAGAAGAGGAAGTCTTCAAAAGCAGCTATCATTCTGAAAGGAATGTAAGCTTTTACATTTCATGGACATTAACTCTTGTGCAGTTACACCAGACACGTTTTATTGATGGTTTAATTAATGCCATAACTACTTTAATCGTCTCATACCAATAAAAAAATTTATCTCGTCTCACATAAAACTCGCTACATTTAGATAACAAAAAGCGAACATTTCCATCAGTGTACAACTTGCTACAACTCGCGTGCACTTTTTCGATCCGGTTGACAATAGCATAATGAAGTCCAAAACGAATATCATTCCCCCGTAAATAGTACTCCACTCGCCGGGCAGGATAATTTATTGCCAGGATATCCCTTATCCTCGCGTGATAACGCCTTTGCGATATGCCACCGGTGAACGAGGGAAAGAGCGAAATAAGGTTTGTTCTCAGGCGACGTTGCCAACATTTTTAAGCGCCAAGATGTAACAAATGGATGGATGCTAAAATTTACAGGAGGGAATGTTAACAAGATAAAAATTTCCCCTGAGGCTTTTGTATCAGAGATAACCCGAAGTTAGTTAATAAAATTTAGAAATTTACAACGAAGCTCCAAAAAGGCAACAGTTAAAGATATCACACGAATTAAAGGACGGAAATGTTTCGTATCTTGACAGAATATGAATATAATGGCTGAATTTTTAATTAATGCATAATTTACTCAGACCCATACTAGAAATGTACAGCTTATCATAGGTAATCATTCGTTTATCATTTTATCGACTTTGTCTTGATTCTATTTACACTTTATTTAAATAATGTTTTATTATTTTGTTATATATTATTTTTGTTTTGTTTTATTTTATTTTATTTTATATAATCTAATTTCATGTATATTGCTTTAATTTAAAGGAAAGTATCTCAACTGGGTTGGAGACTGTTGACTGTTAAACAATACTTATATGTTCACTATTCCATTTTTTATACATATATATCTCCCATAAAATCAAACTTATCTCAAAATTTCTGGTAACAACACTCCATCTTCATCATGACGCGTCCTTTTAAATCACCTGTATTTTGATGTTACACTCTTGATGCCGTTCGATTACTTATTAAACGTGTATATTCCTTAAAATAATATTTCTCTATTTGTTTTAAAATTTTCTTATTAATTACTCTACACGCCACTGTCACTCAATTTATACACATGCAACGTTGTCGACTCTTCATTTAGCTTGCACTTTCCTGTCCTGGAGAATGATAAAGAAAAATGGACTTCGTTAATTTCCTTATCTTGGTCAGTGAAGGCTGAACAACTTAATCACTTAGAGGCCTATCCTCGTTTCGTTGTTGAGTAACAGATATTTATGGGACGATGACGAAAGGTGCGAGAAGGCAGAGATTTCTGAAAAAAGGAAATGCGGGAAATCCGTTTAAGGAAATGTGAGGCGAAATTTGGGATTAGGAAAAATGTTTCTTGCCTTGTTAGAGGGAAATCGGGATAAATTTAGGTGGTTAAATGGGATATATCATTGTCAGTGATACTAAATTAAGATGTACTAGTTTCCCACAAAAATTTTGACGACGTTTTAACTGATTTTAAATTGCAGTATACCTGCATTATACTTATATTTATATTATATGTATAATATAATAATATAATAAATTTTTATGGTGATCTGAATGTGATTGTCAATACTACTTTGTTTAATGGTATTTTCATTATACAATCTCCTAAATTCATTTTTATCCTTACAATAATTACGTTTACTTTTTTTTGTGTTTCTTTTCTCCCATTTTAGAATTTCGTTGTTAAATTACTCGAAAAAGTTATAATAATTTTCTAGAATGTTTTAGCCTTACATTTCTTTTGCTTTTGCTTGATGTTATTTGTCCCGATTTTTTTTCTTTCTAAAATTCCCCCAAAAGCTGTGCAGAATTAATGTGCAAATTAAAATTCTATGATATTATAATAAATTTTATGATAAAAAATTGATGTTATTTACAAAGACAAACAAAAAAATGTTATTTTTGTACAGGCAATTTCATTCAACAACAGGCTACACCTACAAAAGCATCCAAAGTATCTTCTTCTTCTTCTTCCTTTGCCCTATCCGTTTCGGACGTTGGCTATTAACAAGGCTATTTTGACTTTGTTTACGGCACCTCTGAACAGTTCTGTCGATGTTAGTCCGAACCATTGTCGCAGGTTATGCATCCATGAGTGTCGTCTTCTTCCCGGTCCCCTCCTACTGTCGATTCTTCCTTGGACTATTAACTGTAGCAGCCGGTACTTAGTATGCATCATGACATGTCCGAAGTACTCAAGCTTCCGTTTCTTTACGGTGAAGATTATTTCTTTGCTTTTGCCTATTCTCTGCATTACTTCCACGTTAGTGATGTGGTCCGTCCAGGATATCCGAAGAATACGGCGATATATCCACAGCTCAAAGGATTCTAGTTTCTTCAGGGTGGCTTCCGTTGTGGTCCATGCCTCTGCTCCATAGAACAAGACCGGGAAGACATAACACTTGACCAGTCTTAATTTTAGTTCCATTGAGATTTTGCTTGTGATCTACTTTTTCATATTGTTGAACGCGTTTCGCGCTTTTTCAATTCGTGATCTTATTTCTGTTGACTGGTCCCATTTTGTGTTGACTGTGGTTCCAAGGTATGTGTATGTCTCCACTTGTTCTATTTTTCGGTTGTTTAATGTCAATTGCATCGGAGGTTGTTGTGTTCTGCTGATGAGCATGCATTTAGTTTTGGTTGTATTGAGTTCTAAACCATATTCTTGAATTGCTATGTGTATGCTTTGCATGAGTCTTTGAACCTCGTTGCAGTCATTTGCGATAATAACTGTGTCGTCAGCATATCTAATATTATTGATTACCTCTCCGTTTACTTTGATACCCTCTGAAACTTCTCCCAGTGCTTCTCTGAAGATTTGTTCAGAGTATATATTGAACAGGAGGGGCGAGAGGACGCATCCCTGTCGTACACCCTTTTTAATATCTATCTTCCCACTGTTTAAGTTGCCCATCTTTATCTCAGCACTTTGGTTCCAATAGAGACTGGTTATTATGCGCAGATCCTTGCCATCAATATGCATCTTCCTGAGCAGTTCCATGAGTTTATCATGTTTGACCTTGTCAAATGCCTTGGATAAGTCGATGAAGCACAAGTGGACGTCCTTGTGCACGTCTCTGCATCTTTGAATTAAAACTTGCAGACTGAAGATCGCCTCTCTTGTGCCCAATGCGCTTCGGAATCCGAACTGTGACTCCGATATATTTGCTTCGCATTTGTTATATATTCTATTGTGTATAATTTTGGTGAAAACTTTGGTAATGTGATAATGCTAAGTATCTTTATATTTTCTATACTTGCGATATCCTATTAATAATTGTTAAATCTAATAAGTACCTGAGTAAGTGTTTGAAATGAGTTTTCCTAAATCCTAATAAAAAACATTTGTTTTATTAACTACTCGATGGAAATTGATTCCTCGGCCATGTATTATAACATAACACTATTATTCTCTAATTATTTCGAAGATCTCGAAAGTATTTTGTTGTTGTCCTTCATAGGAAACTTATTTAGAGATTAGTTCCTCTAAACCTGAATGGTACAAATCGAAAGCTGCTAAAGAAAGTAAAGTACATTGATGTAATATTTATATTACACTTGAGACTTACATGGAATTACCAAATAGAATGGATAGCCAAGAAAGCGGTGACTAGCCTAATGGTAGCAGACGTACTCTCGGAAAATGTGGTTTTTAAGACAGTATATTAGATTTAGAACATGGTAGTAAAAATAAAAAGATCACGTGCATCAGTAGTATGGTGGCTAAAGTTGCAGCAAAAAACATGTCGTCCTCAAACTAAGCAAAGTACAAAGACTTAATTTTCTTAGAACAGCTACTATGCAGACCCTAGTAGACCTTCCTCTTCTGCACATCGTGTTAGTTAAGGGGGAGGCATGACTGGTATATTTAAGACTGCGATAAAACCTGAAAAACATGATGATGAGATCAGGACAAAGTAACATCATAAATGAAATTAGTGTTCCGTATAGATGATGACTGCTGACCATATGGTATCCAGATATGTCTAAAATACCTTTTCATCTGCCTACAAGAGGGATGAGATAGCCTTGTATAAGGCAGGTCTAAAACTACAGAACTGTCGTGTACAATTCGGTACTGGTGCTGGAAATGTAAACATTTCTATTCTACTAGCAAAATATACGTCTGTAGTCCAAGCAGACATTTATGCAATATTTCATTGTGCAAGAGAAATTAACATCAGGATTTGAACTTGTCGAGTCAGTATATACACAGCAACTATGGTGACGGGGTACAGTGCTCATAGACTGGTATGGTAATGCCGAGAAGAACTCGATAGACTAGCGGAACAAAAAAGTGGTATGGGTGCCAGGTCATTGGAGAATACATGACAATGAAAGAACTGACCAAGTTATCAGATGGGGATCAGCTATAAAATACTTCGCTCCAAAGCTGGCGGTAGCGAACAAAATATACCTCTCACTGAAAAAGCAGACTCGATCAAGAACATGGCAAAATGTATATTGATCGGACATGAGTTTATACGATTTATAATAGGCTTCTTTATTGGGCATGTGCCAGTAATGGGACACCTGCATAAATTGAGATTATTTAGTGGAGATTTTAAGCTGCTGACTCTATTAACAGAGAACCAGAAACATTCAACCATATCTTGCAAAGCTGTGAGGCACTAGATCGCATGAGGCAGACAGTTTTAATCCTTTATTAAAATTAAAAATATTTAAAAGATATATCTAATGTAGTTAATTCTTAGAATTAACTTAGAGTTAATTCTAAGAATATAATTTCTGTTATTATATACTTTCTTTTCACTTTTTAGATATGACTTTTCAAAGCTAATGCAAGAATACTAAAGTGATTTGGAGAAATGTTTAAATTTAAATTCGAAATCAATTTTTATAAAATATTTATTCACGCAATTATATGCTTTATGAATATTTTCCATTTTCTTCTACATAAAGAGTTTTTACGGCTCCATAAACATGGCAACGTGTGAAGTCGCGATTTCGGCAGGACAATACGACATTGTATCAATTTCAGAAGACGGCAGAAGGCGAAGATTATTCCGGCGGTTAACTGGGTATTTTCTCCCCTACTGGGCTGGCTAATATCTAATATCAAAATGCATTCGTTGTGGCAGTAGGGCCCAGTTTTATTAACTCCCGAGACGGGAGACTTTCCCGCTGGTTATTTTATCTATGCAGCCACTTGTGGTGAAACAAGATATAAAACGCACATTTTACCGCATTTCTCTGCCGGTAATGGGTATTTAGGAATGCATGAGGAACGTTGTTTATTAAGGAAATAAAATAGTTTTATGTAAGGCATTTTGTCTGATAATATTCTGTCTGATACCCGCTGCTTTGGTGAAATTGGGGGAAATGTTGCAAGTCTCGAATCACCGAGTTATAGATATTTTGTGTAGCAGCGTATATTCTCCTGCTTATTAGGAATTTCCTCCTTACATATTTCTTACGGATTACTGTTTATAATAAACCTGAAATGTTATTCGAACTTTATATGCATCATGGCACACTGGCTTCTTCATGGTTTAAAATACAACTAATTTAAGTAAAGTAATTATTTATTACAACTAAATGGGATGGTAAACCGAAATAAGTAAATATGGAAAAACTGATAGACTACCAGTTCTATAAAAAAAAATTTTTAGCCTTAATATATGATAGTGATGGATTTTGTTCTCTTTTTCGTAAGTTAAGTCATGGGGGCTAAGTTTGAATATGACATTATTTCTAGCTGGAAACATCCATTGCCTATGGTATCGCCGATTAAAGTTGAGCAAATATAAAAAAATGTCTGTTTTTCCCAAATGTCTTTTAATTCTATTTTTGGTAGAACAAAAACAGCATTTTTTGTGGTTTGAATTCTAGATATCAAATATCGACAATCAAAGCTGATTGGTGACTTCCTGCCAATGCTTTTTTATACTAATTGAGATCATGAGGGTTATATTAATTTGTTTGTTCGAACTATAGTTGTCATTGCTCTCTTGTTGGTATCTTCTTTAAAAAATTGGATTGGATTCTTCTTTTGGACTAACTACTGTTCAAGGAATAGAATTAAAATTTAGTCGGCCGACATTCAGTAGTTGTTTCCACTGAGGCATTATCTGGTTGGAGTTAAGACGTATAGTTCTTAGTTGTGATACAGTCTAGTAGCCAATGCGTGTTTAATAAAACAGTCTTCTCAGAATGTTTTATTTTTGACATTATTTTGATTATACTAACTATTCGAGTCTTAACCATAAGGATATTTAATCTCCATTTATATCCTTCTTCGATGATATCTATTGATGACAAATTAAGTAAACGAGTTTTTTTTGTTACTGTAATTTGTTGTGGTACTATGCACGATATGACAAGACATAATACTTTTAGTTGTAAACACTTTGATTGTTTCATTCTTATAACAACAAACAACCTACTAAAGTATAAGAGAAATTGCTAAAGGAAGATTTGTTTTTCAACTATCGCTTGTCGATATCAAGGTATCTAGAAGCTGTATTGTAGAAATTGTTGTTATCATCTTCGTCAAACTAACCGGAAAATAGACTTTTTGAGTACTGTTCCGTCTCTTTATATTTTAATTAATTTTATTAGTTAGTTTTTATATCTGTTTTTATAATTTTAATTGTTATTTTTTTCAATGGTTATAAATTATGGTTATCTCTCTCCCTCTCCAATGGCGCTACAGCCCAAATCGGGGCTTGGCCTCCTCCAAACTATGCCTTCAACCTTGTCGGTCCCGCGCCGATCTTCTCCAGGTTCTCACGTCTAGCAAATTTTGTGCGTCCGTTATGGTTATACCGTCAGGTAAACTAATAAGCCGGCTATTGTTTGTGAATAGTTTTCTTTAGGTGTCTTTGCCTTGGTGCCTTGGAAATTTACCCATATTGAAAAGATATAATTTTGGATGCTAAGACTAATTTTTACCACCCATTCTCTCGATATTTTAATATCCATTTTTGTAAGTTATAATATTTTTGTATCGTTACCAAGCCAAACGTGAGCATGTACACACCGCTATAGCAAAAAATAAACATGTAATTAAACTATCGTCGTATATTCTTTTAAATTAATAAAGTAGTAGTTTTTACATTTATATTTCACGACACATTAGTCATGGGTCCAGCTCAAGCACCTTTTAGTGAGAACTAAAGAAATAAACTCTTTATTTGTGAGAAAATATTTAAGGAAATCCATCCCTATATACTAAACTACATTTGATTCATTTTTCTTATTTATATGTATTCCGTTAATCATCCAAGTTGTAAAACTCAACAACTTCTAGTTTAACCAACTTCATGTTTAAGGATAAATGCACTGAAACTTCAATAACTGAAGAAGCCGCAGTGTGGGAAAACATCTTATGCAAAAGTAAATTTTTAAAAATGTTTTATGTTAAATTCGTTTACTTTATACACATAATACATAATCTGTAGAAAATAAACACTTATTAGAATACTTAGTCGACAAAGTCTTATTTTACAATTTTTTCGTCATTTTTTTCATTAAAAACTAAGATGCCAGACCTAATATCTCCATTAGATTAAACTTACGTATTTTTTCTGTCCAATAATCCGCCTTTTTTTCTCCCGAGTTACATCTTTTAAACAATAACATCCTCTTATTCAAAAAAGATCTACATAAAAACCAATCGTGCAACATAGATTTGGCAATTTAACTAAAGAGTTCCCTTTTGTGCCTTCCACCTTGAAAATCGGAAATCGTTTTTAAAGCCTAAAACAATAGATTTCCTCTTAAACCGGAGCATTAAAGAAAGTGATAGGATATAAATTCTGTCTCCTGTTGTGTCTACCCATGCAAAAACTAAAATAGAAAACGCCTGAGCGGATGCTCCCCGCAATATATTTTCCAAGAAATTGAACAGTTTGTAAAATGTAGTAAAAAGGACAAAATGGCAGACAAAGCTACATTTATTTTGGTTCACTTTGTCTCGAAATGTCCACAATCACTACGCACCTGAGGCTGTTGATTCGTTTCACGGTGAAAGGACGTTTAGGCAAAATTATAATAAAATCAAAACTGAGTTATTTTATGATTATTGTGTGAGATGTAAAAATTACAGTGTGATACAATATTATTATATCAGAGTTTTAAAAATTTTTAATAATGATAAACGGAAATCAAAATGGAGTGGTCACGGATACAATTTACCTATTCGTTATACTTTATTATATACTTTATTTTGATCTTCCATCTGTTTTATATTTGAGAGATTTTCTTCGATTTTCTTTTTACATAACCATTTCTTCTCTTTTAAATCTGTGTATGTCAACTTGTTTTTTTTATTTAACCTGTTTTTCCGTTCGAATCTTCTTTTTCTTCTTCCTTAGCTTTTCCCTTTTCAGTGGTCGCTGTTCCTTACTCTTCGTGGCCAATCATTTCTATCTATCGGCTCTTTTTTACCTAAACCTTTCTCTCTTAAATCCTCTGCCACACAGTTCTTCCATCTTCTCCTTGGTTTTCCTCTACCTCTCCGTTTATTAACTTCTAACAGCTCTATCGTTTGTCCCACATAGTTTTCCATTTCTACATCTGACATGAATAAACCATTGCAGTCTTTGTTCTTGAATATTTTTTGAGACTGTAGTCACCCCGGCTCTTTCTCTAATTAAGTCGTTCCTGATTCTGGTCCTTTTATTTTTACCCAACATCCACCATAACATTTTCATTACATCTTTTTCTATCTCCTTTTTCCGAATCTTCTTTATAGGCCACACTTCACCGCCGTACACCAACATTAGTCTGACCACACTCTTGTATATCTCTCCTTTCATCCCTTCCCCGATTTTTAGATCACATAATACTCCGCTCATTAGCTTCCAGTTAAACCAACCAGCCTGTATCCTGTGGGTAATTTATCGATCTATTATCCCATTTTCCGTTATCTAAAAGCCAAGATATTAAAATTCTACAACTCGTCCTAGTTTTTCTTCAAGCAATTCTCAACCATTCCTCATCCAATCAACCATATATACCCCCTTGAGTTCGATCTGAATATGGTTTTAAATTTAATTTTTTTCTTTTACCAGTCGATGAATCTGTTAAAACTCCCTGTTATTTATAAATTGAGGACCGTTATATCTCGTATTATTGATTTATCTGTGCTGATTAAGTAGTCGATTTTATTTTTTATTCTTCCATTTATTCTTCTTATCCACATCCATTTCCGTTGTGGTTTCTTTCTATATGTGTTCATTGTGCACATTCTCCTTTTTTTCTTCCGTACTAGTTTTTTCTCCCAATTTGGCGTTGAAATTTCCTATTACAAACGTCGAGCTTTTTGTTCTTCATTGCTTTTAAGAATTCGTCGTGAAATATATTTACTTCTTCTTCGTCATCGTCTGCGGTTGGTGCGTAGGTTTAAATTATTAGTAATGTCACTCATTATTAAGTAAGCTACCCTTTCTGAACTGTCTTTAATAATTTTAATGTGTTGACCTAGCGACTATTTACATATTATTTATAGTGATTTGTTATTTAAGCCCTACTTAATGTTCACTAAATTCTTATTTTTCTCTCCAATATATAGTTTCCACTTTTAAGGCGTCCTGTATTGTTTTCCTCTTCTTCGTTTTCTTATAATCCCACAATATTACAGTTTAATTTTGATGGTTCGTTCTCCAGTTCACATGTTCTGTCGTCATCGGATATAGTTCCTTTGTTATATGTATTTGTTCTTTGCTTTGTCATCTTTTTATATTAATTTGGTCCAACTAGGAGATTCTTAGAACCCTCTGCGTTTCCGCTTTAAAGATCACTGTCATTACCTTTTTTTCGGCTACCAGGCTTTAGGGGATCTAAAGGTGGGGGGAGGTTATAGTAAATAAAATTACATGCTTGTCAGGCGGGTTGGTAAGGATCGATTCAGCCCACTGTGAGTCAGATGCTACTGGTATTTGATTTCTTCGGTACCATCCATATCAGAGAGCCATTAGCAAAGGGAGCCTTATATCTCCTATAAACTATTGGATTTTTACTAATGTGGGATATTTAGCAGCCTCGGTCCAGTCTGGATCTTAAATCAAATAATTTATAGCGTTTGTTTACAGTATTTGATCGATTAATTTGGAAATATCATTTTATGAATTTTCATGTACAAGGCTGTCATGATATTCGGAAAGAAATAAACAAGGTAATACCATATCCGTCAAGAAGAAACACGAATTTTGTGTTGTCAGATAAATCAATCCAAAGTATAGATAAACTGGGGATTCCGACAAAATTCATGCATAATAAAAATCATTATGACTAAGATGATATACGCATTAAACATTCAAAGCAACACATTAAATCTCTTCTATAGACACAGAAGACTTAAATAAAGCGACTCACTGACGTATCAGATCTTAAACATAGACATCATGGGCATCATTACAAGAACAATAATAACAGACCCAACACCAATAAAATACGTAACCAGGTGCTACTAAGGCTCCTCAAAATCTCAAAATATCTAGCTAATAAACGTTTAGGTAGGTATCTCAGAAAACAAGATTAAGACTGTACAGGTCATTGATAGTCCTGGTCCTGAAATAGATACTCCTCTTTATCTATCTTGTAAAATAAAGATACTACGCAAAATAGCGGCTTGAAGCGGTTTGTGACAAAGGAATGTACAAGTTTAAGCTACACAACATATTAAAGCATATTTTTACTGAAAAAAACATTATGACTGTAATTAAAGAAATCTGTCTACAATGGAAAGGCCATGTAGCCTGGCCACTAGAATCAAATATGTTAAAATGAATAACATTCATGCACATGGTGGCTACCGGAATAAAACAGGCTAGAACAAAACTCAAGTGGATAAACATCATTTAAGATCCTAAGAAGGTTAGTACTTACAACTGCACAACACAATCACTAAACAGAATAGTAGGGTACAGGAAACTTTCGGTTGAGGACCGGTAAGAGCTAAAGCACCACTAATAGAGATTATACCATACGAATCATGTAACAATAATTAATTAAAACATTTTTTTTATTCAAATTGTTCTAAGAAAGTATAAAATGTTATGTGGATATTTTTAATAAGAATTTAAAATATAAATACATATTTTATAATATTGTGTAATGAGTCCAAATATCCGTATAACAAAGATTTAATCTTCTGTATATGGGTGAGATACCTGATTGTCACTCGGTATAATACATCTTCCGATGAATTAACCGTCTGACAGAGACCAAAAAGCGACAAAGGAACATTTATTTTGGTTCAATTTGTCTCAAAATGCCCACAATAATCATAAGGCATCTGGGTCTTCGAATTTAACGCCTCAACAATTGTTTGTTGGAAAATGATCACCGAAAAAATTTCTATTGGATCATTCCTACAACATGACACTTTTAAGAAAGAGCTTATTTGTCGAAAACAGGACTAGATATGAAAGGGGACCAGGTGTTGCTTCCACAAAAGATCGGTCTCGGATTTGTGAAATGCCTTTAAGGATTTATGACGTTGGCGATTTTTTTCGTAGGATTATTGTCAATACCTCAAATTGCTGAAGTAAACAGGACCGGTTCGAGTAAATTGCAAAACCAGAAGATGCTCTTTTTTAATAGTTTACCTGTTTTATTGCCCTTTTTAACCAAATAGAAATGTCGAATTACATAGGTATAACATTTTGTAGATACAGTCATACAGTTCAATAATTATTTACATGGAATTTATTTCTTTTTTTTTATTACAATTTACACCTCCATGTATTTACATCAAAATAAAATAAAGTTTTTGGTTATTGCTTCTTCTTCTTTTTCCAACTTTGATTGTTGATAGACCTTCTTGCACCTGTTCTATTCTCGGATGAATTCTTCTTTTCTTTACCTTACCTTTTTACTCCTTCAACTGTTTGGCACTTTATCTTATGCTGTTTTTATTAGTCTGTATATGTTATTCATACACCATTTTTTAAGTAGATATATCTGGATCTAGATCAGAGAAAATAATAAAACTAATGGGTTTAGTTTACAAGTAATTGTAGAGTTATAATGCTTAATCTGAAGAACAAAAGTGACAAATAAAAATAATATTTGATCATTTTTTTGCAAAAGTACCTAATCATATAATGATTAGGATATTTTTAACATTTTAAAAAGTCCCTTAAGATTTTTGAGTAATGAATGATGTCATTAGCTTACATTATATTAAGGATTCGCATGTTAGTAATAAATTACATTAAGTTGTTTTTCTTTCCGGGCCGTCTTCTAACAAAGTTTGGCAAATATTCTGGAAAATTTCACTTCTATTTAAAAAAATGTTTATACGTTCAAACATCCGATTCCATATTATTGTATTATAAACGTGTTCTACTCTACGTTTTCCCTCTATTTTGTGTTCCAAAATTAGTTTTAATAATTGATATTCCGGATTTCTCCTTATATGGCTAAGATTATGTTTTTCTTGATTTTATGAATATTCTCTGTCGGCTCCCGGTTTCTCTATATCTCAAAAAACCATATACCACGAAATACACATATCCCAAATGCTTCAAATTTATTGATCAGGAAATACTTAACGTCCAAATTTGAAGGCCGTATAACAATGGACACGACTAGGTGCCAGAGAATAAAGTGTCTCACTTTACCTAAGAAGACGAAGAACAATGAGGATCATATATAACTTTCATTTATTCGAAATTTTTCTACGTATCACACAATATTTGCTGTATTTTAACAATTACCCCACAAGCTACCTCATTCCGTCTTTTGGTTTCTACATCTAGGTCATTTTTTGTTTATTAAACTGCCTAAATGTTTCTATGTATCCACTTTTTCTAACCGTTGATTTAAAATATGTGTTAAATATTCTTATGTCCCGTTCTTCACAACAGTTACTCAGTTTTCAATTAGCTTTTGAAGTCCTACTGTATTTTTACTAAAATCTACTTTATTTATATAAAGCTGTATTATTTACATTAGGTGAAAGATATATATATATATATATATATATATATATATATATACCAAAATTATGTGCCTATGTTCCAACTAGACTATAGTTTGGGTTATATATTGCTTTTTCTGAATCGTTAATAATTTTGAGATTTGCTGAGAATGCAGATGTGAAATTTAATATTGTATGAAATAAATTGTATGATCAAATACCAAATATGAGACCGTCCCTGTCCCATTTTATTGTCAACACATCAATTGAATGTTTCTATTCAGAGCAACCATTGTAGATCTCACTGTTTATATACCTCCTAAAGTGTTATTATTATACTGTGAATTATCTATGGCGTAAATACGAGTTAGGCAATGTAGAAACAGGAGTCAATGTTTTTTACAAAAATAATTTACAGAAAATCGAGAGATGTGTGTATCCATATCAGAAACAGCACCAACTCCAAGGGCACTAAGTATCAGAATCAAAAAAATGTAGAAAAACGTTTATACAGAAAAACTTGAAAAGGCTACAAAGAGTCTTTTGTCTTAGTTTTTGCCAATATAAGGTCAGAATGAGAGTTCTCTGAGTCACAGCATGGATGTTATTTTTCAGATAGCACAAATGCGTTTGTATATCTCTGTGCATCCACTCATTGGGGACGCTGAAGTATATGTATACATTTTTTATTCCGTTTTTTATTAATAGTTTTGACGTTATTATTATTTAATCCCATACATACGTACGGGAAATATGAGCTCCTACGTGGTCCCAATCCGATATCTTTGATATTTACCTTGTACGATTTGCTCTTCTCAGGTATTCACACCAAATCAAACGTTTCTCTATGTAGCTTAGTATGTCTTAATTTACTTCCATTCTTCTTTTATTTCACCATTTCTAATACGATCCAGTCTTGTTACTCTACAGCTTCTTCTCATGAACACAGTTTCTTTTGCTGTAATTTTGGACCTATTTTGTTTGTTTATTATCCAATCCTCTGCTCCGTAAGTCACTACACTATTAACCAAGGTGTTATATATAATATTCTTTGTATTTATGGTAATATGTCTATCCCATAGTACCCCGTTCATTTGTTTGATACATGTTCTTGTCTGTGCTAATCTTCTGGTTATCTCTTTTTCAATGGTTCCATTCTTTGAGATTGGGAATCATATTTGAATTTTTCAGTGCAGTTAATTTCCTTATCTTCGGTCATTTCCAAGCTTCTCACTGCTTCTTGCTCTGCTGTTAAGTGTTTGTTTTGTATTTTGTATTTTTTGTATTCCTCTTATAGTTTTCAGAGCATATAGGATAAATCTTCTTCATCTTAAACCGTTTCTACTTGGTCATCTGCTAAACTTAGTATATACAAGAAGTAGTCTATGATTGGTATTCCCAAATCTTTAAGTTTCCTTTTTCATGCTGATTATATTTCCAACTAAATGTCAAATAAACATACTAAGTTGCGTTGATACGTTTATTACAGTATTAATCTCTGACCTACTTTTACCAATGTGTAATGTATAAATCAAGTTTTATTAAATTCCTTTTTAGTTGCCAGCAATAAAGAGAAATTGTCACATACTTTTATAAAGAAACTTAAAAAGAGATTAAAAATTTTATATTTATGTAACATTTTAAATTTGAATTCTTGTAATTCGGATTTATTATTTATTATTATTTAGAAGTATTAAACATTATGCAAGTTTAAAATTAATTAAATTAAAAAAGATATCATTCGACTTTGTAACCCTTTTCTTAAATGGTAAATAGATTATATAGTAAATTAGTGCTACTTATTTATACAATTCTATAAGAAGAGATGATCCATTGGTTCATCGGCCAGGAAAAGAACTCAGAAATGCGTTTAATGCATCTCCATCAAATATCTCACGTGCCCCTGAGGTGACGTAAGATGACGTGACGTGAAGTACGTCCACCAAAAGGAATTTTAGCGAAAAATAACAAAGCAGTTATATATTTGAAGATTTGTATTTGTTTCTTCTGTAACGAAGCAAAGAGAAAGGGACTGTTACTTTTACACTAAAATTTGGTACGATAAAACTTAAACTTAAAAAATAAAAAACGTATTGGTAAATCGGAGAAGAAACACAACACTAGCTCTTTGCACTACTGTCTGATATAAAATAACGCTATTTTTCGAGAACGATCTTCCGTACTTGCCTGAATTAAGCCAACTTCGGGTGATCGTATGATCAGTTCTTCACCAATCAGAAAAATTCCATAAGACGCAGTTTAAAAACGAGAAGTGCTTATAGCCTCTTATTAGATTTTAAGAGGAACCGTTTAAATCCAGGTAATTCGAATATAAACATTCGGAGATTTGTAATGCTTGGTTTTAAAATCTTATACGAGGTCCCATAAAAGTTACTGCTATTTGAATTTATTTAAAATAAAAAAATTTAAGGATTTTAAAGAGTTACAAGGTAATAAGACGCGATATCTTTGAAAGGTACACAGTTACAACGAGCAATATAAGTTTGGAGTCTACTTTACAATAGGTAGTGAAATTTGCAACATCGGCAACCTTGCAGTTATAATAATTATATATGAAAATCTGCATGATCGGCAGGAAAGTAATAAATTAGGTAAATAATTTATACAGGTATATAGAGTTGTATGCTTTTGTATATAAAAATATGCAAATGCATGCAATTCGATGTCTACTTATTACTCACTATATCATACCATAAACTGTTATCTCTATTATTAGGTTTGATTTATTAGTAGTATATAACATATAGGAAGGAACTATTCGTCGACCTTTAAACAGTTCAAAAAGGTAGTCGAAGGACATAATCGTACTCGTAGAAGAGAAGTTGGCAAGTTTGTCTAAATTGCTGACTATTCGGTAAAGGTAAAGAGAGATATATTGGATTTAATGGAATATGTTTTAATTATTAAATTTATGCACAGTTGATATTTAGCTATGTATACGCGACAAAAGTGTTTATCTAAACCTTAGTTGTAATATTATAATAATAATATTTTTTTTGTTCCAGGTAAGTGACTACGCTTAAATATTTGCAGAAATAGTAAGTGTTAAACATTTTAAGACCTTAAAATAACTAATGATAGTGGCACTATATTCTTATTCAGAATAACATTGTTGTTTAAACCTATTTTTGTTTACCAGACCTCTTTTTATATAAATTATTGTTTTTCTATAAAACTATTTTAAAGCAGCCCTTATAAAACTATGTTTATTCATATTTAATTTAATAACACACTTTCTTTATTAAATTATTCTCATAGTAGTGTTTTTCAGTTTCCATGTTACCTTTATATTAAAATTCCATTTATATTGCCAAAACAACAAGAAATTTTTAATAAGCTCACTAATGAAAAATATCTTACCTACAATGTCCCTCGGGGTAGCTTTTTCAGACTACACATATCTTCCTATTGTTAAAATTATTTTTGTGTTATTACATACTTGTGGCACTCCTAAATAGGTAAAAAACGTAATAATTTCTTTAATAAAGTTACACTGAAATATGTTTGGGAAAGTATGTGGTATTTATTTTCATGTTTTACATTTAATATTTTTCTTTTGCTGTACTATAATGTGATCTAATTCATTGTTGTATTCTAACGACTTTATTAAAATATATTGCTTCCTGTTATTTCGTAAAATCGAATTGTTAAACTGGCTATCTCATTAATTATGTTTTAAGTACGGAGAATTTGACTTCTTTTGTTATTTTTGTGTGGCCAATACACACAAGAGTAAAGTATCGTATTACCGTGACAATTAACTTAAATTATCGCCACTCAAAATCGCAATACAATAGAGTGATTTATTGGTATACCCTCTTGGTATACGGACCACCACGTAACGGTTAGAGGGATATTTCTGACCATCTTAAGTCTCGAGAAGACACTTCGACTTCAACACCGAAACAGCGAACAGTAACACGGGGCGTCCTTCCTTCTGTGCCTCGGCTGGCGTCGTCACGCATCGCGACCCATTCTTCTGCCTGCCACGAATACATCAATATTTCAAAAGGTGAGTCTATATTCTTTGTACAGACAACAGTATGGGTTTAGACCAGTTAATTTATTCGTATTCGTAATTTAATAAGTGTACAGAAAAATAAAAAAAGGCTCACGCAGCAGTTTAAAATTCTAAATCGAATCTGCGGCTTAGACTAGAATATACTGGTATCTGATCGGCTTATGGTGGAGCAGTACGGCAAGAGATAAGGGCTTGCGTCTCGGTGATGCTCCTCCATAGATCCCTACCGGAAGGGCATGACGCCTTAATACCGGTATATATATATATATATATATATATATATATATATATATATATATATATATATATATAATAAAGAGCTTAAGCATTTTCACCAAGAGGTTAAAATCAATAAAGTTACGGGTCTCGGAATCGCATGCTTCTACAGAAGTAAAGAAGGCTTGATCTTAGGTTACTTACCATGAAAACTAGAGAGATAGGTAGAATACTTTAAGGAACTGTTGAACCCATAGGGTAATATCAATGAAATACAATCACAATCTGGACCGGAGGAAAACAAAAATGAGGCCGAAATAAACGAACTATCAGATTACCCGATAAAATAAATATTAAAACAGCTGAAGAATAACAAGAATCCAGGAGAAAACCATATTACAACACAAATATTCAAGGAAAGTGACAGATATTACTCAAACGACTAAACAACCTAATATAACGAATTTTAAAAAATGAGAAATTGCCACAAGGCTGAACAAATGCATCCATATGCCCGATTCACAAAAAGAGGAAATCATCATCACGTAGCGCTACAACCCTAGGTGGGAATAAAAGCCTATGCGAAAAATACAGACGAATTGCTCTGTTAGATATAGCATATAAGGTATTGGCTTTATTAATAAGAATCCGACTAACAAAGTGTAAATCTGAAATAATAGATGCATCTCAGGGAGGGTTTATAAGAGGCAGATCTACAATTAATAAATTTTTTTCAATAAAACAAATATTTTTGACGATAAAAACAGCTACGAACAGAATCTACCTTTGCACATTCTGTTAATAGACTTAAAGCAGTCATACAACTCAATCTTCTTCATTGTCCTTTCAGAACGTTGGTTGTCATCATAGCTATCCTAATTTTATTACTGCCAACCTAAATAGCATGCTTGTATCAATACCATACCAATCTCGAAAGTTCTTCACCCTGGACTGCATTTCCCTGCTATTTTCAATTGCATAATATTTTGTAACAACCTATATTTGGGACCCCTTATTACATGCCCGAAGTACTCCAGGTTTCTCTTCTTAATCTTTTTCCTTCTTCTTTCTTGTATGTAGGCTTTAAAGCCTGTTTCTTCTTCAATATTAGCCTCCTAAACTGTTTGAATTATCGCACCATCTTTTCCGTGGCCTGCCAATACTTCTTTTCCATTTTTTGACTTATCTCGTGCTATTCGTACTATCCTATCCTCTGCCATTCTACTAATGTGTTCGTTTCACTTCTGTTTCCGTTTTGTCACCCATCCATTTATGTCTTCTATAATGCATGCTCTTCTTATGTTTTCGCTTCTCTTCTTAATGGTTTTTATCTTCTTAGTAGTCTTGTTGAGACGTTCTAGTATTGCGGAGACTCGTAAAACTCTTCCATAGCACCACATTTCGAAAGCCTAAAGGTGATTAACTTCGTTTTAACTCACAGTCCAAGACTCAACACCATAAAGTAAGACCGAGAACACGTAGCAGCAAAGTAGGCGGATTCGCAATGCCAATTTTAGCTCTCTGTTATATAAATACCTTGGACATTCTTCTAAAAGCGGCTCTGGCTTGCTCAATTTTAGATCTTATTTCACCATAACTCTATGCGTTACAGTTTAACTGATATAAATTTGATCAACTTTGGTACTATTAACATGATTATATAGACTGTTTTATATTCTGTTGTTTGGTTTTCCGTATGTTCAGATCCAGAACTGCTTCCTTACAAACAGCTCTCAATGACATTGTTAAGTAATGTTTGCAGATCTTACAGAGAAAAACTATAGAAAGCAATGGATCTGTTAAAAATACGTACCAAACTTATTAAGTTAATGGAAATATCAAGTGATCTTGTAGGGAAGTTTATCAAAGTCTTTTGCGGTAAGGAAGGGAATAGGACAGGTAGATCCACTGTCCACAACTTAATTTAACCTTATCCTAGAAGCTATCCTACGACAAAGTGGTGTAGAAGCAGATGCTATAATATACTACAAGTGACAACAAGGTATCGCTTTTGTACACGAAATAGCATTGATTGCGAGATCAAAATCAGAACTAATAAAAATATTAAAAAAATAGAAACAATATTGAAAAAGTTTGGACTATGCATAAACGAAAATAAAACAAATTACTCAGAACAATACTCAGAAATTGGAGCTATGGAAAAGAAATATATTACGCAAGATATACGGAGGAGCAAAGAACAATGACCGTGTATGAAAAAAAAAGAAAAGCAATGGAGCTTATAGAAATAATCAAAGCAGACAAGTGAAAGGATCAAATACATGCACACTTTGTTATATTTAAGGTATACGTTTGAACAGCAATGAAATAATTAAGTATAAGACTAAAACGTAGTAATAATTAATTAACTTACTAATTAAGCATATAAGTACACCGTTGGACTTAAAATTGACGGAAAGTCATATACAAGTGAGTTCGGGGTGAACAAATATTACGAGACACATTTCAAATTTCTCAAATTTAAGTATATGGCTTTTGTTTATCTCAATATTAATATTTGCATACTACAATCGGCATTTTAAATCATACATTCTCTTTCAACAATCAGAACTTCAGATTTAAATGCAATCTAGAGTTTTCTTTTGTTCTTAAAGTTGCTGTCTGTATAAATAATTGAAAAAAAGAAAAGAAAAAGACGTAACATCCACAGTAATCGCACGAAACATCAGATCTCAACGGCAACCGCATTTTGCAGTTTTGAAATTTAATCTTTGCCACTTTTGTTTCCAATTCAGACTGAGAAACTTCGTTATACAGAACGGCGGAGACGAAGGAAACGTTCAGTCCTTTCTTTGCATCATCTTCGGTACACAGGATCGGATTGAAATAAGAACTATTCTATCAAAAATAAAACAAATCTGGTTGTGATAAGGAAGCTTCCGTTCTGAATCAGTATATATTTATATATACTGATTTGTTGTTTTGTTATATACTGAGTTGTTTTGTTTTATGCTCCTCGCAGAAAATTCCTACTAAACTATTGTTTGCAAATTAAAAAAATGTTATAAATTTTAGTTTGTAAGTAATGTCCTAATAGAAGCTTTATTGGATATTGTGGAAGGTATTTTGGTCAACGAAAATAGCATTAATAATATTAGATATGCGGACGATATTTGCAAGTGACATGGAAGATCTACAGTACATAATACAACATGTATACAATGCATGTGAAAGGTAAGAACTGCAAATGATTCTCAAGAAAACGAAATCAATGATATTCTCAGGAAAACCACAAAATGTAGATAACCTGATCATCAATAATACAACGATCGAAAAAGTAACAACATATAAATATTTAGGAACGAGGCTAATCGAAGATGGAGATTAAACAAAAGAAATCAGATCTAGAATAGAAATGGCAAGAAACACGTTCATAAAATTGAAGAACTTACTTTGCAACCGTAACCTTAATCTAGAGATCCGCACAAGAATGCTACGTTGTTACGTTTTTTCTACTTTACTATACGGCATGGAAGCGTGGACAATAAAACAGTCTGAAATCAAAAAATTAAACTCCTTTGAGATGTGGTGCTACAGGAGAATCCACAGAATATCGTGGACTGAAAAAGTAACTAATATAGAGGTGTTACAAAGAATGAAGAAAGAATGTGAAGTCATAAAAACTGTTAAAATTAGAAAGATTCAATATCTGGGTCATATAATGAGGGGCGAGAGGTACGTATTACTTAGGTTAATTATGCAAGGGAAGATACAAGGGAAGAGAAACCCAGGACGACGCAAAATATCCTGGCAAAAGAAATTTGAGAGAGTGGTTCGGTTGCAGCTCATTAGAATTATTCAGAAGCGCGGCCAGTAATATTAAAATAGCGATGATGATTTCCAATCTCCGATAGGAGAAGGAACCTGAAGAAGAATGTCCTAAATTAACGTTCTAATTGTTTCATGATATAACTGTCTAATAAGTCAAATAACCTTAAACTAAAACCTAAAAAATAAATATATGATATTAAAATTGTAATATGATTGAAACTTAGTAGGAAATGCAACTTAGAACTACTTTACTTACTTTACTTAATCAGTAGAACCCATTTGTACCTTTCGGTGTTGGGCCGTTTACAATAAAATTCATTAAATTACAATATTTGACAGTCTTCTGAGTCTGTCTGTAGGAAGACTGTCTGAGACAGTCTTCCTGCCAAGTCTTACCCTTATTCTGCAGTATCTGCGAGATGTCACTGTTCCATTCTTTAATGGGTCTTCCTCTTCTGTTCTTCCCTATTGGTTTGGCGTCCCACGTTATCGTTTTTCTGAGGTATTTCATCTCTGCTGCCTGAATTCTGCTCTGATGTCTTTTGTTTAATATCCAATTTTCTGCTCCATATGTCACTGTAGGTCTATATATTGTTTTGTATATTGTCATCTTGGTCTTTGTTGATATTTGTTTGTTATTAAGGAATCCTCTATTTAGTGCTTGGAATAGTTTTCCTTTGTTTTCCATTCTGTTGTTAAGATCATCCTCGATGTCTCCTTTGTTGTTGATTACTGTTTCTAAGTATTTGTATGAATTTGTGTGTATTATTTTTTGTTGGTCTATTATTACTTCTATTTGATCTTCCGTCCCTTGTTTCCTTGATATTTTCATTATTTGAGTCTTCTAACTTAGAACTAAATCATCTTAATAATATCTTAAGCAGAATAACTAAGTAAAAAAATCAATTTTCTTTACGTAAAATATATTTGTGCTATATCAATCAAATAATTAGAGAATAGAAAACAATAAGACAATACATTTGAATAAATTGATAAACTAAAGAGTTCATTTATTAATTTATATACTCCGAAAAGTCCGTAAACATGCGTCTTAGTTTCAAAATCTCTCTTTTCTTATTATTCCCCTCTACTCTGGGTAGTTTTTCGTATTTTTAAGCTCTTCTCTCCATTCGGATTGGCGAATATAGGCCTCTCCTAATTCTCGCCATTCATCTCTGTTGTTTGTAAGACATTTCCACATTGGTCCTGCAGTTCCTTTAATATCGTCGCTCCAGCGCATTTGCGGTCTTCCTCGCGGTCTTTTGGCTTCATATGGCCGCCAATTCCCGATTTCTTTATTCCACCGGCCATCCTTAAGACGTTCGTTATGTTCAGCCCATTTCCATTTCAGTTTAGCTGCCTGTTCGACAGCATCTTTTACTTTTGTTCTATTACAAAAAATGTCGTCGAAGTTTTTCTGATCTTCTCCATGTGTATTTTAGTGAATGTCCAGGTTTGAGCTCCATATGTAAGTATAGGTGGGATACAGGAATTAAACACTTTGGTTCTCAGTCTTTGAGGTATATTTTTATTTTTAAGTACGTATGAAAGTCTTCCAAATGCTGCCCATCCCATTTTTACACGTCTGCTTATTTCGATAGTCTGATTTTCTTTGCTTACCTTGACATTTTGACCTTGATATGTATATTTACCTACGTGTTCTATTTCTGTCCCTTGGATATTTATCATAGGTTTGCCATCTTTGTTTGACATTAGTTTAGTTTTGCTGAAATTCATTTTCAGTCCTTTTTTAGGGATTCTGTGTGTAGCTCCTCAATAATCGTATTCAGTGCATTCCAAGATGGTTCAAGTATCTTCCGTTAATAGGGCTTCCCTTATTTTCCCATTCTATTGACTTACAGATGTCTTCTAGGGCAGCTGTAAAATATTTTGGAGATATTGTGTCTCCTTGTCTTACGCCTCGGTTGATTTTTACTGGTCTTGTTTCGATTCCATTACCCAACGTCACTATCATTTCAGCTTGTTCGTAAATATTGTGTTAATATTCTGTACCTGAAGTCGATCCGGTTGTTGACTAATGCTTGTTCTATTGCCCATAGTTCTACGCTATCAAAAGCTTTTTCATAATCTATAAAAGCCAGACATAATGGGAGATTGTATTCGTTAGTCTTTTCTATTAGGATTTTCGAAGTGTATAGACGGTCACAGGTGCTGTACCCTTTTCTAAATCCGGCTTGTTCTACTTGTTGATATCCGTCAAATTTAATTGTTAACCTGTTTGTAATAATCTTTGTAAAGGTTTTGTAAAGTTGTGAAAGAAGTGAAATTGGTCGATAATTGTTTATGATAATTGTCTATGATGTCTATCTTTTTGTGTATTGGTATTGTTTTAGCAGTATTCCATTGTTCGGGTATATTGCCTTCGATTAGAAAGTTATTAAATAGTATTTTTAGATATATGATGGCTTCTTCTCCGCCTTCCTTCATCATTTCTGCTAGGATTCCATCGCTTCCAGAAGCTTTATTCCTTTTTATTTCTTTTACTGCTCTTTCTATTTTTTCTTGGCTTATTTAGACATTCTAGGCTCCACGCAGCGGAGCCATCCAGATGGCTTACGGTCCAACATCTCCTTTTAAACCGTAGGAAGTGCCTTGTGTTGGTCAGTATACTTACCGACTATTGTAGACTTAGGTGGCATCTACATCTGCTTGGATTTGCGGATAGCCGACGGTGCCGTCTATGTGATCAGCAGGGGGAACCTTTCTTATGTATCCTCTGGAAGTGTCTTGTATTGGTCCATCATAGGTGGGGGGTCCTGGGTTCGGCGCTATGGCGCTATGGATCGATAAATGATGATGACCAATGATCTACATAAAAGTCTCTTATGGCTGGGTAAAATCAAGTGAAATATACTGACTGAGGATCCTGAGTTTCAGATACCATCGAGATTTTCTATTATTTAATATAGCCGATAGCTTCCAATTGCTTTCCACACGAATCTCCTCCATAACGTTATTATTAATTGCTCATTTTGCTTGGTTTAATATTATGGCCAGATGTTGTACTGGTATATTTGCTGATATTTTATCTGTTTGTTTAACTACAAACTAATACAAATATTATAAAAAGTTTTTTATCTTGATTTGGCACTATGATAGCTCTGTCACACTTAACATATTTTCAATCTGGTTTTTAATAGTAGTTATGTTCGGCGAGACTGTGTCGTTATTTTGTTGTGGTTGTTGATGTTTTTGTTTTATTCTGAATATATTCTGGTTATCATTGTCCAGAAATGTTTATTTCAGTAGAATCATTTTATTCCATAAATTTTTTGGAGGTTGTTGCCTTGGCATATATAGTAAAGATTAAATTTAATAATTTGTAGACTCTATCCTATTATTCCATGCTATTAATGAATTTAGAGATATAGCATAATCACCTAAATAAGAATTAATCGGCATAATTATATGCAAGAAAAATTTATGAAAATGAAATGCACCTAGTTTGAATAAATTGTATACTACATATACATTGTATACAATAATATAGATACGGAAACTTAAACCTGTGTTAGAATTTAGTTTAAATATAGTAATAATACTATAAGTAGACAAGTAAATTCAAAATGTATATTAAATATTAAAAGTATTAATAGCCCAGCCCATCCCTGCACAATTCCTTTCTATCATCTTTGATGTACAAGTAAAACTCAGTTTAGGAACGGCGCTTAACACATTTTCTGCCTTGGTTGTTTCTAACAATGGCTTTCCAGAAAATAACTCCAGTTTGGGAGTCAAAGCGAAGATGAATCGTGCGATAGCTCCATAGGGTGCAGGCCCACCAACAGCCACGCCAAAGATTTACTTACTTCTCCTTCGTGGGGGCAAAGGAAATACACTTCTGGGGTTATTTGACTAATGGCCTTTGATAATGATAACTGTGATCTTTTGCTGTACAGCAGCTTCCATAAAACTGGGGACTGCTTTTCATACTTTTTCGGAAAATTACTTTTGACTGAATTTTATTACATTTACTTAATTTGCTATTTTTTTACACAGAGAAATGCCTTTTGTACAAACAATTAATATTTCAGATCAGTTCATAATTAAAAATAAAATAGAAAGTTAAGAATTGGTTTCTTTACAGTGTACCACCATTCGCTGATATGCATATTTCTGCCTCCTGGGCTTTCATTAGAGCGAACTGATGATATGCTCTAACGCAATAAAATGTTTTCTGACTATAAAAGTAAATATTTGAAAAATATTTACTATATATTTACTTTTCGCCAACTGATTGTTGGCTTTATCAAAAGTGGAAGAGGTAGAACTGTTCACAAAAAAAAAACAAGACAAACATTTGTTTTACACTTTCACAATTAAATTCATTAGAATCAAATATCGCTTTAGACATTTTTGTATAATATAATATCATAAGAGAGAGTGACGACATGTGTAAAACAATTTCATTTGTTTTGTAATATATAAAATAGAGTTTTTCTCGTTTTCGCCTTTTATAACTGGTCCCTCTTTTATAAAGGGCCATACAAAAACATAACATATGTTTTAACTCTTAGTTAAATATCATTTCTGGTCCATAATTTGTTCACATATTTATGTGATTCCCGGTCTATCTCATATACAATTTTTGCGACGATTAATAAATAAATTGAAAGTAAATTTCTTTGTATACCTAAAACAAATTACGGAGGAGGCAAACTCGTTTTTCTTATAATCTATCATAACTCCTTTTCTGGTTCATTTATAAAAAGACATAAAAAGAAAAGGAGGTCATGAAACATCCCATTACCGCGACGGTACTGATAGCATTCCAGCACTTTTTCAATTATTTCGAACGAAACGAGAAAAAAGGGGAAACGTGTGGCGATAAATTTAGTGTTTTCGACGAACTATATACCATAAACAATTAATTAAAGCTAGTGTTGAAATACCGGCTTGATGTATGTGCCTGCGTAGTCCCATAAATTTTTCCAGAGGTCCTATAAAGCGTTGCAATGTTATTTTTGTTTGAATATCATTCGTTCGGAGTGGAACTGGAACAAATCGTTCTTTTTAATGTTTCGGTATCGTATTATTGACTCTGCTCTAAATCGATCCCTTCCATTTGTTTATCATGCGTTTTACTAAAAAACGCTATACCTACAATTTGCAAAAATATATAGAATTTTTCGTATCCAGTACTTCACATCAACAATCAGAACAAACGTTAAAATTAATGTGATATGCAAATAGTTTAAGATTTTTGAAAAATTGTAAACGTAAGATAACTTTAATATGGTAAACAGCAAACTATAAAAGTAATGAAATTTAGCGATGGAATCATGATGTACAAAATTTGTATGAGTAATTTGTAAAGATTATGTATATGTGGTATCCTAATTCTTTTCTTTAACCATGAAACATTTTGTGTGACCTATGCAAATATATTTCTGGCGTTTAGATAGGTTTAGCGCTTTTGGATCTAGGCCTTGCTTCGAAATATACTTTATGTTGCTTTCTGCATATACGATGACCTCTATATAACATATATGAGGCTATCAGAAGGGAAGTATGAATATATTCCTTTAATCTAGAATCCGCTTGTTTCTCTCTGTCACTTTGGGTATGTATATTACGATAGATGTTACTTGCAGTGAAGATGGCAGAGGAGCTTCCCCGCGAGTAGGACACAATACTGTGCCGAAGCAGATCCGGAACAAAGTGGGTTGAAAAGTTGAAATTACAAACTGAATCTCCGCATGGTGGTCTTCCGGAAATACGGGGGGCGCAGAGATTACCGCCGATATTGAATAATACTTGCAAGTAGTAGTGAACTCTGCTAATTTAATTTGTACTACCCGCAGTTAGATGGGGTTGTTGGTAGATGCTGAATGAATTTCTGTTTAATATTTTATTAATATATACATTAAGTTGCGAAACTGCGACCTCTTTAACCTTTTCCTTGTTGCGCCACTCATGCTCATTAGTAATTTTGAGTAATTCTTTATTTTCGAAAATATGTCCTGTAATGGGATCCAGTTCCACAGTTTCCCAATAACTAAATCTGATTTATATGTCTGTTGCTATTCCTTTATTATTCAACGAGAAGCTATAAAATAAATAGCAACTCACTGCGAATCCTTACATACCGGGGGAATACTAATGGAAGCTGTCAATCGTATAATACCTGGAATTAAGCCGTCATTAACTTCCACTCGATCGTGCTTATCTCACAGAATCAGCAACCACGGATCCCTTCACGGCTCTTCAGCATTGTCGTGGATAATTTCTCTGATAATAAAAATTTTTAACTTTAAAGCTGCTACTTCCTTGTCGTCTTAGGGTCTGCCAAAAATGAAATCATCTTAGCGTATCTACATGATAAACTCGCTTCTTTTTGAAATGATAATGGTGCTACCAGTCGCTTATAGCTGGAGAAAACGAATCTTTGAACCCTTTCTATGACAAAAAAGATAGCTTGCCTCCTGCATTGACCACTATTCAGTATTTTCGGTATTAGTCACCTGCAATCTAGTAGAGCTTGTTTTTTTTTCCTCTGGGGAGTTTCGTCCTATACTCTCACATGATAACAGTGCTTGCCATACATTGAGCTAAATGAGGTAGTTTTCTGGCATAAGATACATCATCATGTAAATGGCAATTTTT
Organism: Diabrotica undecimpunctata; assembly: GCF_040954645.1. Classification (NCBI taxonomy): domain Eukaryota; kingdom Metazoa; phylum Arthropoda; class Insecta; order Coleoptera; family Chrysomelidae; genus Diabrotica; species Diabrotica undecimpunctata. Next base: position 118,247,320 of record NC_092803.1, on the reverse strand, counting down.
CTTTTATCAGTGAGCTCCAATGGATGAGCGTAGAGAAAGATTCCATCTCCCGTAACACTTTAGCATATCTTTATGAATACTAATGGAATAATTAGCAATTTGCAGACATTATTGGATCCTCAACAAGATCGGGTCGATTCGTCGAAGACTCCTGTGGTATGATTCAGAGTTAGGACGGTTTTTTCTTGGGTTTCCAAACGTTATCTGACTGGGCTATTTACATCTCTATGTTTTCTCATCTTTGCCAGTACTACTGCAGCTTATTACGTCTACTAGAAGATGCTAAAACATACGGTGGAACAATTCTTATATTTCCAGACCTTTCTTTAAGTCTTGGCTTGCTTTTTTTGCATGATAAGGGTAACAATTTATAAGATTATTCTTTAAAATAAAATAGTCATGTGTTACACGTATAAATACACAAAATTCTTCCGTGTATTTATAATAAGTTTGTTTAAAAAATAGCAAGGAATACATTGTTGTATATTAGTTTGACATAGCGGTTGTACTTAAAATTTAACATTTAATAATATTATGGATTATTTTAAAGATTGCTCTTCATATTTAAATTATATTTAAATTAAAATATAACTTATAATTATTTAAAAAAAAATTCTCAAATTTAGTGGTAACAATAAAAAACTAATTTTCTACTAAGGTTCGATGAAGTGCTGAGCATTTTTAATTGTTGGATAATAAATAGAGTTCTTTAATTGCGGTATCGTTCCTAAACTCTCCTCTAAGCATAAATGCACTCACCTCTAGTTTAGAGCGTTTCTCGATTAGGGTTTAAAATAAATCTAACCATCGAGGTTTGGGGAGTGATTTCTGACTGTATTATGTTACTGCTAGAGGCAGGATTAATTTAGATGTGACGAAAAGCTCATAAATCTTTATATTTACTACCCTTTCATAAAATCTTTTTATGCCTATGCCTTAATGTGCGCCGAAATCATTAAAATAAAAGTTATAGTTGGACAACATAAAATCACTTTGTATGTTGAAAATAATAGACTATAAAATAGATTAATTTTACCACATATACGCCTATGTGGACTTTGATTCAGATAGGAAAGCCATTTAAATTCGAAAAGGGTAGATATGCTGTTAATTCTGAAATAGTAGAACTGAATAAATTCTACTATTTCATTCTACTAAAAAACTAACAAACGACGATTAACTTATGAATTTTTTTTGACATTTAATAAATTGTATTTAAAAATAAGCAATTGATCCAATTCGTTGATACACACGCACATACACGCACACAGTTCTTTCATGCGGGAATACTCCAGCAGCCTATCTCCAGAAATTCATCTCAATTTTTTCGTAAGTTAAAGTTATTAAAATGGTGTTAAATATTGGTTATTTGTTTACTTTTGATATATTTGATTCCAGAAACTACCATTCATTAAGGATATTGCTCTTCTACATTGAATGCTCTTTTATTGCGTTGTTTAGTGTTTCGTTTTCCACAGATTTTTTCGGCCCAAATACTAATATTGTTCGCAGTGCTTTATTTGCGGTCTATTTTTCAAAATAATATTTTACTGTGTCCAGATATTTTCTGTTTTAGTTATATTTACTACCAAATCTCATTACTTAAGCAATGGTTTCCAATAAACACCGTACGCCACGTACTACCTTACGCCATACATCGCGTCTGTACTTTTTATATAATGGATAATGGATGTGATCTCTAATTGTACACTAAAAGCCGCGTGCAGCTACTGTACAGGTATACAGATGCCGCATACGGCGTAAGTGTACGGCGTACACAGACTGCTATGGTGCGATGTTTTGCTATGCGATTCTAACAAACATTTGTATCTTAAGTGCCTTGTTCAAATAGCGAGCGACTTAGTGCGATGCTAGTAGCGGTTAGTATGCGCTTCGGTTTGGTTTTCAAGAATGTTTGATTCCATCGCCACTAGTCGCCTGCGTAGCGAGCGATATGGATATGGAAAAATTAATAAACGATGTCAGAATTCGTCCTGCCCTATGGGATCAACAATCAAAAAACTATCACAATAGGGACAAGGTGAATACATTATGGGTTAAGGTTGCAGAGGAGGTACAAGTGACATGTAAATATTAACTACTGTTTATTAATAATTACCTTACAACATAATATGCTCTTGCTTATTTGAGGTGTTTGTAATTGAAAAACCATTCTGTCCGAAAATAAAGACTTCTCCAAAAAGATTAGTTTAGTTTGGGTTATCAAAACTGTATTTAAACAGAACTCTGAACAATATATAAAACTGTTAACGAATGTTGTTAATAAATAATAATTATTTTTCGATTATCAAAATACCCAAATAATCCAGACAATAAAAGTTAAATGATTAATGCTATAAATAAATAATTCCCCAAAAACACCTACGTATACAATATAATGTATACGCACTTGGGCACATCTTAAAAGTTTAATTTTCTTAAAAGTTTTAATGGCATGTCGCAACATGACTGGCAATCAACTGAAGAAAGTGATATGATGTCTGAGAATATTCAGAGCTCAGAATAGTCTGAGCGATTCACTTTATGATGAGCATGACCTGTTCTCACAAAATAATGGAATTCCAACTGAATAATATACTGCGATGATAATATATAACATGCTGATATTAATACGGGAACTTATAACGACAATACTTCATTATATAACGAAGAACTCCAACCTAGTACGTCATCCTCTAGTAAGCGCTCCAAAAATACTAACCAAGGGCCTAAACGTAAACAAGATGATTTGGATATCTAGCGATTCGTATCTTTGAAAGAATTAGAATAGAACACTACACTCTGCAACTAGCTCAAAACATAATGATGATGAAGATTATCATTTTGTAATGAGTTTCTACCCACTTTTAAAAACAATTCTTGAGGACACTAAAGTGTGGTTCCGTTGGAAGATGCAAGAGCTTCTGTATAATTGTACTGTTCACAACTAACAACAACAACACGAACAATCCCATACGAGTACAGTTACAGGGATTCCTTTTGTTTCACGTACGTCAGATTCCACCCTATCTAATTTAAAACTATAAAAATGTGTACGTAAATTAATAAAACGGTTCTATTATTCTTTTGTATTTTTTATGCGCATTATAACAGTGGCACCATTGAGAGACTATATTGGATAGAAACCCCACTTTTTATATTTCCCAATGAAATCTAATTAGTTCTAAAGTTTCTAACCCTGAAGTGTGATCGTGCGCGAACGGGACTCCCTGTATTTTTTTGGTAGATTTATGAAAATATTAGATGTACTATTTTAATATTCAAACGTACCTCAAAGTTATTGTAAGCCGTTCTTTAACGTCTATTGGTTTCCTCCAATTTGTGTGCATTTTCTCTACGTAAGGAGTTATATTTCTCTGAATATAGTCGAATGTTTCTAAAGATATCCGAAAATACTCTTGAAATTTATTAGGATGCGTAATTAGTTTAGCAAATAAATGATAAAACTCTCCAAATGTCGCACTTTCTATATTAATCTTATGAACCCATTTACGTTTTTTAATTAAACACTTTTTGAAAATATTCTACTTTAACGATGACTTTTTCGCCAATATATATTTCAGTTTTCTTTCCATCGTAACGTCCAACACAGAAAAGACTACGGTGGCGATTAACTCACAAGCATATCATTGTATTGAAATACCCACAGATAATAGCTTTCTATGTAACGCAAAGCATCGCATCGCTGATCGCGCCATAGCCGTCTGTGTGAACGTACACTTACGCTATACGAGTTTATTGGAGACCATCACCTTACTCTTCTATTAATTTGTGTAGAATATTTATCCTTCACAAATATTACGTATCGCCGATATAAAAAATTTATAAATTTTTTTTCACTTTTTATTATACTTATCGATGTCGATTTGTGTATTTTTAGAGATTGCTAAAAATTAATTGAAGTATTTATACAGGAAGTTAAGTATGAAAGTAATTAGACATTTTAACTAATCATTTCTTGACGAAGATTATATAGGCTATTAAAGTAACTGCCTGAAAGTTTCTCATGAAACAGAGTAATATAAATTCTCTATTATCACACTGACATCAATAAGATACGAATGAGGAAAGTGTGAACTTTAAGACAATTTATAGCTTGAATTAATCGAGACCATGAACATCTGCGTTAGCCGCAGAAACCGACGTAAATTGTCACCAACCGTTCAAATAATAATTTCTAATCTCAATTGGAAGGAATAAAGATAAATCGTACAGACAGTAATAGCAGTACTGTCTAATGAAAAGTTAGTATATGATTATTTGAAATCGATTTATCTATACGACTCGTTTTATATATCGCGTAAATATCTGTAAATGGGTTATGTGTTGGGTATTAAGTTTGTGGTTTTAAAATTTAATTTACCGACTGTTTGACTTTGTATTGTTTGATCGGTAGCTGTATTAATAACGTTGTAACATTTGCCATGACGTTAAATGACATTTGACATTATAATGTAAGTTGTGACATTTTAATGTTTGTTATGACATGATTATGGAGACCTATAAACAAGAGAAGAATGGAGATTGGGCGACCTCGAAATTTGTGATATCAGAAGAGCAGAAGAAGAAGATTCTGGAATTATTAAACCACTTGCGTCAACGTAACGCGTTGTTCGAACACCCTTCTCGTCCTTGTATTATCCCGCTTCCCCCAAAATGTCGTTACATAATACTTGAACGCCTCCTATATTGTGACAGCGAAACATGATTAGACAGTTTCTCCCTATTTACCAATACTAATTAAATAGCGCACAAACTACTCATTACATAGCAATCTATATGTCTGTCTGTTGGGTTCTGCACTTACAGTGACCTCTTTATAATAATCGAGGTCATCAGAAAGTGAATAGAAGATATTATGTTCAATCTAGAACTCGCTGATTTCTCCCTTTCGCATTGGGTATGTATATTCCTATAAAAAAATAATAGACGAGTAGACTATATAAACTTTATTTGAAATCAAACAAAAGCCAAAGACAAATATACATACGTTCAAGTATAATAAAAATATAAAGAACTACAAATTAATTGCGACGTGACAAATATGTTAAAATCAATATTTACTTGTAGCCAAGAATAAATTTACAAAGCAAAAGTGTACAAGCGACAATCACTCAAACGACTAAAATCTCAGAACTGGTAAAACAAAAACATCGATAAATGCAATGATATAATTAATTGGTGGTAAAATGAATCAGCCTTGTCAATAAAGACACACAAAATGCAGTCCAAAACAATTCAATGAAATATATTATATATAAATATTAATAATGCAGTTCAAAAGAAAAATCAGTAATACACTTTACATTCAATTAATAGTAAAATTAATACAAACAAGTCAATAATAATTACCGATACAGTAAGAGATCTGTAAGCAAACGTAAAATATTCTCAACGGGCTACACAATGTAAAATAAAGTACACCACAAAAAATGAATTCGCAATAAATGTAAAATGTTCTTAATCAAAGGTTCAATATGTAATAATTGAGCACGAAGTAAACGTACTTGATCCATGCACACCTGTGTTGGTTCGAAGATAAAACTCGACTCTCACAAGACCGAAGCGAAGTGTGTCACGTCAGGTACTCTTAACCCAAACGCACGTCTGTCTCATATGGCATATGGAACTCGTCCCTTATCTCAAACTTACGTCTTTATTATTTCGCAGATGGATATCTTGCAATGTTTAGCCCTTAAAACCGCTGTGCACTTGTACATGCAATCTCGTTTAAATATACGTGGAGAATCGAAACTATCAAAAAGTCTGTTAATACATTACAAATGTTTAGACACAGTTGCGAAACTGCTACACTGTCCTCTTCGGAATTTAAACTTAGGAGATTAACCTGTATACGCGATGCAGAACTCTCTGGCTCTTCCTTATGCGTACTACTCCTGAATGATACTGCGTCGATATGGTATCTCTTTTAATTTATTATCTAATTTTTTAATGGTTTAAACTAAAGATTGTGAACAAACACATTCCGGCAACTAATGTTTGATGGTAGCAGCACCAGTCGGGTTTTTAATTGTTACCCCTAGTATTATTTAACACTTAGAAAAATTGATGGTAAAACACTATGGAACAGAGCTAGAAGTACAGATATACAATATAGATGCAAGGTGGAGAACATTAAGAACTGGGAAAGATAGAAGAGTAGAATGTAACGGTCATATAAGCCAAATGACAACAAATAGAGTAGTAAAGACGGCAAGGGACGGTCCCCAATAGGAAAACTACGAAAACGATGGAATGACAATTGGAGACACATTAAAAAACAGACAGAGTTATGTCTACATAAAAAGAAGAAGAACAAGAAGAAATAAGCAATATTTAAAATATTTGCAATCATAGTGTTATATTACAAGATTTACTATGTGATTAACCTGCAGTCAAGATGGATATTAAATATAATTGAAGAACATTTTATCACTTCGTAATGTGCATCTGAACAATATTGTGTATAAAAATAAACGAAAAGATAGTCTAGTCAGCTGGCTTATATTTCTTTACTCTGTTATTTCGTCTGTAATTATCTCCCAAATATAAAATTCCAAGTATCATATCTAACATTAAATGCCTATTCATTTAATTTGTGACGATATTATAATTGCTCACAAAACATAAAATTTGTTTTTTGTTAAGCATCCTCAGATATCGTTATCACATTTATAGCCCTTTTCCCAAGACTCAGACCAATTATTCAAACAATTATGAAGGATGGGTTCGCTGTCTCATAAACAGCGGCGTGTGTGCTCTAGCCCAAGGGGTTAGATCATTTACCAGATTTTAAAAGTTACTAAATATGGCAAAAGTTATTTTAGTTTCTCTATGCTAACCAGATTAGTTTCTTTAATTACTTTATAGTTTGCATAGATGTTTCTTCACATTATTTTTCTTGCGTCTCAGATTTATCATTTCAGTTTTTATTATTAATGTTTCATAAAATGTCGCATTCCCGTTAATTTTTATATGTTCAAAATTCATCCAATATAATTAAGTTGATTAAACTTATTTAATTGCAATTTATATTTTTGTAGCTCAAATACACTATCAGCCACTACTATCACCACAATATCACTTTATATAAATTATGAATTTTTGCAGATGTGAGTCCATTTTTAATAGCCAAAAAAATAGAAAAGATCGATTCACAATTTATTTTATTATAACTTTAACGACCTGTTTCGGACTCTACAATTTTTCAACTCATTTTATCGGGATCTGAATACAGGTATGTAGTAGTAATAGTAATTCAACAGTTAACAAAAAAATGTTCTTGCATTTGCTTAAGATTTAGCAACTCTCAAGCTTTTCTAGGTCATATACACACGCAACATAATATACCTCACAGTTGTTGAAGGTCTGTTTACTCCTTGAAAATTAAACTGATAACAAATTCAACAAATAAATCCTACAAGCAAATGTAGGGAGATTTATTGTAAAACTTAGAGTAAATCTGTATTTATCTTAAGCGAATGATTTATTATTATAACTATATATTCTATAATTCTATAAATAGAAATAATTGCTATAGTGAGCTTACTGCACTCGAAAAAGGTCACCACAGAGATAGATTCGTCTACTTTCCAAAAGGACCCACACAGAAGTCGCTGATCTTCCTTTAGAAAATTACCAATTCGTATACATGGCCAAACTTTCTAACCCATTAATTAAAAAAAAAGGCTTTTAGATTTGCAGATTTGTGTCTTATCCGCGTTACAAATATACCTCCTGCTGTTTTAAAGGATGCAATTTCCATTCCTTAGCCTGCGACAGAAATCATGTTGTGCGTTTAAGGATTAGCAAAAGTATTAAAAAACATTTTAAAGCTGCATATGATACTCAGTAGCGCCATATATTGAAGAATTTAATTAAAAAAATATATACATACACTTTATATAGTTTCATACTGTTCTCGAATGTTCTTTTTTTTCTATTCGAAAGCTGTGGACTGTTTAATGGCTTTTTTTTTTATTTTTTAAATTCAATTTCCACTGAAAACTCACAAGGTCTAGATACTACCAAAATTCCTTCGAAAGGAGCTCTGCTGTTATATTGCTTCATAGTATTACGGCCTCTTGTATAACTTTTAATTTTTTATATCGCCAAATTATTTTTCCAATACTATCTGTACTTTTCCAGACCTGTTTCAGTACTTATTATCGTTTAACTGTTAAATAACATCTTTGGCATTAGAAAGTCTGTCTAGGTTTGTCAAGTGTTGTTTTCTTTCCACTCTATAATCAATTTTTGGTAGTAAGTGGTCAATCGCGTTCCAATCATCGAAATGCATTATTATGGTATATTCAAAACATTTGTTCTACTGAATCATATTACCCAAATCGTTTTTTGTAATGATCGTTTTGGTGAAGTATATACGCAACATAACTGGATCTATTTATGATCCAAAACTGACATAAATTATAACGATTTTACTATGCAATTATTCCGGTTAAATACATGTAATATATGACTAACTGATGAATCATCTAACAATATGGAACACAGCTTCCAATAGAATTATAGAAGTGGAAAAAAATTAAAAATGTTGGAGTTTTCCATTAGGCTATTGACCTAGAGATTAAATTGCAGAATACTTGCCGTAAGTAAAAACTATATAAAATACATAACAAACGCCATAAAACACGAGAATAATGTACTGAAGGTACGTAACAAGGTAAACAGCTTGTCAGCTTGGGCGGTATTTGGAATGTTTGTAAAGTCTATTCAATCGAGTGTTATATGTTTCCCTTTTTATTCTACTGTTTAATTATTTAGTTTGGTTTTATTCTTAAAAGTGGTTTTTTTCTACACCTATTGTAATTGTACTGTACTTAGATCTCCCTTAGTTGTTTATATTAATAGGAGGGCATCGGCAGCAATTTTGGTACATATTGCACTAAAAAATTATATACTTGAATCTAGACGGCAATGTAAAAGAGCGTTGGTACGTAGTTCTATATATAGTCTATACTCTATACTATCGAAAACCTTTACATAGTCAATGAATGCCAGGTATAGTGGGAGGTCGTATTCGTTTCTTTTTTTACTAATATTTTAAGAGAATGAACTTGAAAACTAAAACTTTAAAGATTGGACAATCTACTAGACTAAGGTTGAGACTAATTTTCTAGAATATATGCAGGTATATAGAACTGACCAATAAACAAACAAATAGAAAATTAATTTGCTTTCCTTAAAATCAGTGGCCTTGATATCATGCTCATCTCGTGGTTATTTCTCCCCCAATTTTCCAACTAATTAAAGTATTTCGGAAGGGACATTCGCCCGTCGATCCTCTTACTTACGCCTCTGCAAGCAAGCTCACACTAGAAGTTTATATTGAATACACACACATCCTTGAAACCTTTGTAGATAAATCGAAATCGCTTTGTTTATTTTGACGGGCTCGAATGGTTGGTATAAATCTTCTTCCTTTGAAATTACCCACTGAACTTAAATCTCATTGAAATGATTTAAATCCTTAATTGCTAACTATTCCAAGCAAATTAGAAATGCTCATGTGTTAGTTGGCAAGCAGAAATTGTTAGTATTATGTTGGCTTTAGAGTAAAGAACGTTTAATTATACATTTTGCTCTAGATTTTAAAGTATATCAGACAGGCCCGGAATAGACACAATATTGTTGGAACACAATATTAACGTGAACGTCGGTATACGTAGCACCAAAAAAAAGTGAGTGTAAAATGTGTACGGAGTATTAAAGACGACACAACAATATGCACACAAACTTTAATACAATCAAACAGTCCCTTTCTAGGCCCTAGAGGACATAAGCAGATAACTATGTTTAGAAATAATTACTCCAGTTCCAATGTGATGTCCAAGACATGAATAAAAACACATTCTAATATTTTGAAGACTTTAAGAAGATATTTAATCATGTTGTAACAGTAACATAAAAAACTTGTCGATACCTTATCCTGGCTACTCTTCAATGTCTACAGTGATGCTGTATTCAAAGAAGTGCTCTCAGATTCAATAGAGGTTATATCTATCAATGGAGAAATTTTTAATAACGTTTTGCAGCCGATACAATAATAATGAGGAATAACAAAAATCATTTACAGAACGTAAGTTAACTCTTTAGTGTATGCTTTCATGAATACGGTCTTAAATTCAATTTAAAGAAAACTAAGTGCATGCTCACTGCTTAATTAGCAGAAACATCCAACTGGTTATTGAATATATTGTAATTGAGAATGTGGATACCTACAAATACTTGGTAACGTGGATATTATCAAATATAGACCAAATCACAGAAATCGAACACGTATTGAAATAGCTTGCACATCATTCATTAAACTTAAAAAGTGTTATCGGGATAAGGTTAGAGCTGCCCCTAAGAATGTTTCAGTGTTTAAATAGTTCCGCAGACTTTGAATTTTGCCGTTACAGAAGAATCCTATGGATAACATGGATTCAAAGAGTGGTAGTAACTACAAGGATAAGAAATAATGCAGAAATAATATTGACAATTAAAATATGATACTTAAGACCTTAAGAGAACAAAAATACTCGTTATAATAACTCGCTCTGTAATGCAAAATTAGTACTATGGGTTTTGCTTTCTATTCGTTTCTACTACATATACATTGGTAATATTCTGCCTTCTATATATCAAAGCTGTATTTTTGGAAGCTTCGCTATCCAGTCAGGAATTAGGTGAAGTAATAAGTATTTTTCTAAATTATTGTAAACCAAGCTTCTGTATGTTCAGTTCATTTGTCGACTCTTTTAAAATTATAATGTTTCTTATTTCTTTTTAAACCTGTTGTTCATTTCATCTTCTTATTTTATGTACACATACTCTTCATTTACCACTAAGTGTATTGTAATTACGTCTGATATCTTCTTTTTATTCCGAGAAGACTGTTTCCTAACTTATGTTAACACAACATAAGTTTACAAGGTCCATGTTTTGTTATTTTATTTGTTTAGTATTCTTCTTCTTCTTCTTTTTTTCATGTATACATGACTGTCTGTTTTTCAACGTGCTTCCAGTAAGTTGTCGTTCCATCGTTTTCGTGGTCTTCCTACTGATCGTCTTACTATTGGGGAACCGTCTCTTGCCGTCTTTACTACTCTATTTGTTGTCATTCGGCTTATATGATCGTTTCATTTTACTCTTCTATTTCTTACCCAGTTCTAGCGTCGGTGCATAATCTTTCCGACCTGAAACTTTGTTGTTCTTCTGCCAGTGTTATAATTTCATTTAGTTTATTTGTTTTCACTTTGGTTGTTAATTTTAGTGTGGTGTTTAATAAATTAATTCCTCTGTAATTTTCCGGATCCGATTGGTTTTCCCTTTTGAAGAGAGGTATTTAACTATTTGGTTATATTTTCTTTTTAGTCCTTATTGCAGACAGGGTAGATCATGCCTGCCACTTCTTTAAGACCTTCAGAGCTCTTGTACACAAGTTGGCCTCAAAATTAATTTTTCCAAAACACAATACATAACCAATCTTGTACCACCCAAGAACATTTCAACTAATGGAACGCAAATTAAACAAGTGTATGCTTGTAAGTATCTGGGCTGCGAGATTAAATTAGAAAGATACAATCAAGCAACTTTTTCCAGAAAAGTAATCAATAATATACAAGTGGCACAGAGAACAATGGAGAGGTCAATGATGAATATATACCTCAGAGACAGCGTTTCAAATCAAATAGTTAAGAAAAACTAGTGTTACGGACGCGATTAAAAGAATTACAATGCTGAAATGGAACTGTGCAGAACGTGTTGACATAGTCAGAGATGGAAGATGGACAAATAAAATTTGAGAATGAAGACCTAAGCACGATCGTAGTCTAGAACGTTCTCCAATAAGGTGGTCGGACGACATCAAGTGCATCCAGCACAACTGGATTCAAGTTGCTCAAGATCGCATGCAATGGAATAATTTACGGGAGGCCTATGTTCAGCAGTGGCTAATGATAATGATGATCTATTTTCTTAGTATTATATAGGTTGTTCTTCAAGCAAGATAGTTTCTTCAATGGTGATTACACTTAATTTGAATTTATTTGTTGTCTTTTGGATTTTTAAGTTCTTCGTACAGTTTTCTACAGATCCTTCGTGTTGTTTGTATCTTTGACTTGTTAAGGATCAAACAGTTTCATGTCGTTGTTTACAGGTTTGTTCGTATGTGTGAGAATTGGGGAACTAAAACTATTGAAAGTGAGAGTCTTGGTACATAAGTTTCTATTTGATAACAACGAGAGATACTATTAAATTTTGGGTCAATAGGTCAAAGATCACCAAAGTTACAGGTATCTCCGTATAAAGGGGACGTAGAGTCTTGAAAGGTATTATAATATTCCTTTAGGACATAATTCAGATCCATATACTTGTAAACTGCTAATATTCTACAGGTTAAAACAAGTTGGCAAACGTTTATTTAGACATCCTTCGACACTCCGTTGTTTGGGTTTATTAAATTTACTATTTTTAAATCAAGCACTATCTGCTTTCATAATATTATTAGAGCTTTGTAATATAACATTTAGAAATTTTTAAAGACTACAAGCTCATGGGACACTTTCGGGGGGTCAATTGACCCAACATGAATCACATATAAATCAATATTACAATATGTAATAACAACTTTAGAAACTATGCCGCCAAGCCTTATATGTACTCAAAGCATGGGGGTTTAATTTAAGAGTTGCAGCTTAGATTTCTCACCTTTTTTCCAGCCGATATGTACGGCATTTAGGTTGGTTTGGCAATGGTAAGTTTATCTTACCTGTTTTCACATGTACCGATAATTGACAGCGTAGTTTCTGAAGTTGTTATTACATATTGTAGTATTATTTTATATGATTTATGCTGGGTCAAATGACCCATTAGAAATCTCCCATGGGACTGTAGTCTATTTTTTAATGAAGTAATGAAGTTTTTTTGGTTCAAGCGGATTGTCCCAATACATTCTATAATTTTTTGACGTATTTGAATCGGATGTATGTTTAAGTATGGTTGATCATTCTGACTTGTTGATTTGTTTTCAAAGCTAAAAACTTAATTTTACCTCAATTAAACTGATCTATTATTAGCGAATTATTGAATTTATTTCCAAAATAACATTACTTATGGACGAAATGTCTTTCTATCGATTTATCGCTAAGTAAGCGCCAAAATAATCTCAGTCTGATCCTGAAACTGCTTTTTTGCCCCGAAGGAGTTTTTGTTTAATCATAGCAGAATCCTCTTTTTACTACTCGTATGCCAGACAAATTATGGAAAAATAGAAAAATACAGCAATCTTTGTTCTTGGGTATTGTGTTTTGTTTAAAACAAGAGCTTTTGTGGAAATAAGGTTGCGAGCGACGAGACCAGTCAAGTGAACAAATTAGAAGTCTGCTCGCGAAACTTGGTTATTTTTTTATCTTGGTATAAATATGCATTATAATGAGACCAAACAAAGTACTTGACATGGGGGAGTATAAATAATTATCGTTTAATGTTTTATATATACAATTATACGGGAAGTAGAAAAACTATATCCCCAACTGCAAACAGCCAAAACAGCATTACACTACAGAACAATGTCTTTTCATTGTTAAACAATATTTTAAAATTATGAAAGTGAAAGTTTGGCAGTCACAGTTTGAAAATTTCGTACAAAATATGGTCAGAATATTGATTTAACTTCGGTAACTAAGAAGAGAGAAATTGAAAAATTTGGAGAGACTGGATCAATTGGTGACGCTAATCATACTGGCTGTCTAAAAACAAGCAGCTCAAATGTCAATAGCGAAGCATCGAGTGTTGGTGAGAGACCAAGAATATCAATTCGACGTCGTGGACAAGAATTACAAATTTCAAGAAGCTCCCTAGAGCGTATACTCATGCGTATGTAACAACGATCTGCATCTCCACGCTAACAAAGTTCATCTGATACAAGAACTGACGAATATTGACCATGCACAGCGAAGAGAGTTCGTTGAATGGATTATTAAACATCAACAAGTGGATGCTATTTTTTCGAGCAAAATCATCCCAAGCTATAAACCACATTTTCAATGTGATGGCTTTGTTAATCGTCAAAATTGCGTGTCACTGTTTGGTGCAAATTTTGGGCTGGAGGCATCATTGAACCATACTTCTTTGAAAATGAGACTGGTCAAGCAGTGACTGTTACTGGTGCTCGATATCGCAACACGATAAGAGAATTCTTGCTTCGTAAATTACATGATATTATTGTGGACGACATGTGATTTCAACAAGATGGTACCACATGCAATACAGCCCGTTAAACAATTGAATTACTTCATAAGACATTCACGGATGTTTCTTACGTTTCGGCGATCAGAATTAGTTCTCTAGATCGTGTAACTTAACACCATTAGATTTCTTTCTTTTTGTGAGGTTAGACATATCCAAATAGTCATGGAACATTTCGACCAAAGGGTGCGTATGTGCAAGAAAAGCTGTGGAGGTCATTTGCTGTTCCATACATAGGCCTATCCTATGTACTTTATGATTCAATAAAAAATTACAATTTAAGGAAAAAATCAGTGATTTCTATTAAATTCAAATCTTTCGTATATTTTGGAATACCCTATAAAAAATAAAATTGGAAGTTTTCAAAAAAAAAATTCAATTTGAACTGATCAATAAAAATGGGCGATTTAGCTATAACGATAAACTTAACCAACTGTTTATAGAGTGGCGGTCATAGCTCAGTCACTATGGTATCAAGCTGGATGGTCCGGGTTCAATACCCGCACAGACATAAAGAGATTTTTCAATTTCTAATTTAATTTAGCTGCTACTGTTCCTCGGAGGGCACGTAAAGCCGTCGGTCCCGGCAACGTAAATAGTTTTAATAATAAAATCTGAGCCGCAAGATTACACGAATTGAAGATTTAGAATAAGACAATTGTCTAGAGTATCTCCGAATTTTATAAAAACTACCAGCTTTAAAAAAAAAGCGGTACAATAGGCGGTACTGTAGACGAGCGCGAAGTTTCATACTATTTTCCGTATTTTTTAAATTTGAATAATATGTTTAAAATTAAATAAATTGAATTATTTTTATAGATTTAAATAAAACTGAAAAAGTTTACATGTTGTATAACGATTACTCCTCGTCACGTAAATGGACTCTTCCAACTGTTTTCGTGACGATAGCCGTGAGGCCTTCTCGTGGCTCTAGTACTGTGACGCCCGCCTTAGCAATTTACTATAGAGAAAAAGTAATACTACAACACCAGTATAGAACCTTCGCTTCAAAAACTTCAGAGACATCCGTCTCAGAATCCGCTTAACTAGATGTTCCATAACATAACAGCCCGTTTAAATTTATGAAGTCATTGTTTTCCCACCCATTTCCTACCAATTTTCTTAAATCACATTTTTTAATACTTTTGTTGATAATTGTCCAAAATAAATTTTCGGTTGTAATATCTACATAGATTTTTGTGAAAATAAACTGCTTCACCCAATAATTCAACAATAAATGAAATTCACTCATTCTTATCTTGCTTTGATCATTTCAATCGCAAACCTACAAATTGCCCTTCTAAAAAATTTATTCCATCAAAATAAGTGCCGTCTTTTTCTGGGCTGCTTCACCGAAATCGAGTTTGGCATATTTATTAAACGCAAAACATATACGGATAAAGTAAAAATGCCAACAAAAGTATTCAGCTTGTAAAAAGAAATGTCTCGTGAAAGAAATATGAACCAAATCCCTCTGCGCGTTAATAACAGCGATATGACATGCCAAGACAAAGGTGCGAAAAAAGGAAACTTTTATTTTTAAAATCCGACATGACAAATAGTTTATGTCAAATTCTCAGCTGGCGAGGATATAAGATTCTTAAAGTAACGATGGAAACTGTGTACCTTGGCGTTTATGGTTTTTATGAGGATTTGCTAAGGGACGCAGATTTACTTTGCGTGGATGATATTTCTAAACTAAACCGATCCCTAACCACAATTCTGAGTATTAAGTCTTCAGATTTTTATTTTTTTAACGTAAGGATTATACACTACCAAAACACGTTTTGTCTATTTATCTAATACGCCGTGTATCCATCAAAGTTGTTTGGTTCTTGTCCAATCTACTTATCGTTTTTATCTTTCCATTATTCAGTGGGATTTCCATTAGAACCAATGCGATTAATTGCAATCAAAACCAATATCTTAATACATACTAGTAATTGTCTCTGTTAATATACTAATGTGCCACTACACTTATTCTTTTTAATATTCCACACATCAAATCATACGCATAGCTATATGTATATAGACATATATATATATATATATATATATATATATATATATATATATATATATATATATATATATATATATACCGGTATTTAGGTGCCTCGCCTTTCCGGTAGGGATCTATGGAGGAGTATCACTGAGCCGCAAGCCCTTATCTCTTGCCGTACTGCTCCACCATAGGCCGATCAGACACCAGCATATTCTAGTCTAAGCCGCAGATTCATTTAGAATTTTAAACTGCTGCGTTAGCCTTTTTGTTTTCTGTACACCGAGCCACTGGACCACTCGCAGTGAAGCGAGTGAGAACCGGCCGCCCAGCCCGCTTGGCTATCTGACCGACATATATTAAAAGTAAAATGTAATGGCATGTTCTCGCAAAACAGGAAAACAGAAAACAAAATACGTATATAGATGGAAGGCAACGTTATATACGTATTTCTGACTATTGGTCCTCTTCAGTACGGTGCAGCCAAGTTAGAAAAGGAGCATGTTAGCTAGGGAAAGGTGATCCTTACAGCTGCGATCAATTTGTGGCATTAGATTTAGAAGACCCTAATGGTTTCCAAGTTTCCAGGTTCCCTGTACAATAACTCAGACGCAATAACATGTAGGAAGTTAATTTTTTTTCGCCATGTTGGCATATTTACACGAATTAAAAAAATAATCGCAGTATCAGGACTGTAGTAATAAGGTATGATAATAACTCTGCATACATCTTTATTCTTTACTGCAAAGTTGCTGTTGGCGTTCTATTCTCTTGTAGCCTTACTTTAGATGATTTTTCTCCCATTTTTAGACGTATTTTATGTGTATAGATTGTCTGGCATCATGGTATATACAACGTCGGATAAATATTCCTTAGATTGCTGCTGAATTGGATCGCCCTATAATAAAGAAATGTTTCGTTTTGTACTACATAATTTTTGGATAGGATTACCATAATATAATATAGGTTACTTCTCTTTTACATACACTTTTACATACTAATCGTTAACATTTAAAATAGTACTTAATTGAAGTCAAAGAGAACTACATCTCGACCTCGAAGATATCGGTCCTACTTATTAGCCCGATTGAACAACCCAACTCTACGACTCAACTTTACAACTCAACTGTTATCAATTCATTGTTTACCGTTTTATATATTCGCCCTTGCATTCAGACATAATAAATCAATATTGTGTATGAGTAAGCAAGGTCACGCTTGTATTACTTGCAACTATGCAAAACTGAGGTGTTTGTTAAAGTTTATATTTTTTAAACTTGGCCCACTTAGGGCGTCCCCGACTCTTGATTAAAAAAAATTCTAATTACACAATGAGAGATGTAAAAATATGACTGACTAAGATGTAAAAATATGAGAAATAAAACTGACGTTTTATAAGAATTTTAATCTATTAACAATAATATCACAATGTTTGTCTTGAGTGTTATTAATTGCCATAGCAGTTGCATGCTAGAGACTTCAAAACATTTCTCATTAGATAGTGGAGAAGAATGGCATTTAATAGAGACGAATGGAAGGGCGCCCTGAATCAGGCCAAGGCCCACCAAGGGCTGTAGAGTCATAATCATAATGATAAAGACTTATCTAAAAATGTCATTTGTGGTGAGTATAAACTGGGAATTAGAGGACAAATGAGTTATCGAAGTTATAAGTGCTTAAATAGCAATAAAAACTTATTTGCGTAGGGTCCATTAAAATTTTATCAATCCCTCCGTTACGACGATATAATTATCATTTTGCTCAATATCAACTTGTTGCTAATTTTCTACTTAAAGTCATTAACCAAGAGTTAGCCTTCCTTTTCAAAAATTCACCGGGACTTGGTCTATAGACAATAAGCAATTTAAAATCTATTTGAAAGAATATAAGTTCAAGTTTAGACAAAAAGAAATTAAAAACGATTCCTTTAAAAATGCGCCATCCATGATGCGCCAAAGATAAACCGTTTAAAAGCAAAGCGATTTTATTATCTCAAAACTGAAGTCATAAATTCAAATTTATAAAAGTTACAATATCCCCGGTTCTAAAACTTGTGTTATTTTCGTTGATTAGCACCGGATATATTGCGACTTTTATAAATTTGAATTTACGAATTCAGTTTTTGAAATAGTAAAATCAAGAAATAAAAAAGGGGCTGACTTGGATTCTAAGGGTAGTAGGACATTATATTATTTTGAAATTCGTGTAATAATGCCAATATTTCGTATAAAAATCTCGAGACAAATAATTTTAATTTTACAATAGCTGTAAAGTAAAACTTCTTGAAATTTTTGTATTAAATTATTAATCATTTAAAAAACAATCGATTTTTGAAGCTATTTTTAAAATAATTAAGCAACAAGTTAACAAAAATAACTTTACAAATTCCCATTTTAAAGAATGTTCTATGCCTTTTCAGTAAAATTGTGACATTTTTCTATATAATTTGCCGGTCTTCACCTATAGTAATTAAAATCAAATAGCATTACACTAAATAAAGTAAAACATGACGTTTAATCTCATTTGAGTAATGTAAACTGAAAATAATTAAGTTTGGAGAATATAGCCGAATAGACATTAGAAGAAGAACAGTTATGATTTTAACACCCTATACGGTTTTATTTCTTTCTACATAGCTATGATCATCTTCAGCATTCGGTAACTGCTGGGCACTCAGCGAATAGTATTGTTTCCGATTCCAGTTTGGCTTGATTTGCATGTATATTTCCATCTTGTCTCGAAATATGAACACAGCTGTAGGCTATTCAAAAACCAATATATGTTTGATATTATATTCTATTGATTTTCAATTGAATAAACAAAGCATTTGCATAGGAATAGGTAAATATGTATAACTAATATGTATATAGAGTTATCTACAATTTGAAATAATTGTTTGGTAAATAATTTAGTGCTGTATATATATTTAAAACTATGTAAATATTGGAAATAGTATGTAAACATATGTATATGCTTGTATTATTGTCGGAACATAAATGTAAGGCCGATAGAATTTTTCAAATAATATTGAAAATAGCAAAATAATTCGAATATATTGATGATATTCGAGTTTTAAAACATTCATTGGTAAAATAATGTAAAATCCATACGTACTATCTAATACAAGTAAGCATGTTTCTTAAAATTTTTGTTAAATTGGGTCAGTTTCACAATTATGGTCATAATTTCATGCTTTTTTACTATCTTACTCCTTCTTTCAATATCTCTGATAGCACTGCCCTTTCTCCTACGCGTTTACTATTTTAATATCATTATTACTTCTTTTACTTCTCTACTGTCAGATCTTGTACTTGTGTTTTTTATTTTTTTGTACCTATTTGTTGTTTTGTTTATTTTAATTTTTTTGCTATTAACAAATCTTCAAACCGTTGTAAACGTCACGTGTGTTTTTTTCTTTAAATAATTATTTTATTTCAATTTCTTTCGATTTTATTTATTTATTAACTTTATCTTTTATTTTACTATTTTTATTCTAAAAAATAGTTGGCGCTCAACTTTCTATTTACTAAATATTTTGCCAGAATCTAAATTCCTATTTTAATTTTCACTTAACGTAAATAAACTTCTATGCACCACTTCAGTCGACGAAGTATATCTGTCCGTTGGCAACTCTTCTGTATGTCGGTTGGCATGACTTCTGTCATGTCACTTCAATTCTGTTGAAGGAAGATTATTTTTTATAATGCCTTTTGTCTACTCAAGCTGGATTTTAGTTTAAAATTCATTTATATCTTTACATCTTTCTTGGAGGAAGTTTACCTATATTTAATATCTAACCAATATCCAGAGTCTTTTTATAATTTTATATTTGACCTTTTCAAACCATGTGCAGTTAGTAGCTTTAATATAATTTAACTAATTTATTTTAATATTAATTATATTCATTTAATCCTTGCCAACTTGCCATTTTCTATTTAATATTGTAATTATTTCCAATCTTCATATTGCAAGGAAATATTTTAAAACCAATGCAGTCACTAACGCAAGATTTATTATTTTAGTTTTTTGCCCTTATCTATTTTTTTCTTTTCCACTTTTTGGTGCGACCTACCTTAACCACATGGGTGAAACTTCTTTGGCGTCGTGGTACCACACAGGGACTTACCGAAGCACATGGTCGACTTCTTCTTTTTCTAGTGCCGTCTACACTAATGAAGGTTGGCTATAACCATTGCAAATTCGTCTCTATCTTTTGCTTTTCTTAAGAGCGTCTGTGTGTTTAACCCGGTCCAGTCGCGAATGTTTTTCATCCAGGATATTTGTCGTCAACCAGGACCTCTTTTTCCTTCGATTTTACCCTTCATAATCAGCTTTAACAACTCGTATTTTTATATACAACAATTTATGAGTATGTGCCCCAAATATGCTGTCTTTCGCCTTTTAATGGTGGTCAAAAGTTCTCTGTCTCTTCCAATTCTGTGCAACACCATTTCATTCGTAATATGATCTGTCCATGGTATCTTCAAAATTCTCCTAAAGAGCCACATCTCAAAAGCTTCCAGTTTTCTCATTAAGTCAAAATTAACAGTCCAGGCTTCGACACCATAAAGAAGAATCGAGTGGATATAACATTTTACCATCCGATATCAGATTTGCAGATTGAGTCTTTGGTTACTTAGAAATTTCCTCATTTTCAAAACGGCTGCTCTTGATTGCTCTATTCTTGAGCGAATTTCTGATCTCAGATTCAGATCTTCCGTAATCCAGACTTCTAAGTATTTCATTTTGTCCACTTGCTGAATATCATTTTTTATCGGGATCCTTGTAATGACTTTGCCTCTCTTACTGATAACCAAGGTTTTTGTTTTCTTTATGTTTATTGTTAAACCAAACTGTTCTCCAGTATCAAAAATTGTGTTTGGTAACTTCTGCAGGTCTGTCTCACTTTCAGCGATAATGACTGTATCGTCAGCATAACGGTTAAAATATGTTATTTATATTTTCACCATACATAGTCAACAATGGAATAAAAACTGTGATGCAAAACTCAACGGCTACCTGAAAATACATGCATTCAACGAGCATCTAGATTCAGCTACATCCAAGCCATTGTATGAACTAGGCCAACTACGTTCAACAACACGAAGCCAACAGTACATGAAACAACAATGCTCAAGTATAATTTTAAAAGCTTGTTCTTAAGCTATAGGCAAGATTTGCTTTGTTGTGTATTTAATATTAATTTTTTTTTATATTTTTTATGTGTAACAAATATGGTTAGTTAATATCTAGGTTTATTTTCCAGCCAATCTCATTTTTTAGATCTACTTCTAAGATAAGATGTTCTCACACTTGAGAGCCTGAGCTAGACGAGGCCTAACAACTAACTCCCAAAGAAGGTTGTTGTTTTATTGTTCAAATATATTGGTTCTCAACTTTCGTTTCGAATTGTATTCTCATACAAATTTCTACACGAATTTCTTACCAATTCTTTTATAACCCTTTTTTTTACATATTTAGTTTTCGTTTTTAAAGAATTATAGTATATTTGCTTTTTTGTCTGTGTTGTCCCTAATTTTTTTGTTTTTTGTACCTTGCTCTTGTTTGGAGCCCGTTTTCAGTCTTCATCAAACCAGTCTCTTTCTTCTAAATTTCTAATTTCTGAATACGTAGGTTCTTCATTCTACTGTATAGCTATTTAGATGTATTATACACGAGTCCTACTTGTTAACAATTTTTCTCTTTCCTTTTTCCCATCTGGAAGAATCCATGTTGCCTTATGTATATTTTTGTCTTGAAATTACGTACCAAACCATCTTAAGGATGCATTTGGTTGCAAATTCTATTAACTTTTATTCGATTCTCACGAATTTCCATAAATAGACTTTTAGCTTTAGTTTTGTTCCTATTCAAATCCCCACTTCTCACTTTTGCATTCGAGTGTTAGTAAGTCTTTTAATAATTTTTAATGCGTATTGAGAGATGTTTGCGCAATTATCTGATCCACATCGGAATGTGATCCGATCTATATTTATTCAAGAATGTTAAGAAACTTAATCAAAAAAACCTTCGTTAAGACTTTATATTGAAATGCACCCTTCTTTTTGTATACACCTGTTAATTAACAGAATTCCTTTCAATAGTTCTAAAAATTGGTAATAATCAATAGTTTATTGATTAGACGAAACATTTTGTTAATCGATTTCTTTTAACAACTATCTCAGAAACGTTGTACAATTTCGCAGTGTACATTTCTTGCAATGCTACATTTTAATATACTACGGTGATAAAGATTACCACATTGGTAGCAAGTTTTCTAAATAACTAATAAAAAGTAAATAGTCCAACGTCGTAAACTGCCGTCCACCATTTTCTTGCCGTAGAAATTTATGCGATTTCTTTTGACGCCGCAGATGTTCTGAATTATGCTGCGTTCTAGATTAAGCTCAGCTTGAATTATCGTACAAAACCACTAGTTTTGTAAAATATCACCGCATTTTCTTTTTACTCATATCTCCGCAGGGAAGCTCGGACATACAAACTCACTTAGTTTTTAATAACTTACGTATCTTAGAATGTTTATGGAAAGTACGAAATATAACGTCTATATTATATTTTTGTCATTTTTTATCTCTTCTATGAATATTAGTCTCTTCAGAATAAAACCACGAGTAATGGGTAATATATAGGTATAATATATAATACTAAAGTAATTTATAAACTGGGTTATAATTATTTATAGTCCTATGATCTCCTCTATCGTTAATAGCTACAACTAAATGCTTTTCAATATTTTCGGTTTTAAAAAACTATGTCTTCGATCACCTAAAATTAATTTGTACATTGAAAATTAATTTGTACGTTCTATATCGACAGTTACAATTGGAGCATATTTCAGAGCGGATAATAAATCTGGCGAGTTTTAATTCTAGCGACATCTTTCGGAATGCCTGGACCTTTAAATATTATTTCGAGGCCTAGCTTTGCGAAGGAGTTTTTGAGTTAGTCCATTTGAATTCCTTAATGCAACAGTATCCGTACTAGAGAAATTTATTATCTGGTCCTTGTTTATTAAGGGGATCCTGTCAGTTTTTTACCGCGAATTTCACAGCCTATTTTCTTCTAGTACAGTTAGTTTCATCAACTAACAATTTTATTAGTGCAGGTTACTAGTGCAAATACTTTACCAGATCTTCAAGAACCCCTGATCCAGTTTAGTGAGCAGCTTTTGACCGATTAGTCAACTATATTTGATCTCAGTTAATATAGGAGGTTAATTCCCCAAGTGTTAGGACTTAACTAATTGGTGCCAGTGAAGATGAATTCTGATGTCGTCATCTTTAAGTTTATTTGAAAATGGGTTCCTCAAGTATGGTGCCTGTGATATTTGTGGGACGATTCAACTTATCAGGCAGTTTCCACATATTGTTTTCTTTTGATTTTGATTTATATGTAACCTTTGGATAATTTGTGGTTGGACTAGGGGTTATCAATATACATTTGGGTGTACATTTTGGTTTCTTTATTTTTTTGTATTCTTGCTCCTATTATATGACACTTTTACAGTCCGTATTTTCAGTCATTATGCTTTTTGTAAATATTAAAAGCAAATAGTAAATAACTCAAGATATTTATGATTTGAACTAATAATATAGCAAAAGGCAGTATTTTTAATCGGTATTTTGCTTTTTTTTGTAAGTTTTATGCTTATTTTACTTTTTATGCTTATTTATAGTTTTTGTCCTTTTCCATAAATACTGGGTTTAACCCATTTTATTTGCAATTTAGCAATTTATATTATTAAATAAACTAAAATATACTCAAACACTTCTTGTTACCTAATAAAAAGCGCCTATAGCAGGTGTACCACAGGAAACCATTATACTTGGCAAAGTAATTTTGACTATTTTGGTTCAATAAGAGTTCATATTGTGTCCGTTAATCATTATGCAAACCTAAGCCTTTCGTACTGGTTGATTCGTTCAATAAATGACTGTAAATCCATCTTCTAAAATTAAAATAACTCCTAAGCAGTAAATGATTGTAATAATTAAGATGAGGTTTAAAAAGTCTAAAAAGTATAAAAATTGGTTAAGAGTAGGTTTGATTGACAAATATATTAGAAATTGTTTGTGATCAAACCTGAAAAGGTTTTTGGCAACTACATGTCATCATTCTGTATTGGATACTATGCCATAGTAATTTTTAACTGGTATCTAAAAATAAAAAAAATAGACATGAATTAGAGTGACGACCTTAGTTTTTAAAAATATTCCTTGTTCTATATTCAGTTTGATAAAAAAAGCAACTTAATTTAAAGTTTCTGAAGATATATGCACCAAAAATACCTGAAAAAATACAAAACTAAATCGAAACAATCCACCATTACAGAATCCTTGGCGTCAACTTCTTGGTATAGCGAACAAAGAAAGTTTAATCTTAATTGATGCACAGTCATGATACCATCTAATCTTTACATAATTAACAAAATAATTATTTCACGTTGTTTTTGAAAACATATTGTTAGTTTACTTTCTATACCATGATAATCAAGAAATAAAAAAAAAACAAATTGGCAATCACTATACTTGGTTAACAGTGGACGAAAGAATGGATAAAAATGTGGAAGATATGTTGTAAATTTAATTATTCTTGATGAAAAAATTTCAAACCATAGGATATTTCATATGCTGAAAAGAGCTGAATAGCACAAACAGTAACACAGTATCCAGATTTGTAAAGGAAGTCATGAAGTACCTGCTTTTACTTGCCAGAACTATTTTTCTACAACATATTACTATTCATGCTTTCTGATGCAACAGCGTATACGGTCGAAATAACTTCAAACTTAATAATGTTTTACCCAAATTTAATCCGTGAGTTGTGTTTAGTTTATGGCTTAAATAGAGTTGTTGAAACTTTAATATAAGGCAACAATTTCCTCTTCTGAAAGAATTTATTAAAAATGGAAAAATATTTTGCAAGCAAGCAAGCAATACTTTAACCTAGCCTGAAAGACTTGCACATCCCTTAAGTATGACACGAGGGTGATACAATTCATTGGAGCAAAGAGTATGAACACTCATGTACTCAGGAATCAGCATCCCCCTACCCCAGAATGGTTCAGACCAACGTCTTCTGCCTCCCCGATAGCGCGAGCTATAGAGGCTCTTATATCAGCAAAGTGCTTGTCATGTGAATGTCCTGGATACAAGGTCTTCCATACGAACTTCTACCCCGAACAATGAAGGGCAGCGTAAACCGCTCTATTCCCTCTATCTCTAGTGACATATCATTGATCTGTATTGCTTGCTCGTGCCTCGAGTCCCCGCTCTGAGCTACGCCCAGTAGTTCGGTAACTGGGCGCTCGAAGATGTGGGCCACTGCTGGCCGTTTTTGTTAGTATTTTTTGTCGCTTGCGCCGTTAGTTGGTATTTTATTAATTTTTTTGGTGACCGACGCCATTTTTTGTGTTTCTTTTTGTAGATTTTTAGTCCTAGCCCCTATAGCGCTCTGATGCGCTATAGAGGATCTCTTATTAGCAAAGTGCTTGTCATGTGGGAGTCCTTGGTACAAGGTCTCCCACACGAACTTCTACCCCGACCAATGCAGACCAGCGTAAGCTGTCTCTAGTGACTTATGGATCTGTATTGCTTGCTCGTAGTTTTTGTGGCTTGCGCTTTTTGTTAGTGTTTTATTAATTTTTTTGTTGACTGAAGCCGTTTTTTTGTGTTTTTTAGGACTGTCTGAAGCATATAAAATGAAAATTAACAAATACCACTAGGAAACTAAGTTCCTGCAGCTGGCTGTATACCAAGTATCGCAAAAAATTTTATTTGACTTATTTGATTTATTAACTTAAACATCCTAATTTATAATAACATATAATGTAACATAGCTATAAATTAATAACATTTAAAAGGTTTTCACCCATATATTTTAGTGGCTCATAGCATGTATAATTTATTACACTGATGATGGAATTTACATTCCGAAAACGTTCTGTAATGTATTTGTGATATAGCCCATTTGGGTATTTTATTATATTGCCAGGTCAAAGGTGAGCGCGCCTTATCTTCTTTTGATAGAGCTACGATTATCTAGACTTTACTATATATTTGCTGTTTGGGTCTTCTGTACTTCCATCTATAGTACACATCAGTACTCAGATACTTTAGTACCTCTCGCAGGATCTGGTTTGTGTGGTCTTCTAACTCAGCAATTTTTGTTCTGGCTTTTTCCTTCATCACATTCAGTACTCTTATTTGATTTAGGATGCATATGTAATTCTTAGTAGTATGCTCCTATGTATAAGTCTAAATTTTGTTTTCATAGCTAATTTGCTCCATCTTCCTGTAAGTCATCTTATTGAGGCTCTGGTCGTTACTGTTTTCTGTGTGAATGATAGACCTTGTGATTCCTAGGTATTTAGCTTCGTTTTGCCATTCGATGGGTCTGTTTTGCTCTGTTAGCTGTTCTTCTGGGATACCTCTTCTCTTTAGAAGATAACCGCTGGGGTCTTTTCTGGGTTTGTTGATATTTTTTATATCCTCCGTTACCCCGTTCTTCTATCGTATCCAGTGGCCTCTGTAGATTTCTTACAGCCATATCCAGGTTCCTATATATTTTGCCGCGATAGGAGTGTCGTTTGCATAAAATATTTTGTTAATTTTACAAAAGTATTGGTAGGAAATTCTGATGATCCCGGATATGATTCTATTTCATGTTTTTTTTTTTAAGTGAAATTTTATGCTTTTTAAACTCCTATTTTCTACTTATTTTATTTTTTATTTGACCTTTTTTATGCCTGTTAGTCCAGACACTACTTAGGATATTCTTGATACTCTTAATTAAATAATAATAAAAAAAGGAAGTACATATTTTTATAAAATCTTATATTTTATAATTAGTAAATTAAAAATGTAGATCCTAGCGTTTTTATTATTTTTACGTTGATTATCATTTAATTTGTACAAATGAAGAATTTTCGAGAAATAAAAATTTAAGTGCTTAATTTTCTATTTAATTAGCTCTTCAAAGTTTTAACGATGGCTCCATTTTTAAGACTAGCAATTATGGTTGTTTTATACTTAATTTAAAAGTAATTATCAATATCACGTTTCAGTAAAGCGTTCATTTGGCGGATAATGAGAACCATTTAACTTCCTTTTACTTATTTAATATTTTTCTTAACTACGGCATAGAACACCAGCTAAAGGCATTTCATAAAAGACTTACAAACTGCCCGAGTTTCTGTTATGCGTTTAGTAATGGCTCTTTGCTCTATTTTCCTAAGGAGCTTAGTTTATATTAAACAGCATAAATTTTTTATTGGATAATTTTAAATATAAAAACTTGATATTTAAATAAGTTTTTACACAAAATGCATTTGACGTAAGTTAATAAAAGTCGTAATGGAATTGCAAAATAGTCTAATCATTTTTTATGTTTCTTATGTTCCGTTTTAAGTTTTCGTGAAGCATACCGAAGGAAAAGCCGTATAGATAGGGGATATCGGGAGAGCCGAAATGAAAACATGAATCAAAATCCACATATAAGAAAGCCCAGTAATTAGTATTTCCATCAACAGAAAAAAAATATCAACAAAAGAGCCAAACACATAAAAAGAAAGGAATAGCACCAGCTTTTAAAACAAACCACAACTTATTCAAATGTAATAAGAACAACAAGAGCCAAACAAAAGAGCACTTAAGAAACAAACTTAAATGTGGGGACTGCCCAAAAACTGACATCGGTCAAACTGGTAGAACTTTTATCGAACGTATATCAAAACAAAAAATTGCTTTCAATAATAGACAAACAGATTCTTCGTACGCCCTTCACCATCTAGAAATCTAGATCATAATCATTATTTTAATGACGAATTTCAAATTCTTCCCTTAAAATGAAGGCCTTAAATCACCTTTATTAGAATTATTCAGTTAAAGACTATAAAGGTTCTGAAACTACTTTCTTGTGACATAGTTAAGTTAAATAATGTTTTTTTATCGGATTAAGCCACAATTATTGGTTGTAATTGTAATAAAAATCACATTTTAAATTAACTAATGTTTGAAGTTTCGATTTCCGCTCCGGAAATCGTTCTCAAAAAAGGTTTTTTTGTACAAATTATGTAAAAATGTGTATAACCAAAGATTTTGTTATTGTTTATGTCATTTTAAAGTTGACATGCTTGATATAGATCTTGTGATGGGTTGTTAGCCCACGGTCTTTTGTTGTATTTTTTTGTTTCACCAAACAAGCCCGGGCCTGACAACCGTTATATATGACCAATAGCTCATGTTAGGTTTCATAACCCATCTTTTACCACAAAACCTTTGGTATCGGTATTATTTTTCAGTTAGTTTCTATTGTATTTTGTTTTAGATGATCTCTTGTGCTCTCATATCCTTTTCTAAAGATTCCTAGTAATGACATGAATTTTAGTCAAAATTATCTATCGAATCTTCAATTAACAGTTACTGGTAACGTTTTATGCAATTCCTGTTTTGGCTTTACTTGAAAATATTGTGTATCTTTTATTAGGAGTGTTTTTTTTTTATTTTCCTTAAACATTGATATTTATTCTATGTATTTGCCGCTCCTTATTTGTCGTTTTATTACCTAGGACTCCAAATTATTCCACCGTCTTTCTCGCAGCGCTGTTTAATGTTTTATCTAGTTCAAATTCAACGTCAGCCAAACGAAATTACTTAACCTCTAAATTTATAACTTTAATTAATGCATTTGCGAATTTAAATGCATTTCGAATACGAACTAACGTGATATTTAATGAGGTTATCTCTATAATATGCTTCACTTGTTCTTACAGGGTTGTACGCTTTTGTTTTTATGGTGAATTGTGTGCGATAGTATGCATACGAAGCGGCAAAACAGAATACATCAGAGTGTTGACACAAAGATTTTGTCTTTGTTTGTTAAACGAATAAATATTTTTTATCGAAAATTGAAAGGGTTTTTAATAAATCTGAAAAGTATATACATAAACAAACTAATGCTTTGGGTAAATATTTAAAGGTGCCTTATTAAATTACATATATTAAAAAAATACACTCTCAAATATAAGCTTCTAGGAAAATTATTAACTTCGCATAAGTATTGGAAAAATTACTGGACTTTCTGGGTGAAACCTTACAGCTATTCGGCTAGAAGTGTTCTCTAGATGTAAAAATTTGGTAGACTTCTCTTAGGGTAAAATTATTTTGATAGTTTAATTTTTAGTTTAATTCTTCTTCTTCTTTCAGTACCCTGTCCGATTATCGAACGTTGGCGATCATATTGTCAATAATAATAGTATTAATAACTTTGTTTACGACAGTCATGATGTTCTTCGGCATGGGGTTCTTCTTCTGTTATTTCGACATTTTCAATAATAATAATAAAAATAAAGTTATGTAGAAAGCTACTCTTAATATTAAGGAAGTTTTGGAGTATTCATGAGTGTTTATCTAAATTGATAATGTTATTTTTAATCCAAGCAAACAAAGCGGGCTCACCAGGTTCACGTATGGGTCCAGAATGGACAAGCGGGCAGGTGCTGCAGTATATGGTAGCGAAATCGGATTTGAATTTGGCTAGCTTCTAGACTCCCATGCATCTGTCTTTCAGGCCAAGATTTTTGCGATCCTGGTATGTTCTCAGGAGATAATAGGGCTTGCTCATCTCTAACTGCTTTGGTAGTCAAGCAGCGTTAAGAGCTTTGGAAACACCTAAAGTAAACTCTAAGCTGATTCTTGAGTGCAAGTGAGCACTTGCTGATGTTGCGCTGACCAATATGGTTAATTTGGTATGGGTATCGGGACACACGGGCTTGGAAGGGAACGAATGGGATGACATGACGCCCTGGGAAGACAGGGCTCATCCACTCTGCCTGTGCGATCCGAATCTGTGATTGGAGTGGGCTTCAGTACTGGTCGGTGTATTTTCAAAGAGATTCTTCTGCGGAGGTTCCAGGACTCCTGGGCCAGTTGTGGAGGTACGCGACGGGCTAGGCTCCACATATGTAGTGGAGTCATCTAAAAGTCTTACAGTCCAACTTCTACAAATAGATCGTAAAAGGTGCTCCCTGGAAGGTAGTCGGTGGGCTTTCAGGCCACTGTAAACTCAGGCGACACCTTTATCTGCTTGGATTGGCGGATAACTCACGGTGCCGTATTTTAAATAAGTATGAGGTAATTTCTTCACATGTCCTCTGAAAGTGACGGGCACTGGCCTATCAGAGGTGCCAGATCCTGGGTTCGGCCTTTGTACATCCGAGCCAAATGAGGAAATTAACCTTAAAGAGACTTGTGGCTTTCGGTGTGGATGCCTGGAGCAGCCTGTGCCCCAGTAACGTCGAAGACTAGGTCCTTATGGACCTAGTCCGTATTTTAATAGGGGATACGATGGACTTGTCTTAAGAGGTCCAAGTCTCTGAAGGGCTCACAAGTGGTCCCTATCCCGATCTACCATTACTATATAACTATATAATCCGAAGGAAATAGCATCATTTCTTACTCAGGAAACAACTTATTTAATATCGAAGGATCACAATAATACCCAAGGTCTAGCCCAATAGTTATCTTTGGAACATTTTACAAATTGGTCTCATTTTGCGCAGCCCAGCGTATCTATGTACCAGCACTATGCTCTTAACAGTATCCTAGAGCCCCAAGAGGGAGAATGCGCTAAGGGTTTCATGTACTATAAAGAACAGCTTATACTCGACTGTCATTTCTATCCAGGCATATACCAAAATAGGAACCTTTTTAATGTTATTGTTTACTACAGAAAATCCTTTGACTAAGTACCACATAAAGAGTTTATAGATATATGGAAAATGAATAAAGTTGGCCATAATATAACGACATACTATCGTCGTATAACACACAGAGACGAAATTAATGATATGGGAACTTAGTACGGCGTACTTAGACGTAATAAAAACAGCAGTCCCAAAATTTTTAAGGGATAGAAAAATAAAACGCTACAAGTTGGACTAAAAACTTCATATTTATAATCAAATGCATATGAAAAGTTAAAACTCTGAGATGATGAAAGATAGTTAGTAATATTTATTTTCTTACAGAAAAATTTTATATCGGGAGCATTTTTTTAAAGCTGTTCAAGTCTTCAGTTGATGTTTCATGGTGCAACTGATAGACACTCAAAAAATGCAATGTTTCAGAAGTCTCGTCACCTAATTACTTCTTATGAGTTAGAACCTGTCGCAATAATAGGTTTATTATGTTTTCCAGTTTGTCTGTTCCCACTGCATTTATTTATTTTGATTTTTTTACGGTTGGAACCATCATGACGAGATCAAGTGTTAATGTTATTGATATTCCCGTCAGACTATATTATAAGTAGAAAAGTTCAATATTATTAAGTATGACGACAGTTCGCTTACCGTGCTGAATCTTGATGAAAGATGCCAAATGCCGAAGCAATGATCTGCTTTTTAGTGAAAGGAAGCAGTAAGTAACACTAGAAAGTTACAAACGGCTAATAACTTGTTGTGGAAGGAATGTTCCAAGTCCAAGAAATTCGAAGAACGCAATTAAAACGATTTTTGATTTGCAATAACAATAACAACAATAGAGTTAAAAGATATTTGGAAAATTTAAATTTAAATAAGTTTTTATATTATAAAGTCATTCTAAAGTTGTTTTATATATAAGATATGATACTACACTCCACAAATTCCACGGTATCGGCATTGTAGTATAATTTTGACAGGATAGTACCACAAATCATTTTGACTTTCGCCATCAAAGTGCAGAAATACTAAGATTTAATTTAATTCAATCTAACTATATAAAAATTAAAAAAAAAAGAAATTTGACGGTCATTAAACAGTTTAATTTTATTAAAAAAAGAGCATAGCGTAAAATTAATGCTATTTTTGCAAAAGTATAAGGCAAAGTTGTCTCATTTCTTGTATCTTTATAAAATAAAAATTTAAAACGGGACACATAACGTTCATTTTAAACAAAATATACAACAAAATGTTTACCTCAGAAATAAGCTTCCTTGTCCAATAAACTCGTGTACCCATTTATTTTTGTTTCAGCACTATTCCGTCCTTCGTAATATCCGAGCAGCCATTTAGGGACACCCTGAAAAAGCCGTTGATAAACTTGAGTTTACATCATACGACATCCAGCTCATATCCTCTATCAGCTATGCAGCGATGATGCATATAAACGTATAAAACCTATTTCAAACTTGTCATGTGTAGTTTGAAGATGTTGGAGAATTTATGCACTAACTGGGATGGTAGATATGTAGATTTGTTATCTCGAGATTCATGTGTTGTTTTTGAAAAGCAAATTTCACACTTGCATGGGATTACATTGTTTTTTTTTACATTAATATAAATCAGAAATAGCGATAAATGAATATTTCAGACTGGTTTCTTACTCGTTATATATTCTGACAAATATTCTATGAGTCCTTTGATATGTTATTCTGAATGTAAAAGTACGGAGTACAAGCTTGGTTTTATTTATTCTCTGCTGTCTAGATCATTAATAAATAGAAACTGCACTATATAACCGGAAGACACGAGAAACTTTATGTTTTTAACTTTAGCGTTAATAATACTCTTTAATAAACTTTAAAACTAATACGACTTAACGCAGCATTGGTTTCTAGATAGTTGTTTATTAGCTTCTTTTCATTGTATACATTCTTATTTAATTCCATAAGTTTGACCGCAATAAAAAATACGATTCTGAAACTGTTTTCTTGTGGGATGTCTCATTTTACACTAAGTTTCAATGGGGTTTAAATGGGAATAAGCTACAATTGATTGTAATGGCAATTACATTTTACCCAAAAATTTGACGTTTCGGTTTTCATTCCGGAAATCGTTCTCAAAAAAGATTAAATATAATTTAGTTAAAAAACTATAACTGTGTAACCGCCAAGATTCTTAACAAGGTTATGTCATGTCAACAAAATTGAAGGTTGATTCACTTTTGCCCACGGTGTTATAAGCAACATCAACATTTGGCTGAAAATATGTGAGGTTTTTATATATTTGTATATGTGTAGAGTGTTCTTGTTTAGCGAACGTGTGTTGTGTGTATTTTAGAGAATAATATGTATACAGGGTTTCTTATTCCACTAATGCTGGTATATTCTTGTTGGTGACTTCTTCTTTAAGTATTGGCAGTAAAACTCTGCTACATTCTGCTAATAGATTTGCTACACACTTTTCTTCATTGAGTAGAACTAGGGCTGCTTCTTGGATTTTTCTCTTTTTCATGTCTGTTTCTGTCATGACTATTTTTGCACCTTTCCATTTTACTCTATGTTCATTGTCCCAGGCATGTTTGCATAGTGGATGCTGCTTAGTTGGAGTTTCCAGTTGGCCTCATGGACCAGAAGCATTATATAAATTCCTGATGGACATCAACAATAAGGAAGAATCCATCAAATTCAGCATGGAAAAAGACAACAATAATTCACTTCCTTTACTGGGGTACTAATCACAAAAGAGGAAACAAGATATGCAACCAAAGTTTACATAAAACCAACCCACAGCAACAAGTATAAAGTATAACATCACAATAACATTCAAAACAACCAATACACTTGATCTATACAGGTTGGGAAAATAAACATACTACAAGATTAAATGAAACAAAATTATTAGATGTTAACCTTACAAGTATAAATACTTACCCAATTCCAGTTATCATAAAATCAACAATTAAACTCCTTAATGAGATACTGCAGATTATGATAAGCTAGTTGAAGAGCTCGTGTTAACAAGAAAAAAACGTAGGGTTAAAATAGAGAAAAATATATTGGCTAATTGGACGAGATTTTATTATCTCTCTCCAAACCAAGCTCTTACTGCGTAAGCAAGCCAGGGTGGTCCTATTATATACAGCTACGCAGTTGTACCAAAAGGAGTAACAAAGGCGCTTTTTATTGGTTCTTTCGTTTACCGATACGTTTAATAGTCCAGTAGTCAGAGAGTTGACCCCTAAAAATCATACGAACTAGCTGAATTTTGATGAGGATATTAATTTTGGGACCCCAATAAAGGTGCAAATAAGTTTACCACATTTACCCGCGGGTTTCCTCCCAAAACCCCCTTCGGAGGGGGGTAAAAACGCAAAAAAATCGATGTACCAAGAATCTGTACGCCGTAGAAAATAATGTTTCAAATAAAAAATGTAGCTGATATAATATTAAACAAAAATGTTTATAAGTATTTTTTTGTGTAGAATGAACCGTTCTCTAAGAAACAATGCTTGAAGCAACCGTCGATTTTGAACGTCAATTACGCGCGCGAAATCAATGTTAAAAAAAGTTGTATCAGCTCGACGGTAAAAATTCGATATCTATTGAACCAAGTGTTCTATCATATGCGTTTTAAAGGTAAGGAGTACAGCTTTCGTATACAGTTTTTTTATTTTGTCGAGAATAAACTCAGTTTTTATAAAGGTGTTAAATAAATAAATGTTGCGCGATTTTTACGACTATCGTGAGATCAATAAAATTGATCACTTTCATTGACCAGTCGTAGGAAACGATCGATTTACATTACAAACGGTGGAACGCTAAGGGAAATGCATTAAAGAAGACGGTTTTGGACCTAGTTTATAGCGGAATTTTCGTTATTTTGAAAAACGTACCAGTGTAAAAAGATAAATGTTTTAGATCGTTTGTTATGTCAAAGTTTAAATCCAGC
Organism: Diabrotica undecimpunctata; assembly: GCF_040954645.1. Lineage (NCBI taxonomy): Eukaryota > Metazoa > Arthropoda > Insecta > Coleoptera > Chrysomelidae > Diabrotica > Diabrotica undecimpunctata. The sequence continues at coordinate 118,212,374 of NC_092803.1, read as the reverse complement.
GTTTTTTTAAGCGTATTTCAAATGCCTCACATTTGTTGCCAAAACTCAAAACAAAAATTTCATGCTATAAGTTCTAAATGTTAGACTCTAGTAATCAAAACTTTATAGTGGCCAGTCAATGAAAGGCATAGATTGCATTGTTCTCATGAGAATCATGAAAAATGGCAAAAATCGCGGAACGTTTATTTATTTAATACTTTTATAAAATCTGAGTTTATTTGCGACAAAAAAAGAAAATTGCAAACGAAAGCCGAACTCTTTACCTTTGAAAAGATATTGAATTTTTACCGTCGAGCTGATATAAATTTGATTGAACATTAATTTCGAGCGCGTAACTCACATTCAAAATTTACAATCGCTTCAAGCGTTGTTTCTAAGAGAACGGTTCATTTTACACAAAAAGTGTTAATAAATATCTTTGTTTAAAATTATCTCAACTACATTTTTTATTTGAAGTATTTTTTTCTACGACGTACAGATTCTTGGTAAATCGATTTTTTGCGTTTTTATCCCCCTTCGAGGGGGATTTTAGAGGGAAGCCCGGGAGTAAAATTAGTAAACTTTTTGCGACTTTTTTGAGATCCCATTAAACTTAATATTTTTGTCAAAATTCAGCTTGTTCGTATGATATTTAGGGGTTCAGTGGCATTTCCGTCACTGAGGACTGGAGTATAATGAGTACGTTACATAATATATTTTTTATTCGCCAGTAGCCCCTTTGTTCTTATATTCCTATTTCCAAAAGTATAAATTTTGGTAAACGTGTCTTAAATGTATTTTTAATCCTAATATGTGCTTGGAAAAAAATGCAAGACGAATTTTCGTATCGTGACCATGTCAGTCATCCACATACGTCGATTTTATTTGACATATGAGATTTTCTTCCTTTTTTAGGCAATATAAAATAACAACTAAACATTTAAGATCCCAATAGAATCAGTTCCACCAAAAGTATTAAACGTATTGGCATAATATTGTCATATGACAGCAGTGTTGCCAGTTCAGTCGTTATAAATGCTATTGCCGTCGTAAGTATCTGATTAATCTTCTTGCAATAAATATCCTCTAGATCTTCGAACCCTCTGACGTACATATACATAATATATAAAGTCGATTTCTCTAGATACAATTGAATCTTGGTATCGACCAGTTACAGATAATATATTCCATACATATGATTAAGATTATTACATAGTGTATTGTGTCGCCCGCGTAGATGCTTCTCAGGATAACATGGATGCCCGTGGTACTTTGGAGATTTATTAAACACAGTAGCTTATATGGCATTACCCGCCGGATACCCTACCTGCAAACAGTGCCGTATTGATTATGCTTTTCGATTTTATGCTAATGTAAAATCCTATTCTAAGAATATTTTTTAATAACGTGGGTACAATCAATTCAAATTTATTTTTTTAATCTTTAATTGCTTTAAATCTAAGGTCACGATAAAATATACGATTATCGTTTTCTTTCTCATATCAAAGTATGTTCTAAAAACTCAGTTTTTAAAACACACTTTGAGATGAGAAAATACAAAAACAACACTAGGGGAAAGGCGTGTACCTTGGAACAAAATTTACTTTTAATTTTTTATGTTTTTTTCTTTCATCCCAAACTGAAATTTATTTGATCCAGGTAAAAGAAGGTAGATTTAGACACTAAACTGATAATAAAAATATAGATAATAATGAACGAGTAAATCAGTATTTACCATATAAGTGTACAGTGATATTAGCCCCAAGACTCAACCTGTGGTTTACCCTTGGGACAATCATGATTGTATATTGAGACGTAAAGTAACTGTATTTATATAAATTAAACAAATATTAAAATACCTTTTTAAACTATTTTCTTTTGTGTTTTTATATTATTTAAAAGAAATATTTTGTGGAAAGGCAATGTTGAAATGCTTCACGACGGCAATATCTTCAACATCTGGGAAGACAAAATAAACATTCCGTTTTCGGGGAAACATCACAGTAAGTTCTTGGTTTATTTTTCTTTCTTCTTTCTGTTCTTTCTATTCTTTCTTCAACCAAACCAGCATAGTAAACATCAGTGGATGTAACTTTTCCAGTGACTTCAAATTTTACTAAAACCTAGCTGCCAATGGTTAAATTGAGTGCAACTTTGTCTGGTGGAAAGTGGTAGTCAAAGATAACGTTCTCTTCATCTTCGGAACTTAAATAAAATCTGCTTCCATCGGAGATGTCTTTAAGCTTGAGCTCGTCTTCATCTTAAGACGAAGAAGAAGATACAACTAGTGCTTTTTTGACAGTCTCTTTTTTTCTCGGAACTGGCTTACATATTTTAATTTTCTGCTTCTTGATGTTCTGCATCTCCGGGGAGTCTATGGCAATCATACATCTTCCTGGCCTCCTTCCCCTTTACTAGTCTTACGCGGTGGAATCTCCGGAAATGGGCGAATTTGTTCCATTCCAGTAGTGGGACTTGGCGCACTGCTTGTTGTTGGTATGGCTTCATCAACTTCCATAAGTGTTGTCTCTTTAATTTTAGTTTGCTTTGGAGGTTTATATGGCCCGTTGGTAACCTCAGCTGGTTAGAACTCATGGTCTCCAAACATGTTTGCATTAAATGGCCCTATACCTGTTACTTTAAAACCTGACGAAAAGTTATTTGGGATAAACGCCATACTTTTTTTATCAATTCTGACATGTCGTAAATAGATATAGGCTTTCCCGGATGGTTCAACATCCAATCTTTGCTAGCATTTAATTTTTAAATTACCCAAAAACAAACCTATCCAACGACTGAATTTTGTGACTGGTACGCGAAGGAGAATTTAAAATTACTATCCCATTATCTCTAGCTATATGTATAGCAGACAATGAGCTTTCGTGGCTTTCGTGGTTGTCGAGGATAAGCAATACTTTATTTTTAGGAGATGCCTTCACAACTGAAATAAAATGTTGACGATATTCAACGAACAATTCAGCATTGGACCAACCACTAGTAGTTGTCATACCAATAGTTCCAGGTGGTGCGTTGTTGATCATGTGCTCTTTGAGTGAACACGTGGAAAAATAAGTCCTGGTGGAATAAATGTTCCGGCAGCGCTAACGCAGGCCATCATAGTAACATTAATACCTCTCTCGCCAGAAGTAGCTGCTTCGATTTTCTTAGCTTTTATATCACCAACCACACGAACTGGCTTGTAAACAGTAGGACAGCCGGTCTCATCGAAATTCCAGACATTCTGAGGTGTTAACTTTCATCTCGAATAAATTTCTCTCAATTTATCAAAAAATATTAAAACGTTTGTCTTATTGAAACAGGCCATTCGATCTAAGCTTGCGGCTTCAGTCTTCCGAAGAGATATTTTGTTATTATAAGAAGCTCTAAAACATCGGTACCATTGTATACCAGCAGTTTTATTATTATCCCTTGATTTAGGGTAGTTCACATTGTTGAAATTGACATACTTGAATGGTTTCACCTTTTTTTTTCCTGTAGCACTTCTTCCGATCTGCAACAATACGATTAACATTAAAGCACTGCAAAAAAATATCTGGTTGTACCTTGGGACAAGTCCCTACGTACAACCATAACAACGTCCCAAGGTACAACCAAGCACATGTTTTACTAAATCTAACCTCATCAATTTAAAGTACAGTTTTTTCCCATAATATATAGTTTAAAGTGAGCATTAAATATATAACGACGAAATACGCCGAAAAAATTTAACTAATCGTTCTTACCGTGCTTTTTCTATTAGTTTAAAAAGATGGATAAAATTTACTTGACAGACACTAAAAGCTATCAGCTACATCAAATGGCTGCTGGCATAAATGCGAATGTTTGACGTAAGTGGAGACGGTGTTGCCATCATATTACAAATTTCTCCGATTTCTCGCTACAACGGTTTCATTTTTACAATGATTATCCCAAGGTAAAACCATGAGGTAAAACCGTCCGCTTTTTCCCTACAGCCCAAAATAAAGATGATTAAATATGTTTATATGGAACAGTTTCAGAACCTTTTTAAAATAAAGAAGGCTTAAATCGAATATATTATTTTGACTATATAAACATTAAAATAAATATTTACTTTTAATATCGTAATATTATTTTTATAACATTTTATGATGCTATTTTTCAAATACCCATTAATTTATTTGAATTGTATTTGCAGCGTGCATCGGCGTCCATTTTTAGGAGTCATATTTGATATTTTGCTAAAAACTGCTCTTATTTATCAAAAAATTAAACGTCCCAAAATGATCCTTGGTTTTTGCGTTAGCTTCATTTCAAAATTTACATTTCTGGACAGTTGCGCAGAAAAATGGTAAAAAAATACAAGGGTAAAGAGATCAATGAAGAAGCAAATACTGCTTATAAAACCTAGTGGAACTCAATGGAAGAAACATTTAGCCGTGTCTATCCCCAAAAATAAATAGATTACGGCATCGTAAATAGACATATTTATATTGCCCATGCTTTAGATCAATTGATCAGCTAGTACAGACTGTTGAGTATCAATCATGTAAAAGTTAATTTGATTTTCATACATACATGTACTTAAACATGTATGTACATGTACATACTTGTACTTAAATATACGGCGCTACTGTAAGCCGGGCAGCGCATTTCCGCGAGCTAAGTTATGGCTACAAAAATGTATTTTAGTCATTAAGGGTGTAGATATGACACTGTGAGATCAACTTAAATAAAGCATTACACAATTCAGTGAGTTTTATTGTGTCTATGTAATGCATTTACAAGTTCGTGCAATTCAAGTTAGAATCAGTAGCTTATTGTACTAAATAGCTATAAATTAGGGACAAACAGACATTAGATATAAAAATCACCTTCTAAATAATACCATTTAATTTTTCATTTGGTTCCACTTTTTATATTGGTCTGCATATTCCCATATTTTCATTTCACCTCGTCAAATACAAACTGCTCCTCCTACAGTCTATAAAAAATGTTTACATTTTGTAAAAACATTAATGAAATTATTTTGAAATCTTTTGTTTATAATACAGTTTTCATCAGTCATCTACAGCTATTTTTTAATGTTTACTCTATGCATGCAAACACTCAAAACCCAATAGCATAAATGCCTTTTCAAATATGGGCCAGTTGGCTGAATGCCATATAAAAAACCCATTTTAAAATTATCTTGGTTGAAAGTACTCTTTTTAGTTCTTTTCAGTTACTTTGTATTCGTTTCCGTAGAAAATCCGGTTTTGACGAGATTTAGCGAGAATATTCAGCTCAGCCCAACGTATATATCTCTCTGCTGGTATGAAAATCGAATGATTAATTTAACTGGCTGGATATATTCGCCTCTCATGTGTGAGAGATTGATTATTTGTTCTGTACTCGGAAAATAAAAACAATATCTTACCACCGCACTCTGCTTATTATTCTTTTTTTTATTTCATTTTTTGTTTTGTGTTTTTACGCTTTGTAAGTTAATGCATTATGTCGATGATTAATAGCGAACAAAGATTCCATGGGGTGATCAAATTAGGTAACAGATCTGCACATAAAACCAGTTCGTAGGTATTTTTTTGGTGAAAATGTAAGATATAAAAGTAATTCTTTGGTTTTTATTTCTTCTACTCCAACTTTATCATTAGGTCTAGTAGGGGTTTTTGCTTGGTGAAATGATCTATACATTTTAAAATCTCACGCTAATGATATGAGTTAGTCTAATCGAAGGAGTGCTGGATTATCAACCCACATTTTTAATTTTCATTTATTTATATTGAATATTTTCGTTCGATTGTACCAGATACGTAATTAATTGCAACTTCTTTTTAATTACTGTGTTTTCCTCCAGTAAAATGTTCATCTTATCTACGCTGATATCCTTGTCTGAACTTCTTTAGTTCTCTATTTCTTTATTTCTTGTATTTGCTGTTTCAAATTTTTTAATCCGATGATCTTATTAGTCTAGGAGCCAGGGGGGTTGACTTTGATGCCCCCTCGGTACCATGATGTTTTTTAGTGCGTAAATTCGATTTTTCGAAATTAACAATTTACTTATTTAAATGATTGTTTCTCCTAAACTCTTAGCGATATTTAATTTTACCATAATAAAATGTGTTCCTTAAAAAAAATGAAGAAAATGGCGATTTTTTTAACTTTGATCCGATTGTTAGAAGCGAAGTTAAAACACATTTCGTGAAAAGCAATTGCAAAATAGGCATTTGATGGGGCTTTTCCAAGTATAACTCAGCTTTCTTACGTGCGATTAAATTTTAAAACCCTTCATTTTAAAGTTAATCAATTAAGGTTTCAGCTTAAAAATAAACTTTGCAAGATGACTTTACCTTTATTAATAAAAATATTTATAACAATTAAATATTCAAAAATTTCACTAAAAAGTTGCGAACTAATTTGTTTATAAAATATTTAAACAAAATTAAGCTATAAACTTGTTATAATATCTATATAAATCTTGCTAATAGAAGTTATAGAATAAACCTCTGGCTGAATTTTTTAAATATTTTTAATAGTTGACTTTATACTATCATTTTTATCATATTTACTTTTAGACTTAAATTTTCTTTGGTAGAATATTTTTGACGATCTTTCATATGTACGTTGTAACTATTCTTCCTCCAATTTACATTTAATTTTTACAAAATATTATTTTACCTAGTGAGCCTTTAATTTATATTTTCATTTCTTTGTTCGTATTTTTACTTAATAAGAAATCTCGACTTTTTAAAATGTGTATTGTTTAAACGTTCCATGATCTATGTTATATGTTAGACCAGAGAAATTAGCAGATACAAAAACCTTGTTCGTGACAGTCTTTGATACAGGTATCTAACTGATTTTGATAAATTTGGTGATAACAATATATAAATTTTTTTTTAAAATATTTCCTGTGACTCTAGGAGAAGCAACCCTACTTCGTGAAGGTTTACTACCAGTGGCGCGGATTAACCCCAAAGCTGCATAACACTTAAAAAATTTCAGGTTTGAAACCGCGCATTTTGCTTTTTGTTGGAAAAGGATAAGAGAGAGATTTCACTACACATATGAAATACTACAAATTCGGTGCCACAATTTCTTTGATTTGTGGTCAATCTCATTCACAGATTTCAGCATATTATCTGTTTTGTCAGCGTAGCCCATATGCTGGTTATTTTCTTTGACCATCGTTGGACAGACCACGACTTGTGAATTTCGGTCTTTTTGCTTGCGACAAACAGTTTTAATGATTTCCCAAAAAGTGCTCTATTTTGCGGTCTCTCCACTTTACAAACTCCAGTCTTTCCGATTGTCCTCGTATATGTAATTCTTTGTCAGATAATTTCTTCTGTCTTTTGGGATATCTTTTCGGTTATTCCTGACAGTGTCGCACGCATAAATATCTGGGCATAACTGGGCAACCTTTTGATTCCCATCAATATATTGATTGTAATGAAAATTTGAATTTCTTTGGCAGCAGTTGGAGTAAATGAAAAGTCTCCACCACGTTTCTGAAGAGCGTAGAGGTTCGTTTGAATACAATTTGGTCAATTAGAGTGCCGGGGAACAAGTGTAAAAAAACTCTACTGGCTTCCCCATATCATCTGGACCGGTTTCCTCAGTGAACTGCTCGATGTATATATAATAGTCTCCCGTTTTATACCGCTGTCGCGGCTTTGGGAGTATAGCAGGGTAGTCTGCTATATCTAGGGCCTACGGTATACAAGGAAGGTAACATGGCCAGTGCTACGCTTCAACCGTCTATTATTACCCCTGGTTTTACCCAAGGTACTCATTTTTATTCAGGCTGAGTCGACCTGGGGCCTATAGACATTTTTAAAATGTCTAGATGTTCTTGCCGGCGGTGGGATTCGAACCCCGGACCACCGGCTTGCGAGTCAAGCATCCTACCGCTTGCGCTACGCAGGCCCTACTGCTCGATGTTACTAATGCAAAATGCCGCTGCTGACTTGGTCCAGGTTGTTCTTTTGGCTAGTTCTATATCCGTCAAAATAGAAGGGGGAATATTGTCCTCCCCGTCCGAGAAGGCTTCATCATCAGGAATATTATCTGAATTGTCGCCTCTTGAAGGTTGGTTTGGCTGATCATCGTCAAGTATTATTAGCTTATTCGCAATGTCAAGCAAATCCTCTTCGTTACTACTCGATTATTATACATCATATACCGTGAGTGGTTTTAGGCAAAAACCACTAAGAACGCGAACGTAGCCAAAAATTTATGTGTATGTATTTTCACAGTGAAGCCACTAGAAAACAAAGGGTTAACAGTTATTTGAAAATTTAAATTTTTTATCCCAGAAAGCTTTTATTTACGTACATGAATTCTGAAAGTACCAACTTTAATAGAAATGCTTATTTTATTAAATCAAACCATTTAACAATTGAAAACTTAATGTTAAATATGGTAAAATAGGTTTACAAAAAAAATTACATATAGGAAAATATTTTTTTTAATTCGAAACGTTTGCCTTGTTACACTAATTAACAAAAACACAATGTCCTACGACCCTTAGAACCCGAGTTAGCTCTTTTTTTATTTTTTGATTATACTCTTGTTCTGAAGCTATTTTCTTGTGGCATTTTAAAGTAATTACTATTTTAATGGGAATAAGCCACAATTGAAGGTTAAAGTAAGTTTATTGATGTTTCAATTTCCACCTCGGAAATCGTTCTCAAAATTCAAACATCATTTTTATGATATATGCCACAAGGTACCCAAATTAAAAGAAAACGTAAATTTTCGTTGAAAAAAGCTAGAGATATTGCGACTTTTATAAATTTGAATTTAGTAATTCTGTTTTTGAATTAGTAAAGCCTCTTCGCTTTTAAAACCTTTATCTTTGGAGCATCATGGACGGCTCATTTTTAAAGTAATCGATCTTTTTAAATTGCTAACCTAATCTTACCTGACCTAATTTAAAATATTTAACATAAACTTTTTAATCTTTAAATATTTTAATTTGATAAAACAAGCATTTTTCTTCAATTTTGTGCTTTCAGAATTCATGTAGACCCATTAGTTTACGATAATAACTTTGTAGATAATAGCTTTTTGTGATAAACAACTTTAATTTTGCAATAAGTATTACTTGAAACTTATTGAAATTTTTAAAACTGAATATTTGTAATATTGTTCTTTTTCTCACGTGAAATAAAATTTTTTTAAAATCAACTTTTAAACCTATTTTTGCAATAATTTAGCAACAAATTAACAACAATAACTTTACAAAACCTCATTTTAAAAGATTTTCTATGCTTTTTTAATAAAATTGTGTCACTTTTCAATATAATTTACCGGTCTTTACCTTTAGTAGTTAAAATCAAATAGCGATCTTACATTACATATTATTTTTATCACCAAATTTATCAAAACCAGTTGTTAGATACCTGTATCAACGAGTGTCATTGTTTAAAATTTTAAGTATTTTTGAGTCTAAATAATTTGTTTAGGGCTTATGTAGTTTTCATAACTGTTTCTAGAACCTAGAGAAAACTGTCTGATAAAAATACAAAGATCACAAAATTATCAATTTGACACTATAAGTGTTTGAAGCACTATTTAGTACCCGCCCCAGTTTCAGTAAAAGAGATTAGCGTGATTTCTCTAATGTATTGATAGTTTTGTATTTGTGCCCTCGGGTATTTCTATGAATTTACCAATTCGATATGTGGAATATATTTTCGTCCGTCTCTGCTGTGTGAAATGTAGAATCGGACTCATTGTAGATAAAATTGGACTATTACTAGTTCGATTACTTATCGAAAATTTCCATTTACAACGCTTTTTGTTGGCCTAATAGGATTTTGGCGGGAAGATCGTTCTCACTCTCTATATCGAAGGAGATTAGATTCCCCCTTTTCACAATGAAGAGATTTCGTTGATGGAAACGACTCGAGTTTGAGTTTCTCAACCAACCGGTATGTGATGGTGATGGTAATTTTCGAATTGGAGCTTATTTCATTCTGAAAGGATTTAATGCATTTGTGAACGTGCACGATGAATAGATTAGATACGGTGGTAAATAACACATTGTAAACTATGCTTGAAATTAAACAATTATTTTGTGGCATTTCTGTTTAGGCAGCCCACATGGTTTCTGTATTAAACGCATAAAGGATTGGTTAAAACATTTTCATCGGATTTCTGTTGAAAACCGCATAGAAAACAAACAGTAGATTGGTTTGTGTACAATACATTGTATACCTACATTTAATATATTTGAAAAAATATGTCGAAAACAAAGATTGGTGAGTAATCCAAAATGAATATTGGAATAAGATTCTTAAGATTAGTGAGAAATATATGTAGTGATTATAGTATAGTATGAGAACAAGTAATACTTAGCATCGTTTCAAGAAAAAAAAAACCGATCTTTGGTGAAATCGAAATTTATTTACACATTAAACGAAACTAAAAAAACCAATTATACTACAGTTCTGACTAGAATGACCACGCTATTCAACATTTCCTAATTTTTTTTGTTTTTCAATAAAGAGGGTTTTCTAAACTCCCTTATCAATGAAGAAAATTATGTTTGTTCTTCACGTATTACAGTTTACTTGGATATATTATTTACATACTTGTGTTTTTTATACATCAGTATAAAACTAACATAGTGCTATTTGTTCTTTTAAAAAACATTGATTTTTTTTATATTAACATGTTGAGCTTTTTGTGCATTATTTCATCAATTTGTCCACTACATATTCTTAAGTTTTTTCTTTGATATTTTTCCTATAGTTGTGAGCTTATTGATGTACTTTTAGATTGAACTGATGATGTGTATGGATTCATATACGAAACGTTCAGTAGGGATCTATGGAGGAGTTGCCGTTCTGCTCCTCCATAAGTCGATCATACACCAGCCTATTCTAATGTAAGTACATAGCAGTTTTATTTAGAATTTGAAACTACTACATTAACCTTTTTGTTTGTAGTATCTCTTCGCTATGTAAGTTAATCCTAGGATTGCATCTCGAACGTCTGTTCCTTTTCTAAAGCCATATTGGAAACTACTTTCTAATTAAATATTTTTTTCTTAAATATCTTAGCAACGTGACTCATTATTTGTTTCAATTTGGTTCAATTTGTCTATAAGTTTTGTAAATTTTTTGACACATTTTTGTTTTTTACCAAGTATCTTTTTTTTATAAGATGCAGTATTTCGTTATTCACGGTTTTCTTTGTCTAAGGACATCTTTGTCTAATGTGAATATATCGGAACATACTCTAGATTCCCTAGACTGCAGGAAAATTTAAAGAAATATGGGAAAGGAGAAACGCAAGAACAAAGTTACTTTTGTCGATTGTCTAAGCTGAGCACAAGCGGTTTGATATGCCACCACAATTTTCGCATTTCAACTTTCTCATTTTTTCTTCATCGGTGAAATTATCCCCATAGTAAACTTAAAGGATTAACTAATACCTTAAAGGATTAACTAATACCTTAAAGGATTAACTAATAACTTAAGGATGAAAATAAGTAACCATAAAATTAATTAATCACTATTAAATTGTGATTTCACTGTGTACATAAATTTACATTACTCCTTCATCATTTGTGAAAAGCTGATCATAAATAATTATTCGGACTCACATTTTCATATTTCAGTTTGTATCTACAATAGAAAATTATGCACAGGTGATATGTGGGCATTATCCATCTCAATTATCCGTTTTAAGTGAGTTAAATCTCAGAAAACAATGAGGGTATTATTATTAGATGAATGTAATTTAATTACGAATAACAATGTGACTTGTTTATTTTCTTTATTGGTTATGATTGCTCGTTAAAAATGCCTTCTCATTCTAGTAATTTATCAAGTGTCTGCCCGTTAGCTTTTGTGTATGTTCGCTTAATGAATATAGATGGAGGTTTTTCAAACGCCGGAACAGCTGTGTTGTAAAAAGGTATTTGACAGAACGCGCTATCTTAATTTTTAATATTACACGCATAAAAATAGATACTTACAGGTATGTACGGCATAAGTATATATATATATATATATATATATATATATATATATATATATATATATATATATATATATATATATAATATAGGAAATAACTTTTGGGTTTTTAAGTCATTCAAACGCTACGCTTGGCTAGTAGGTGTTAGCGAGTTGGTTTGGAAGTGGGGCGGAGGAAAGGGAAAGGATGGAAATGCTATTCCTGAAGAAGATCAATGTGAATATACAAGGTGAAATGCAACCGTACTTGGCAACTTATCTGCACCGTACTCATGACGACCGATTAGTCAGAAATACGTGTTTACGGATGCCTTCCACCTTGTATATTTTTTTGTTTTTTTCCTTGTTCCGAGATATGCCAATATGTTCACCTTTTTTTGCCATTTACTCGCATTAAACTTTTCTTCATATGTATAAAATATATATAGGTATATAGAAAATATAGTAACCAAAGTATCTTATCCAATATATTATAGAGAACGTAATTTAAAGAAACTTAAAAACATACTAATGGAAAACTCTTATCTCGTAGACCTACTTAATAAATTAATTTTTAGTATTGCAAACTCTCCAGCATACTACGAATAGAAAAAAAAATGACAGTGAAAACGGCAAGCCAAGAAATAAAATATATCCCTAGAAATAGCCCGATAGTTAATAAATAGATATTACTACAATTTGGAAATAAAAGGGAAATTTTTAATTATCAGGTTCTGAGGTAACATATTTTGATTTAGCGTTTTGTCTTATGGATCGGAACTAAACAAACACGATGGATCGTAGTTTGTGAAAAATATTTCTTTTAGTTTTTTTCCTATACAGCATAATAATTCTGTACATAATTAATAGCAAATTAAAATAACACTAATTTGCTTGTAATTATCTACTCTATCAGCTTAAATATACGTCTTGTAATTCATCACAAATTGCAGGCATTCGGACATATAATCTCGGCTATTAGCCTGATGTTATGACTTCAGAACAGGTCTGACTTTCTCTGTAAAGTAATTTTTGAAGGATTGTTATTACAAAGAACAGTAGTAATATATCTCGAGGTAATAGAGAAATAGAAAAATTGAATTTTAGAAGTGCCAGCACGTGGAATTATTACTGGCAGGTAGTGTTTAGATACTTTTTTGTAATATCCGTAATAACAGGTTACTCTGGCCGTCTACCTTTGGGGCAACTGGGTTCAGGTAAGTACTGGCCTTTAAGAATAATATGTGAAGAAAACAGCTCAGTTTATAACTTCCACTAACGCGAAGATCATTTAATAAGAATATTTTGCAATATATAAGGATTTATTTATTGTAGCAATCTGTTAGAATTGTAATTAAGTTCAGATATGATCTGATATTGACAAAATAAAGGGTGTTCTATAAATATGTTTTGAAAACAGATTTTATTGATAATTACTTCTGTACATATGTAAAACTAAAAGCGGGTAGCAGTATTCAGTTCTTGAATGCTCATATTTGTTATTGTGAATTAGTATTTAACTAAATAGTGCGCAAATATGTGCGGTTGTTCAGAAATAACCTGAGTTACACGTCATGGATGCTAATGGTTTTTGAATACAATAAGAGAACCTCCTGCTTCGCATTATACATTATACTACTGTCAGCCAATTAGGTTCACCTACGAATTCCAACTCAAAACCACACACCCAATTTGGATTTTATACTAAGCCATACGAAAAATATATGGCTTATGATAGAAACTTAAACCAATTATCATTATACCACTTACAAAAGTGATCGTTGCCAACCTGCTGAAATATCAAACCTCATATTAGCATACTTAATAGCAAAACGTCGGCTCAGCAGCCGCCAAAAAATTCGACAGATAAACGATAATATCTTAACAAATGATTTTGTACAAGGGAGACGTTTGAAAACATTACATATTGATAAAATTTTGCTAACACAAATATTATTATGAAGCAAGGGTTCCTACAATATCTTAATGCAAGAAAAATGTATTATTATGTATTAATGTATTAAGCTAGCATAATATTTTTGGGCGTATTACGACCCTGTTCATGTTTTAAAAAATAAAAACAATTACAGCAGTTCGTACATTAGTTCCTGCTCCACTTTGTGTTTAATATACACACACGAACATTGTTTTTTTACTTCTAAATGGATATCATTAAGTGCTGAGTTAAATATACCGTCGACGTGGTTTTCAAACTCAGTATTTAGAGTTGAAGAAGAAGTATTTTATTTTGTGGTATTTTATAATTGTTTAAATATTTCTGCACTTGTGATGCTCATTTGTATGTATTTTAGTTCTCTATTGTTCTTAATCTTGAGCTAATTTTTCCTTTGAAAACAATTTGTCAACTTCATCTATTTCTTTATGTTTGATTTTGATGATTTTTAAAATCTTAATATATAGGAAATAAACTGGGACTATATCCAATACTGCAATACGGATAAGTGCAGGGCATGTGATACGCAGTAACGTCAATCGCCTTATAAACAATGTGTTCTGGGAAAGGCCAGAGGGAAGAAGGTCTGTAGGGCGGACTAGAAAAAGGTGGAAAGATGCAGTCAAAGAAGATCTAATAGAGAAAATGGGAGTGCGACAATGGGAATTACTGGCACAGGACCGACAAACATGGAAGGCAATAGTAAACGCGGTAAAGACTCACGAAGAGTTGTAGCGCCATTGATGATGATGAATACTGATAAGAAAAACTGTATCTCACACTATCTGCTTTTTATGGTTTTGGTAGTAGGAACTTCAGATAATCGAACCATACTCTACTACTAACCTCACCAGTGATAAATATCTTAATCTTAATGGTGTTCACATGAAAATTAGTTAAACCTAAAATTTTGAATGCTTTATATGAAATAGCCTTTATATGTACTTTAAAGTTAAGTCGCTATAAAATATATTGCCCAAATCTTTTATTGGTACTCTAGTAATCAATGTTATTGATTTCGTATTTGTTAAAAACTGGTGAATGCTTCCTAAAAGAGGATGTGCAATGACATTTAGCAATATATAGCTCCATTCAATTTAAAACAATTCACTGGTAGGACTTGAAGAGATCCTCCTGTAGGAGTAAAACATCAACTGCAGAATCAATTATTCTGGAGATCTTGCTATTATCTGCAAAGGTGAGTAACCAACCATGAAGGATATATCGTTGATAAATAAGTAAAAAAAAATAACTACAATGTGCGTCCTGATGTACACCCGAGGGCACATCTATAATAAATTATGAAAATCGCCAATCTTCTCCTGCGTATGTATGGCTTCTTTCTATAATTAAATTCTTCAGTCACAGTCAACAAAAAGCCATGAAACTCCAGAGTAGAAAGTTTGGCAATCAACAAATAATGGTAGACTCGATCAAAAGCTTTTAAGAAAGAATTAAGAAATTAGATTTCAAGCTATCATTTTTTTGGAAACAAAACCATGCTGCTGGGATATTGTTATGTCCATATACTTTTAAGTTATTAATTCAGAAACACGAAAATCAAAATATTTAGGTACTACAGATTGAGTAATTAGTGAGCTATATCTCCCATAATTGTCTCATGGACTTCATTAAATTATTGGTTTCAGAAAATTTACCTTACAAAATTGCGGAAAGATTCTAGATCTTAAAGATATGTTAAATATAGTGCTAAGAGGAGCTGCTAAAGTATATGCAGATTTTTTAAACATTAGTGGAGCGTTAAGGTTAGCAAAACAACATTTATACATAGTTGCTTTGTAATGCCAATTTTTAAGATTTTAAACAACAAAAAAATACAGTTTTAGGTTTTACCATTATATTACCGAAAACTGAATAACTGCAATTCTCACCTATTCCAAATATTTACTAATAAATAAGACGAATGGGATGAACTTGGACCACCAGAAATGGAAACAAAACACTTATACCGCTCCTCTCTCTGGATAGATTCTACTGTAAAGGCAAAAGTTGGATTAGTTCCAAAACTGGATAGAATAAGGTGCGACAGATAATAGACATTATGAAAGCAGTCACTTAAATCTGGTTGTCATGGTATCGCTGAACTTTAATTTTTACACCTTTAATGGATATAATCAGTACAAGTGAGCGATAATAGTAAGCAATATATTTTATGCAGCTGCAAATTTAAAAATTATATTTTTTCACGTACATAATTTTATCTCTGGAGGTTTTTAAATTTTATTAGATATATAAAAACTTAGTCACTCCCAGCTATCGTTTGTTTGTTTTTTTTTTAACATAATAATGGCTTTTAGCTTTTCCATCGCATCAGCATTAAGAATAACAGCTTAAAATTTTATTGCTTAAAGCGAAATGTTTGTGGTTTTCAGAAATAGCACAATATTTTAAACAATTGTCACAAACAGGAAGTAGTTTCGTTCATTGCTTTTATGCGTTTGTTTGCAGTCACACTGATATGTTAACTAATGATTCTTCTGGCGTTATTAATTCACGGCATATGGCAAATGGGGCAATTTCGTAACACAGAGAAAGTCAGTTATTGAGAATTTCTGGCAACCTTTGATTAACAATAATTTTGTTTTTTGTGAGCTAAAAATTGACGATACACTTTAACGGGACAAAACATGTGTAAATTTAGCGCCTTAAGGACTATAAATATGTATTTTGGCTCACCTGCCAGTTGGTAATCGGACAAGAGCTTAGTTGCAGAAAAGTTTTACTGGCACTATACGTAACACTTACGATTATGTCAGTTTTAATTTTTATCATTTGTTTTAGAACTATGAATGAACATTGCTTAATTAGACGCATATTCTAGATCACTAATTATACATTGCATAATATATTCCAAACTATTTGTGCACAGTTGGCAAATATGAAATCGGAATACCCTAATAGTTCTCTGAATATCATCCAATATGCACAAAAAGCGGGGCATGCGGCGCGTTCTTAAGGTGCGTTTTCACCAAAAAACATTTACAAACATCTACACACAAACATTAGCAAACATTTGCTAACGTTTGCCAACACATGTTTGGCATAGATTGTCAAAAACAAGAACTCGAGAATTTGAGTAAGTTTGCAAACATTTACCATCGTTTAATCTTGTTTGTACAAAATGGCTACGAGAAGAGAAGTTATATGTGCAACTAGTTTTATAATCATGTTTGAGTTAGTAAAAAACGAGAATATAAAAAAAAGAAGAAATCGTAGATTTTAAATGTCAAATTTTTTAAAAAGGAGTTCAATAGAACTTCTAAATGATTCGTCCACACTATTTCTGTTGCTATTTCACACCAGGCGTTGAATTTTTTAAATTTATTGTAGTATAGCTCATAACTGGCATTCCATATTTCTGGTTTCATTTTGTAAAATTCAATTAATTCTAAGCATTTCTTATTATCCCATTCCATTTTTTTGTAAAAAACAAATAAGTCTCGACCAATGGCTCACCGAAAACAAACTATTCCTTTCTACTATGACAGACTTTAAAACCTAGTGTCTCCACCAAACACGCACGAACAACGAATCCCTTTGAAGTACCGACAGCCGACGGAACCGTGCCAAACAATTGCAAACGTTTGCAATTGTTTGGGAGCGTTCTGAAATCTCTCTACACCAACCAAATAAAATTGTTGGCAACAGTTGCAATCATTTTCAAACGTTTGCAAACATTTTGCGCGCTTGGTGAAAACGCACCTTTAAGGTGCGTTTTTATCAAAAAACATTTACAAACATCTACACACAAACATTAGCAAACATTTGCTAACGTTTGCCAACATATGTTTGGCATAGTTTGTCAAAAACAAGAACTCGAGAATTTGAGTAAGTTTGCAAACATTTGCCATCGTTCCATCTTGTTTGTACAAAATGGCTCCGAGAAGAGAAGTTATATGTGCAACTAGTTTTTTAATCATTTTTGAGTTAGTGAAAAATGAGAATATAAAAAAAAAGAAGAAATCCCAGATTTTGGATGTCAAATTTTTTAAAAAGCAGAAGTTCAATAAAACTTCTAAATGATTCGTCCACACTATTTCTGATGCTATTTTACACCAGGAGTCGAATTTTTTAAATTTATTGTAGACTTATGACTCGCATTCCATATTTCTGGTTTCATTTTGTAAAATTCAATTAATTCTAAATATTTCTCATTATCCCATTCCATTTTTTTGTAAAAAACAAATAAGTCTCGACTAATCGCTTACCGAAAACAATCTATTTCTTTCTACTATGACAGACTATAAAAGCTAGTCTCTCCACCAAACACGCACGAACAACGAATCCCTTTGAAGTAGTGACAGCCGACGGAACCGTGCCAAACAATTGTAAACGTTTGCAATTGTTTGGGAGTGTTCTGAAATCTGTCTACACCAACCAAATAAAATTGTTTGCTAACAGTTGCAAACATTTTGCGCGCTTGGTGAAAACGCACCTTTAGGTTTCCTCGTACCTTGACCTTTATTGCGCTAACACACTCTTTACTGTCCCGTATAATAAAAAATGTAATGGAACAAAGAAAATGCTGATGACCGATCGTTTAGACTTTTAGATGAACTGTACTAAAGGTAAGATATATGGCGCAAAAATAGATAGATTGTATATTACCGATCGGTTGAGTCTTTGCGTTTTACCACTCTTTCCACTGCGTGGTGGAAGCGTAGTGCTATCAATACCCAATAACAGAGCCAGAAATATTGGTCGCAACTTTACCTTCAAGATTATGCCTTTGAGATGGTAGACCAATTTACGTACGTAGACTGCCTTGTGGCCAATAAGAACGGTCTCCCTACAGAAGTAAAACGAAAAGAAATACTAGCACTTTGGGATATGTAGATAATAAAAGGCAGCACCTTAGGCCAGAACAAAAATAACAATATGGAAAATTCCTGCTTACCGGTTTTGACATACGCATCCCAAACATGTATTATCTCCAGAAGAGATGATAGCCTTCTAATCGTATTTAAACGACGGATCCTGAGAAGAATATTTAGTGGCAGATGTGAAAATGGTATTTGGGCAAGAAGCTACATCTATAAAATATATAACAAATACAAAATCTTGTCATGTATAAAAGCCTTGTATTATTTAACGTTTTTCAACCACATACATTACACTTAGGACCTTTATAATTCGTCTGGAAAATCTTTATACCATAATGAAACAGCTTTTTTTACACATAAAACCAATTATGTACATTATAAAAACGCACTTTATTTATCCAACGTACTTTATTGAATTAAAATCGGATTATTTGGATGGCCTTAGCAATGTTTTAAAATCATAAACAATGTTTTGGCTTTAACAATGTGACAAATAGAATATCTCGTTAACTATTAGCTTAAATTAAATTCAAAAAAAGGTTTTAAAAAACACTCGGCAAGACGTTTCTTACAAAAGATCAAAAAGTGAATTACGAGCAGTGGTTCCTGAGATACGATGAAGTTATAACAATTGGGATATTTACACCATTACCTTTTAATTTGGGAGCTCTTTTTCGATAAAAATTAAAAAAATACCTTAAAATTTGCAATTTAAAATCATTATTCAATATAAGATTTGATAAAGGAATTTAAACTCGTAAATAAATTTAGTTTATCGCTTTCCTAAAAGCCCAGTCTTCAAAACCTATGGCATGAAATTTCGGTTTTGGGTTTTGGCAACAAATGTGCCGAATTTAAAATATGCCTAAAAGATTGCCGAATTTAAACTTTCACATTACAAATGATCTAAAATATTTAAAATTGCTTTTTCCGATTACACAAGTGCTTTTTTATAGACTACACTACCTTAGCTATAAAGTTCACTAAATGCCGCCTTTTAGCAATGAAAATTTCATGGTGACTGGTTAATGGAAAAGTGATACATTTTAATGATCTCATGAGAAACGTAAAAAATTGCGCAAAAATTGCGCAACGTTTATTTATGTAATACTTTTATAAAAACTGACTTTAATTGCTACAAAATCCAAAAATTGTGTAAGATAGCTGCACTCTTGATCTTTAAAACGATTTTTGATTTTTGTCGATAGGACAGTCTAATCAAAAGATATCAAATTTTTACCGTCGAATTGATACATATTTTATTTATAATTGCTTTTACGCGTGTCGCCGCGTCGCTTCAAGCGATATGTTTGAGACAAGTATATTTTACACAAAAAGTGCAAATGAAAATTTTTATTCAAAATTGTCTTAGTTACATTTTTATTTAAAATATTTTTCTACGACGCACAGATTCTTGGTAAATCGTTTTTTTTTTCGTTTTTCCTCTAAGGAGCGGGGGTGGTTTTAAGTGTTGCCGAGAGGGGGCATTTGGGCCTGTAGGACCCATCGCCGGCTCTGCGGACTTCTTCCTGTCCTCGGAATTAGACCATCTTTGCTTGTCACTGATAAAATGGTTTAATACTTCTACTGGTATAAAATAACGGTTACCGTGACAAGTATCTGTTATAGGTAATAGTTCCAAGGAGCAGTTACAAAATAACAGATCAAAAATAGATAACAGAACAGGTAAAATAGTCTAAGTATTCCTTGACTTACGGAAGGAATAACTTAGTAAACAAGAAAAATAAAATGGTATAAAAGTATAATGCAAAGAAAATGTTTCTAAGTGTTTCTTGACTTACGGAAGAAACAACTTAGAATGAAAAGTAAAATACACAAGATAAAATAATAATAAAATAGAAAAGTGCAGAAATATTCCTAAGTGTTTCTTGTCTTACGGAAGAAACAACTTAGGACAGAAATACAGATACATGAAATATGTAAATATGAAACAAGGTATGGAAATATTTCTAAGTGTTTCTTGACTTACGGAAGAAACAACTGGGGTTCCTCCATTCGTCTATCGCCTCAGGGTGTCGTGGAGCGTTATCCTGACGTAGGGGACGGTACGGCTGTTGAGGTTGTTGCTGGGGTTTGTTCAGAGCGGTATTCCGGCGGGTGTCTGCTTCCATTCCCTGGGCGATCGTTAGGAGGTCTTCTTCTGTCTTCGGGATGTTCAGCCGTAGGCAGATCGAGATATCTGGTCGCAGTTGATTCACAATTGTGATGCATCTCTGGTCTTCAGGGGTGTACGGGGCGAGACGTCTGAACAGGGCAGCTTTCCCATTGATGAAGTCTTCCGTTGGTTCGTCCTTCCGTTGGTGTTTGCCGTGGAGTTTGGATGTGAGGGCTGAAAGTAAAGCGGGATCGTTGTACTTCTTCAGGAGGCGGCCTCGGAACGTGTCGTATGGCAGGTCCGTATGTGAGAATTTCTGGGCCCATTTCTTCGCATCACCGTGGAGAGAATTGTCTATTAGGTAGTCAATCCATTGGTCCTCGTCGACATCGTATTTGGTGAGGAAGTTCTCTGCTTTGTTCAGGAAGTTGAGTGGATTCTCGATGTCTCGGCCTGAGAATTGGGGTGGTTTCATGTAAGTGATCCTGGGCTTCGGTGGCTCAGGTGTGTGTTGGGGCATCTGTGGTATTGTGCCTTGGGTAGTTAAAAGGGCCGTCATCGCTTGCATAAGTGCAGCTATGAAGTCAGCGGTTGAAGGCTGGCTTGAAGACGGTCCTGGGGTCGTGGGTTCGGATTTTTGTTGGGCGCCATGTTGCCGAGAGGGGGCATTTGGGCCTGTAGGACCCATCGCCGGCTCTGCGGACTTCTTCCTGTCCTCGGAATTAGACCATCTTTGCTTGTCACTGATAAAATGGTTTAATACTTCTACTGGTATAAAATAACGGTTACCGTGACAAGTATCTGTTATAGGTAATAGTTCCAAGGAGCATTTACAAAATAACAGATCAAAAATAGAAAACAGAACAGGTAAAATAGTCTTGAAGTATTCCTTGACTTACGGAAGGAATAACTTAGTAAACAAGAAAAATAAAATGGTATAAAAGTACAATGCAAAGAAAATGTTTCTAAGTGTTTCTTGACTTACGGAAGAAACAACTTAGAATGAAAAGTAAAATACACAAGATAAAAAAATAGAAAAGTGCAGAAATATTCCTAAGTGTTTCTTGTCTTACGGAAGAAACAACTTAGGACAGAAATACAGATAAATGAAATATGTAAATATGAAACAAGGTATGGAAATATTTCTAAGTGTTTCTTGACTTACGGAAGAAACAACTTAGAGTGAAAACAAACAAGAGAATCAAATATGGAAAAATAATAATACAAATACTTATAAGTGTTTCTTGACTTACGGAAGAAGCGACTTACAAATACGAAAAATCAAATACAGAAAAGATGTGGAAATATTGCTAAGTGTTTCTTGACTTACGGAAGAAACAACTTAGCATAAAATAGAAAATGAAAGAGACAAATGTATTAAGTATTTTCTTAACTTAAGGAAGAAAATATCTTAGATAAAATATCGGAAATAATAATGCAACAATGATTATGAAAATATTTCTAAGTGTTCTTTTGACTTACCGGAAAAGAACGACTTAAACGCACAATTAAAATAACAAGTCAAATAATCAGAGAAATATTTCTAAGAGTTCTTTGACTTACCGGAAAGAACTACTTAGACAAAGTACAAATCAAAATATAAAATAGAAAAAGCAAGATAAATATTTCTAAGTGTTCTTAACTTACGGAAGAACAACTTAGACACAAAATACAAGAAAAATAAACAATCAAAACAAATATAGATCAATATATTATTCTAACCTGAAAAGGTCTGAATATACAATAATGCTAAAATAAAATGGTATATAAAAAAATCAGAAATAAAACAATAACTTAGTAGGAACAATAATAGCACCGACTAGGTCTACAGTAGAAGAGGCAAGCTCGACTGACTGATGAGAGAAAATCTACTTGCTTTTATGTAAAACAAATCCTTTGTTTTACGTAGCGAAAGTGGAATTTCCCTGCATCGAATCAATTAGAAATTTGGATTTGGCCAACCTTGGAATTCCCAAGTATTTTGACCGATATCCAAATTCCTTGATGCCTCCGGCACGGCTGTCACGCCTCCGGAGGACATAAGGAGAAAGCCGGATGGTAGGAATAGTAAACTTTTTTATAATTTTGGGGTCCCAAAATTAACATTCTCAGAGATAAATTTATTTATAACAAAACTAAAGCATCTCTAAGCATTTGGTCATGTAGTTTTTAGATAGCTCTAGCCAATTTACGTTGGATTGAAAAATGAAGAAAATTGCTTTATTGGAAGCCGACAAAATACATTTTTTACGTATGCCGATTTTTATAATGTTCCCGACCTATTTGAGTGGGAGGAGTCAATTATTGTTACCGAAGTTATCACCTAACTATTTCTGCTAAAATTCTGAATTCCACCTGTCACATCTACCTCAAATCATATCCGCCCTGGTTTACAATTCTTTCCATAATTAATAAGAATAAAATATATATTATTAAGTTAAGTTATATTAAGTTTTTTGGATAGTTGCACAGTTTACTATTTTAGGATTGTCTGGTATAAATAAAACTCCGATGGCAATGTCACTCTAATTTTGAAACTAAATGATTGTTTATTATAAACATAATTATATTTTTGACTTTTTTACATCTAATTATTCTGGTGTTTTATCATCTTTATATAGAAAAATATAATACGAATTAAACAATAGTAGCTGTTTCCCAAATCTACTGGCTATTAGCCAGTAGATTTAGCTGCTACTAGCTGTTACGTAATAACACTGCCTAAATAACGATTCAAATAAGTGAATAAAAGTTTCTGTCAGGGATTATATAAATATTTTTTGATTTTTTAGGCAATTATTTAATAAAAAAATGACCTTTGTTTTAAAAAAATGTTAAATATTAAACTTTGATATTTCTTACCTTACACTTTTATTAGAGAACGAACACTTTCCCATAAAATAATTACAGATACAAATTCCAATGGCTTGCCTAAGCTATAAAAATCACCAACCAAGACTCCAAGTTCAATACTCAACCATCTGTCGCAGTTGTACCAACATTACGTACAAAGCATTGTTTGTTAAAATCGTTAAAATAATTTTAAAAGTTAAAATTCCGTTGACTGGCAGCCGAGTCACATGTCTTATGTCCGTGTGACGTTAAACGATCATAAAAGTAAGTTTCTACTTTATCATCCTGTTTAATAGTGTCCAAACAAAATCGTGATATAATGATTCTATTTATCGTTTACAATACACGCTCGAACAGATATATGAGTTCAACTTCTTCATTGAAAGACAGGAGTAAAAGATCGATCAGTAGCGGGCACCAGTCGGAAACACACATGAAATTTAGATTTTAAGTTTTGGCACCAAATACGAGAAATATGCCTAAAGACAACGATTTGATAGAAATAAAAATTGGTCGAATTTATAGCTGAAGTTGTGTAGTATGTAGAAAAACATACTTGTGTAATCGAAAAAAGCAATGGAAGTGATAAATTTTATTGGTCTCATGAGAGTAAAAAATGGAAAAATCACGCTTTTATTTTTATTTAACAATTTTAAAGAAACTGCATTCTTCGCCTTTAAAAAGCATTTTTATTTTTGTCGATAGGATACTCTAATAAAATGATATCGAATTTTTACCGACAACTTGATACAAACTTTATTATTTAAAAAGTTGACTTCGTACGTATTGGCCGGTCGCTTCAGGTTCGTTTGTTTCTGGGAAGAACGGTTTATTCTACAGAAAAAGTGCTAAATATTTTTGTTTAAAATGATCTCAGGTTTTTAGTGGGAGAAGTGGCAAACTTTTAGAGAGTACAACAAAATGACGGTATTAGATTTTTGTTTTGATACAGGGTAGCGACAACCGCTGATACGTATTTCAACTTCCTTAGGTCTCGTCAGAACGGTATAGCCACTGCTCTGAACCAAAACAAAAATCTCTCCCGTCCTAGACAATAGTTAGTAAAAAAATAATAATATTAATAGCTATTGTCTAGGACGGGAGAGATTTTTGTTTTGGTTCAGAGCAGTGGCTATACCGTTCTAACGAGACCTAAGGAGGTCGAAATACGTATCAGCGGTTGTCGCTGCCCTGTATCAAAACAAAAATCTAATACCGTCATTTTGTTTTATTACTTAATTCGTTTGGAGTACCAGAAACTGAATTCACTACGAATTTTGACCAGGATAAACGGCATGTGGAATGCAATTTTAGATTCCCTTGCCGAGTAATTTATCCAGCTGTTTGTTTCGCAAGTTTTAGGAAACACAGTGGTAAAAATTTGAATTCGGTTTCGCTAGGTAGAAATCGTTTGATTTCTCTTTTTGTTTTTAGATGGCGTAGTTACGTCCGTATATAGTTATTTTAATAACTATTGTCTAGGACGGGAGAGATTTTTGTTTTGGTTCAGAGCAGTGGCTATACCGTTCTGACGAGACCTAAGGAGGTCGAAATACGTATCAGCGGTTGTTGCTGTCCTGTAGCAAAACAAAAATCTAATACCGTCATTTTGTTTTATTACTTACTTCGTTTGGAGTACCAGAAACTGAATTCACTACGAATTTTGACCAGGATAAACGGCATGTGGAATGCAATTTTAGATTCCCTTGCCGAGTAATTTATCCAGCTGTTTGTTTCGCAAATTTTAGGAAACACAGTGGTAAAAATTTGAATTCGGTTTCGCTAGGTAGAAATCGTTTGATTTCTCTTTTTGTTTTTAGAGATTACTTGAACGTAGAGACTTGAAACGTGGTGTATATAGTTCCTTTATGAAATTTGTACGGTATATGATAAGGTATATAATTTGTAAAATTAAACGCTTGATATCGTCGAACTGCATCAAATCGACAGACAAAGTGTACAATGGTAAATTGCCGATATTCTGTAGACTAAATAAGTTTTTCCGCGCTTAATTCCCTATCAAGCTATTCAATATTTCGCTATTTCGATTTATCTCTTTTCGATTAATATCAACAACAAAGCTTAAAAGCAAGTAAAGCGGCGGGATCTCTTAATGACACAATCTAGATTATATATTAACATACACGGCGGAGAGAAGACCTGACACATCTAAAACGAGACGACTATTAGAAAAAACAGAGATGAAAATACTCCGACAATATCAGGGAAAAGTCTGTTGGATAGGGAGAGAAGCGAAAACATGAGAAGAGCATGCAATATAGAAGACATAAATGGATGGGTGACAAAACGGAAACAGGAGTGGAACGAACATATTAGTAGAATGGCAGAGGATAGGATAGTACGAATAGCACAAGATAAGTCATCAAATGGACGAAAAAGTAGATGTAAGTAAGTGCATAGTTTGTAGACGGCTTCGTAAAGCAAATTTATTATCCAGAAGACCAGCCCTCTATCCACAGCTATCCATGGAATACCGCAGAGCTCGACTTGCTATTGGATTGAAGTAATGTTTTGTTCTCGGATGAGTCCAGGTTTTGCGTGAGGTTACCACGCAGTCGCGAACGAATCTGGGAAAGACAACGAGAACGATTTGCCCAATGCATTACTGCAGACAAAATAACCTATCGAGGAGGCTCAGTTATGGTTTGGGCTGCTAACAATCTAACAACCATTTAAGATAAGCATGTACTAAGCCTCACTGTGCTAGAATGGTCAATAAATATTTAGATGACGTCGGTATTGTTCATATGAATTGGCCAGTTTCCAGCCTTGACCTCAATCTAATCGAACTTCTAAGGAACAGTCTGGGAAGAAGAATTTAAGTTCGGTTACCTCGCCCAAACAACTTGCGTGAGCTTAGTGTGGCTCTTGCCAATATGTATGCAGGCTATTATAAGGTCCCAAGGAGGCAATACTAAATATTAATAACAGATGACATAAACATTCTTTTGTTATAACTTTTTTTTATCAACAAAGCAACTTTTCATTTTTAATTTTGCGAATAATGCCATGTTTTTATAAATAAATAATTGTTTCGCATAAATTGTGTTTGTTATAATGTTCGTGTTCAAAAATGTGTCTTCTCTATAAAAAAGCCGTGAATCGATTTTTTTTGCACCTCTGTGTGTTATAAATGTTTAATCTTAAGAGCGATGTAATTTTTAAGCGCATTTGCCAAAAATAAGTGTAATTGGCAGCAAAGTACAACCAAACATTCGTTTCTATTGTACCGCCACTGGAACCGTGCAGTAATATTGATACAGACAACGACAACCCGACAAAAGGGTCCAGCTGAACAAATTTAATTGACAGTAGTACAAAAGGCTCCTGACTAATTGGACGCCTGTTTTTAAATTACAAAAATTTCACCATTTATTTCAACTCGATTGAACTTTTAGAAGCTGTTGCTCTCCTTTTTCTGCCTCAGTATTCGAGAGATGGACATTATCCTGTCATTATTTTTCCCTCTGTGTTCTTTCCTTCGACTAAAATGCGTTCTTATGCCGCGATTCGTACTAATTAGTGTTAGGGATTGTAATTAAGCAAATGGTAAGGAATCGACTTCAATAAAGGAGAATTAATTTCATTGGTCATTAGTTAAACAGTTAAAACTATGGAAGGTCTGATAGTCACTACCCTATAATAATTTGTTAGGTAAATTCGGAAGCATTATTAAGCTTGGTGAAACGTTATTACTTACAAGTGAACAGTGTTAAATAATTTTTATTGTACAAATGTAGTGCTTAACGCTTGGTTTAAATCATCGGTGTCTTTACGCTGAAGCAACAAGCATTACCACATTCTTATAATCTATACCAAAATATATACAAGGTTGAAACATCAAAAAATTAATAAACAAAATGCAGCAAATAGCTGTTGTAATACCACACATATGTTAGTCTACTACTTTCCGGAAAATGATTTTGATTGTATTCACACATACAAAAAATTTCAAAACTCAAAGTGAGACATCTTCAAAAAACTAATATTTTAAAATAAGGCTACAGAAATTGTGAAAAAGTTTAAAAACAACGAAAACTTATACTAGTGTATATTCATCATATTTTCTTGTAAATCACCTTAATTTTTCTTTTTATTAATCTTTCAAGGTCATTTACTAATAGCCTCTTAGCGCACTTCTATTACAAAGCTATTGCAAATTTGTCTTATTCCTATTACGTCTCTATTTTACACCTATTCATTATTAGTAATTGCAATCAATCACTGCGACATCGTTTTTTACTTATGCACAGATATATAGATATCGCGATGCCTAATCTCCATTCCTCTCTGTTTCTTCCTGTTCTCCTTCTGTCCTCCACATATCATCTTTCAGGCCACTTTTTCTTATCTTGTTTATCGGCTTTTCTCCAACTTTTCCGTGGTCTTCCTCGTCTTATCTTTCCTTTTGGACTCCACTCTTAATATTTTCCTTTTGAGTCCTGGGTAATAGAACCCCAACATGGTTTCCTAACCGAATTCAAAAATCAGGACAGCGCATTGTCGCTATAATCCTGTTATCTTACTGAAAGATTCATCCAATAACCTTTTTTATTTAAATGAAAGTTGTTTGATTTTTTTTACTAAGAACACTATTTTAAGAGTCCTCGTATCTACAGTTTATTAGTGAGTAAAGTAGAACGAAAGTAATTCTGAATTCCATTGATTATGTTGATTTTATATGCAAAACTTGGAAAAAATATATTCCTTGATTTCGTTCGTTCGCTTGAATAAATATATTTGCAATAAACTTGTATATATCGGTCAATAAATCTCTTCTCTTCCGAAAACATTTTCGCCAGTTCTTTATGCGTCCTGAGTTGGCTAAATAAGGTTCCAAAAAAGTTTAAGGGTGTATGTACCATTTCCAAAAGATTCATGTAGAAATTTGCGGAGATATATTACTTGCGACTTTTAAAGCTTTCATGGGAAAAATAAACTTGGAGGAACTCGGGTAAAGAGTTGTAGTTTGTTTACTTGAATTTACTAGCTCGGCTCTAAAGTATAGCTATTTAAAGGTTTGTTTACTAAGTTTCCAGTGGCATATTTCCTTATCGCGTTTTTTAAAATTTATTGAAGTTTGCCTTCTATGTAGAACTGAATAAGTACAATGTGGACTAACAAATAATCATAAATCATTTGTAACAATGGCATGTCTACGGAGAGTTTGAAATTGTACAGTGTTTACACGTTTAGGGTACTTATGATTACAGCTTTTGTAGAAAAAATATCGCAGATGTTGATGTTATTCATACGCCAGTCATGTTTGAGTTGTAGTTTGTGTACACATATGTACACTTCTTGTGATGGCAATCACATTTATCATATATGAATTACAGCACTAATTAACTGATAATTTCAAGATGGTATGTAATGTAAATACGGACTTTTAACAAAGGAAGTTTGTTCTGTTTTTATTTAATTTTTTCGATAGCAGTTAAGATAATACATACCATAGGAGTACAATTGGCATGTACTATATATATATATATACGAGTATACCTTAGCTTATATATATATATATATATATATATATATATATATATATATATATATATATATATATATATATATGTATATATAGATAGATAAAAAACATATAACCATTATAATAATATGCCAACGTTTTTTTCAAAATAAAACAAATATATTTAGTAGTAATGGTCAACAATCTTCAAAAAATTCTGCTCCACTATGTAATACAAATTTACAAAAATAATGAACAAATAATTACTTTTACAAGTGTCTCACTGATGTTATTAGCTTATGATATCACTGCTATTGGAAAAACAATAAATAAATAATTACTTGTTTTTCAAAATTGTCTAACAAAAACTTATATGTTCGATCTGACTACCTTGTAAACAGAAATGCTGTGTTCTACATCAACATATGTGATTGGAAAATATTTTAAACTATTTAATGATCGAGTATCAATATTAAATTTTTCCACAAATTCGCCAGAAAGAATTTTAGCCACCATTTTTAATTTTAGAATTTGCTAAAAATAAATATCCTTAATTTTTTTTATTTTCTGTCAGACATTGCTACTAACCATATTAATAGATATTTCCAATCTATTAACTAAACACATAACCTTAAAATAACATCTAATACACAAGCATAATTGCTCTAAATAAATGTTAGTTTTTGAGGTAGTAGCTTATTTTGCATCAACTTTTTTGCATCAACAAGAGCTTGAAAATTTTCATCAGTCAACAGTAATTAACTAATTAGTTGTGATACATGGTATACAGCCAGCTAAAGGGGCTTAGTTTCCTTGTGGAGTAATTAACTGTTTTAGATCAGTAAAATGGGTACAATAAAAATGCTGCTTCCAACCAGGTCCCCATTTTGATATTACTGGTTGAGTTGGAAGAGGAAGATTGGGAAGTTTTATCTTGTAATACCGAATTCTTAAAGGTGCTTTCAGAAAAATTTCTTTTATATCGGATACAAGTTCGGTAATAAGAGGAAAAGATTTTCTAATTTCTTCCGCAATTGTATTATCATTTTAATATCATGCGGCAAACATGTTACATGTTGAACTTTTGAATAAAATATTTTATGTTGACCTGCTTTGACCATAAAAGGTGCAGCATCGGATAAGAACAGCAATAACTTTTTACAAAAAATTAGTTCGCGAATTCTTCTTGTAACTGTTAAAGCATTCATTTTTCTATCTGTTTGCAGGCAATTAAATGTGATTTTGAGCAGGACTGCTGATTAAGAACTCCAATCAATAAATAAGATATATAACGTCTAGCGGAATCAGTGGTTTCATGCATGCATCAGTAAAAATAATATTTTTTTACTTCTTTGATTTTTCTAGTCACCGTAGAATACAATGAATTGATGTTATTCCTTCTTAACATTGTTTGGCTTGGAATGGTAATTTTGCAATTTTTCTGAAGAAAAAATTTTAAATTGTCATTTGATAACTTTGACAATAGGATATTGGATGAACTACCAATGCAGGACAAATATCTTCAGTAAATATTTCTTGTTCACTTGATTTTTTAAGGCCGTTTTAAAACTTCGGGGTAAAGAGATTTGTACTTTCTCATCAGAAACTTTTCACGTGCTGGCCGATTTGAAATTTTTTTCGCTATGAGGGAGTATAGTGGTCGATGGATCTTGTTGGGGATCTGCCTCGTGATCTTCGGCCCTCTAGCTTTCCTTGGACAATAAGTCGTTCCATGTTTTCTGTGTCTGCTCTAATAACATCTCCAAAGAATTTTAATTGTTGAAGATGGACTTTACTGTAGAGCCGTTTGCTTTAACTCATTTACAATTAAATAATTTTCCTGGTGTCGCCCCACGGAATTCGTAACATTCTTTTCCAACAGAACATTTTAGTGGCGTCTATACACTTCATTTCACTTGTCGTACCTTTCCGCGTGTTGCTAAAAAACCTCATTTTTAGAGTTCGTGAAATTTAAGAGTCTTTCCATATTTTGGAAATCTTTCCTACGGCGACTTTTGCTAGATCAGATATAAGTATGAGCTCACAATCTCAAACCGGTCAATCGTGGTTATGTGTAGATGATTGTTATGTAGTCTATCCACTATCATGATGTTTGTCTTTGATATGTTTGACTGCAGAACAAATAAAAAATATATAAGTATTAAGTATCATTTATATGATCTTAGTTTAAAATACTGAAAGTATCAATGGAAATAATTAATTGAAAGTGCCGTTAACAGAAGGTTGTGGATAGAGTTGTAAGAGCCCAATAACCGGGAGTAAGTGAGAGAAGGTGGAGATGAGAGATACCCCTCTTCGAGAAATAATACCCTCTTCGAGCTTTTTTAGAGATCTCCGAAATATTTGCTTAAAATAGCTTATAACTTTCCTGTTTTTTTGCCAAATTCAACTTTTTTAAGTTTAGGCTGCTTCAATATCAAACAATTTTAATGTGTGCCACCCAACCTGATTAATTTTAAATTAATTATTAATTAAGCTTTAATATTAAACAATTTCAATGTGAACTTTACCTGTATTACTAGCTATTGTCAACATCCTTTACTGACCGATTCAAAGAGGAAAACTTGGAACAATACCATTTACTTGGAACGATTACCTTTTCAGATTTGAGATCCAAAGTTGCTCTTAAAAGATCCAATGATATTGACAACTATTTAAATATCGAAAAATATCAACGTAGATAACAATAAATTATTCTTCGCAAGATAAAGTCTTGTTCTTCGTGCTCTGTCTCCTAACTGATATACTGATGATGATTACTTACCTATATTGCACTGTCTCATCTAAAAATACCTTCTAAAGAGATGTCGAAAATTTCAAACTTTATAAATTATTAAATATTTTTTTTATTGTTAAAATCGCCGTTATCCCATTTTATTTTCAGCTGTAATATTATTTTATTTTTGTTTGCGCATATAATATGTGCTTGTATAACAATAAAACGAAATACCACAAATAACAAGATTAATTAAATTAGTGGTTCATTTTTCTAACGATAGAAATTACCTGATATTATTATATAGTGATATCTCTACTTGTGCTAATATTTTTGGCATTTGCGGTACAATTTTATAACGTTTGCATGACAGATAGACATTAAAGCTGATATTAGCTATTACAAAGCTAATGATTTTAAAATGTATACTGGATCTATAGAAAAATTATTGTTTTTATTTACTTCAGTAGCTTGCAATACCGGCAATATATAATAATATCAATGTAAATACATCCAAAACACGCAATAAATGTCCTATTACAGCCATAAGCGGATACGGCTGGAATATAAACTCCATGAAGGATTGTTCACTGTGCTACCCTTTAAAAAGATTAAAAAGTTCGAAATAGCATATAACAATCGCCCGATTTAAACAGTTATTGAAAAATATCACGAAGTGTATTAAAAAGCTTCCAGCACTCTGTGCTAATATATCTTGACAAGTCACTTGAACTTCTTATTTCTGTTTTAGTGTTGGGAAAACTGCGAGTTGCTTCAATCAAATTTTCAAGTATGGGGTGCCATGTGCGAGGAGAAAGAAATATGTGTAAGTATTTTTCTCATATTCTTTAAACTTATGTAGTAAAAGATCTTCATTAATTTTAAAAGCTGACAAAATGGAAAAAAATAAAAAATAATACTTTAAATAACCACAAGTACAGTAAAGTGCAGTCTCAGATGCATTTGAAGGGAAGAAAGGCGTTTGACAGGGAGACCAGTTGTGGACACTGCTATTTAATATAGTACAAAAAAATATACAGGACAGTGGCATAAACATCTCGGGTACTATAATAAATAAAGCTCATCAATGTTTAGCGTACCTTGATGATGAAGTCCTTATCGTAAGAAATGTAGCAGAACTAACATACATAACTAAGAGGCTGATAAAAGCACTGATAGCACTAAGACGGGCCTTTGAATATTAATAAAGTGCAAGACATGTAAAGAAAAAATAGAAGTTTACTAAAGATTGAACAAATAGAATAGATGTGCTATATCTTTGAGCAAAATTATTAAACCATAAGAAATATTTAGTAAAACAAACGGGGGTAGACAAAACGGTTATTCGACAAAATAAATTCATTCAAGGTATGTTAGAATCCTGGGAAAAAGAATGCATCGCACAATATTTGATGGTTTGATAGTGGAGAGTGAATAAACTAATGAGGAAGTCCACTAACTATACGACAACCCTTTAACCCAACTAGTTAAAAACATAGACCAGAACGGCTCTACCACCTAGGAAAAATGGAGAATTGCAGACCAATCAAGAATTTTGGATAAGGGCTTCCAGAAAAGATAGGTGTCGGATTCCGAGAATATTGAGTGCATATGGCTTATTTCTATTCGAGATCTATGTTTAGAGAGTATTTGGGGGGCCAATGTTAGCGATAACTCGGACATAAACAAAGAAATAAGAATACGCATTGAAAAAGCCTTCTATAAATTAAAATAAATTCTCATTAATAGCGACATTACATTAAACCTTAAAATCCGATTAATGCGCTGCTATATATTCTCCATATTGCTGTATGGCATGGACAGCTGGACTCTTACAGCAATACTAATGAAAAAACAATAAAAATTCCAAAGTTAGAATATTTCGGCCATGTAATGAGACATCCAGAGAGGTATAACTTTCTAAACCTCATAATACAGGCCAATATTGCCGGAAGAAGAGGCCCAGATTGAAGAAGAACATCTTCGACATCTCCGAGATTCGTATTAAGAGACATCCGCTAATTTATTTAGAGTTGCCGTAAACATATCAGGTATCAGTGATGTCGTCGAACGTATAGCCAAGCTGAAATGGAATTGGGCAGGTCACATAGCGAGACTGAAAGACACAAGATGGACCAGAAAACTAATTGACTGGCGCCCAAGTGAAGACAAACGCAGCAGAGGACGACCACCAACAGGCTGGATGGACGACATTGGACGAATATCCAAGAAATGGCAACAAGAAGCACAGAACCGTGAAGAGTGGCGAAAAATGGGAGAGACCTATGTCCAGCAGTGGACAGAAGAGGTTGCATGAGTATGATGATGATGTTGCCGTAAACAAAGCCATTATTATGTCACAAGCATTATTATTGCCAATTAACTGAGTTTTTGGAGCCACTACTTATGCGGTGATGTCTAGCAGAAAAAGATAGAGTGGCTGGGCTGATAGACAGAAGATATAGGTTTCTACACAGATCACCTTGATACTAACAAACACAACTTATATGTACGCCACTACTGACAACGTGTAGAATAAGTATTTTAGATGAGTAAATACGCTAGTAATTAATCTACTGAAGTTACATTGTGGGTTTAGGGAAATTTGTAGTCACTACTATGTTAATTAAGTCACCCACTATGCAGACTCTGGGTATTAGACGACATCCCATTTTATCGGCCTTCTTCTGGGTATAGGACTCTGCAGGAAACAACCGAAGGAGCAATAAAAAAACACAGCCGCAGCCTGAACCCTAATACAGTTCATTATTCATATACAGTTCAAGAGGGAGAAGAATTACTGAAAAGTTCTTAGGAAAACCTGAAGCTGAAGCTTACCAAGGAATGAAAAATAACCAGCCAGTGGGATTGAGATGATCTGCGAGTAACAACTTTGAGTCCTTACCTGTTAAAGCAAGGACTTGACTCAAAAGAGGTTCGAAACTAAAGGTTCAGGCGCTAAAGCCTATCCGAAACCAACATTTTTTCAAATTTTCTTGCTTTAGTTGATATGGTGTAGCTGGAAGTCAAGATACTGATATAAACCGGTCGTGGGAATAGGAATATACAAACACCACACGTTCATTACTGCTGTTCAGTGGAACTATGTATTAGTTTTACCCATTGGGTATTTTTGCTAATTAGGCTACTTACTATAAGCCCCAAAGTAGGTCAGATTTTCTTGGTAATACTATTTAGATAAATATCTTCATATTTACAAATTCGTTTTTCCTCTCGAGTATTTTTAATTTTTTTTTCTCAACAATTCGTTATCAAAACATATTTTTCACGGTGTGAGAAACTGAAATTTATTAATACCGACTGATAAATATTTTTAATATAAAAGTACCTATTTCTATTTATTTTACGAAGTCTCATTAATCACATGAAACTTATTGAAACGGCGTCAATGAGAATTTGGCTGATTGAAAGGCGTGAATATAAGAAAGGTAGTGGCTATAATTACGATCGAGCCGATATAAATTACCATTCACTATAAGGGAATATTATAAAGAACGGTTGTAATGTGGATGGTTGCGGGTTTAAGTGAATCTAATCATATAACTGAATAATTGCTTTTTTACAGTTGGAATGTACTGGGAGTTCAAAAAAAATTGAACTCGTTGAAAGATTTATTTGAAGGGATTGGGTAACTTTTTACCTTATATATTTATGAACGCACTTCTTAATGGGTATAAGCCGCGTGGGTTTTGAAACTGCAGTGCAAGTTTTGGTAGTATCATTTAATTTAAAATAAATTTTGTACAAAGTACTTTGTCTAGAACAATGATCAATTAACATACACACACAATAATAACAGATGAAATTTGCATTATAAGGCAGCTGATGGAAAATACAAGAATATAGAAACAACCATATGGTATTTATTAATCTTGAGACAGCATAATGATAGAGTTCCTTGAGAGATTCTGTGGTGGGCGCTCATAAGAAAGGAGTTCCTGGTGAATGTGAAGATTTTGAGAGACATGTAGAGGACATTGGCTTGATGACCCAAGATAGAAACCTATGAACTAATAGATTAAGGCAAAGAGAATGATGGTGACCTCACCATGTATTTCCAGATTTTTACACAAGTTGCTCTAACATCACTTTTGCAACAATCATCACTTCATGAACGTTGTGTTTATTTGAAGGTAAAATATTTTTTAACGTCTATTGTCATAATTTGTGGTAATGTTAGAATTAGCTTTTGGGACATTCGTTGTATTTTGTCCTTCTTCTTCTTGTTCTTTTTCTTCTTTTTCTCTTTCTTCTTCTTGTACTTCTTCTTCTTATTTTTATGTAGACATCACTCTGTATGGTTTTCAATGTGCCAGTAAGTTGTCGTTCCTTCGCTGTCGTGATCTTTCTACTGATCGTCTTTCTGTTGCCGCCTCTTGCCGCCTTTGCTACTCTATTTTGTGTCATTTGTCTTATGTGTTGAAGTGTTTCATCTCTTCTGTTTCTAACATTCTTTTTGTCCTTTCTGTGTCAGGTCGTGTTTCTGCCGCATATGTCATTATTGTTCTGATGAATGTTTTATAAATTCTGCCTTTCATTTCTTTCCCGATATTTTTATTTCTCCATATTGTTTCATTCGGGCAACCTGCGGCTCTGTTTGCTCTATTCACTTCATCTTCTACTTATGTTTCGAGCTTTCCGTAGTTAGATACTGTGATGTCTAGATATTTAAACTCCATGACGTGTTCGATTATCTGGCGGTTATAATAAATTAATGCAGCATACGCTGTAAATCATCCTCAGTTTGAGAGAGTAGTCTTGCGTCATCTGCATAGCAGATTATTTGAAGTTGTTTTCCTCCCTTTTTCGTATGATTTTTAGTTCTTACTTTTTTTGTTATTTTCCATAGTAAGGTTGAACAACAGAGGACTCAAAGAATCTCCCTGTGTTATCCTATTGCCAGCTTTATTTTCAGTTTTTTATTTTCCTTAATGCTTCGTTCTTTTCCTAAATGTAGATAGAAATTGGATAAGGACTAAAGAAAGATGGAAAGATAGATAACTATTGAGAGCATAACACGAATTAGAGATCAATCAAAAAGAAACAATAGATACACTTAGATTTTGTGTGTATATGGTTAAATAACGGGTTTAAATTCGAGAGCGTATGGGTCTAGTAGCCACTCCCCGAATTTCATTTGATGTGGAATGCTGTACCAACATCTAAAATTCGTTACTGGCCGAATTTAACAGTGATATAATGCGAGCATTGTATCGCCTCGCGCATAATGGAGCATTCACACTGGATGTCTATAATGAGGAATTGTCATGCGATGAGATGCCAGGATATATCAAGTGTTGTTTGAATTATATTGATTTTATTTGAATATTTTGAAAGTAGTCCGGTATTTCAATGATGATTAAACCAAATGTTTAATATCGGTCAGTATTACCTTAAATATACATGTGAGTTTACAGGTTAAGAAAAAAACGTTTAAAACACTAAAATATTTATAGGTACTTAGTCTAAAATATGCTGAAAACGTGTTTTTTATAGATTGAAAAATCAACAAACTAGATCACTTTTAACACGCATTGGGTAGAAAATATGGAATCAGTAAGAGTTTGTAATTACAATAAAGAAACGTCACAAAATACGTTAGAAAGAAAAGCAAGTGTAATTTCAAATTAGTCAGTGAAAGTAATTAATTAATTATATATAATGCATACCTTATAAAATAGAAAAAAAGTTCCATACTTTTTAGTATTTTTTATACTGTCATTAAACACATAGAAACTATTTTCTAAATTTATGTTCTTGACATATGATTATAGAAAGGTAGCCACCTGTGCGCATTTTGACCTCTGACAGCCGCGGCTGAAACGGAACGCGCATTTGTTTCGCGCAGAAAATTATTTTATTCTTAATACGGTTATAAGCGCAAATTAAAACGCAATTTAAAATCGTAAAATATGACTATGTAACTTGATTTGCTATAATCTAAAGTTTTGGTAGCTAAAAAACCTTATAAACAAATTCTATACCTTTTTAATAAAAAATATACATTTATAATTGTTATAACTTTGTTGTAAATAAAATTTCGATTATAATTAACTTTCAGTTTTAAAGCTCGTAGTTTTTCTTTTAATTTTGAGCTTTTACAAAGTTATTTTACTCAAGATGCAGCCGAGTTACAAGTGAAAAATCGCCCAAATGTCGTAATTTTGCTATGATTTTGAACTAATTTTGCAATATCTCCGGTTCTTATTCTCTACTCTTATTTAGAACATGGAGGCGTGGATACTAAAACAAGTACGGTAAGTGTTACTGAAGAATCCTCAAATATCAAGGATTGAAATAGTCTCAAACGTGGAAGTAACTAGAAGGATAGGAAATGAAGCAGAAAAAATAATGACTATTAAAATTAAAGTAACTTCGACATGTGGCGAGACGTTAAATATATTTCCGAACCTGTTTTAATAACCACATACGGGAAAAATATAACTTACTCAAGGGAGAAACCAATTATTATAAAAATTTCAAATCGGACTGGCCTAATGTTCACTCGGCGTTTTGACCAGTTTGTTAAAATTTAAAACTGGTATTTTTGTTAAGTGATTGAAAGCTCATGCCCTTAGGCATAATGTTTATTGAAGCAGTACAGTGACCCATCTACAAAAAATACCATGTTGTTTTATCTTTATAGACAATCTTATTCACTCTAATTTGATAATTTGTTTAGTAACCAAGCCTCTACTGATAAATAGACTGTTTAAAGCCCAATTGTTATTGTATGAATAAAATCGGTGAAAACAACCTGTCAATATCTTGTTACATTAATATTTTCGAACGTTTTATTACGGACGATACGAACTTTACTAGCCATGCAAAAACACCGTGATAAAAAAACTGTTCTGGTTAGTCTACTTGGATACTTTTAATACTATAAACGGGGGGTGACACGATCCAAGTGTACTTGGTTAAAGTCTGCTTGGAACGTTGCGCGCGCAACACTTGGAAGCTACTTTGATCGTGTCACCTGTTCAGCGAAGTTTATTTGTATCAACAAGTTCTATCCAAGTTTAATAGGACGCTGGCCAACTTCCTTGGATCCAAGTGGTGTGGTATTGTAAAATTAAAATGGCGTCGGTGTCGAAAATGGACTGAAAGGAAGAATGTTAGATTCTTGGAGTTATACGAAGCTGAGGAGGCTTTATAAAATGTACGAATAAAGGATATAAAAATAAGGATGCTAGAAAAGCGGTATTTTTTCTTTTTTTATTTTTTTTTTCTGGATTTCAAGCTCATGTATCATCAGCAACCACTAGAACACCTTCCACGATCACTTGACTTCACTTGACATCCAAGTCATTTAACCGTCGTAACCAACTTGGTATAAGTATGCTTGTACAAGTCCACTTCGTCTAAGTCGGAATCCAAACATTCTTGGATCGTGTCAACTCGCCTTTAGTATGTCTTGTGGATTACTATGGATATTTTACTTAACACAAATAGACTACAAGCCCATGGGGCATTTTGGAGGTCATTGAATCCATTGAATCAAAGGGTCATGGATTATATACAAATCAATACTAGAATATAAGAACAACTTTAGGAACTATCCCGTGAATTCTTTTCGATACTTAAAGCGTAGGGGTTTAAATTAAGGGTTACGCCTTATATTTCTCACACCTCTTCCAGTCGAAATGTATGGCGTTGCAAAAACATTAATTTATATACCGATCCGAAACGTTCTGTATGAATAACTTTTCTGTAAATGTATATGCACGAAAAGGGTATATAATTCACTACAATGCAGTCTATTGCATAGGGATTAATTCATCCTTTTCTTAAAAACGCGCCCCTTTATGGTAGCACTCCGCAGTTTTTTCATATTTGGAGCTTCATTTAACATATAAAAAATAAACCTCCTTTAACTTTATAGTTCCTTTCTAAAGTACATAATCAATAGCCTATATCGTCTGTTGTTAGAAGAAGATCTTAAAACCATGAACATCAGGCAGTAGCGAAGGAAAGATAAACCCATAAATGGTTGTAGCGCCATTAGGGAAGAAGGAGAAGAAGATATCGTCTGATGTTCTCAGGCGTTAAATGACATACGGTAGCGGTAGATGAACTTACACATCTATTTATTATGTTACCACTAGCTCCTAAATAATTTTCACTTTGTTCAGGGTTCACTGAATATTTTATATATGAGACTAAACCACAATTAATTGTAATAATTTTTTTAATCGGTTTTCAATCTGGAAATAGTTCCTAAAATGTCAGAAATAAATATCTTTTTTAATATTTAATATAACCTGTTTACAATTTTGTTACATATTAAATTTAGACATCAATTTATGACCAATCAAATCTTCTTTAAGACATAACGGAAATAGCTACGACCTATGACTTCCAATTAGTGTTGTATAATTCAATTGTATGTCTTAATCTAATCTATGTTCTCAATAATAGTTTATTGCAAGATTGCGCTCGTATTGTTTGTTCCAATTAATGATGTTAAAAGACCCATTAAAAGTAATAGTTCATTCACTGTTTCCTGCCTGAATGCACATTTGTATACTAAATATGTTTGTAATAAATATTTTTGAGTGTTTTGGCTACGAATTATTGAAGGTTTATATTAAAACCTACTTTAAACTATGAACATTTGAGAATAACTTTGATAATCATAGACAATCGTACTAAGTTTGTTTTATTAACTTTTTTATTGGGAATTGAAGGTACTACAATAAAACAGTTTTAGAACAATGTTAAATTTGAATAGCTTTCGACTACCGTTTTGCCGTTAACTTTTATTAGGTTCAAGATTTCAGATTCCTTCGTCGTAACAGGTTGTGTTCTGATATTAGTATTGTTCTCAAGATATATTAGAATAAATCTAAACTGATTTAATGATTAAACAAAAGACATACTCATTTAAGTCAATTTCACTTTTGGCTCAATGGTTTATAATAAGAAAAGTCTAACTGCAGCGTTAAAATACATTTTAGTGGGGAAAAAGTTTGATTTTCATACACTTTTGATGAAATTGTCGATTTATTCGGCATTTGGTTAAGTATATTTCGTTAAGTATTTTTATTATTTTCCTTTTATATTTAATTCTTTAATTATCTTGTCTGTATGTCCTTACGTAGACACCGCCATTCACTACACTAAGTAAGGCAAAGATGAGTCTACGTGCTCCTTGCACACAAATAGCTCAGTCTTTGTATAACCACTGTGCGAGAAACACTTCCGTTTTATGTAATCATCCACCCCCAGTGTAAATAGATGCTGTCCAACCCAAGATTCTACATAGTCCATCGCTGGAAAGAAATATTTAGTTATTATCACACATACCGTGCAATATAACTTACATCCACACACTATTCAGGTTAATTGATACATTTGCATTTGCTCGTAACTTATTTCAATAATACCAGTAGCTTTAAATAAACAAATACGATTAATGTTTACTCTCATAGTTAATCAGTAAATCAATTACTCTCATAGTTAATCAGTTAACCAATCAATCAATTAGCAATGGCTGCAATTCTCCCTCTATTAAAAAGACTGAGATGGGATGCTGAAGGGAAACACTAGGAAGTTATTTTATTCTCCGGCAAAAAGTATTTACTAAAAATGCTTTAAAGCATTTAAACTTTTTTTTTAATTGCCGTATTGCCGGATTCCAGTAAGAGCCTAAGAAGGTATCCATTGTATTCTGACAGGCAACGGTGGGGGAAATCTTTTTTGGACATCTAACGTCACGGAACAAGAAACCCTGGCATCTTTTGGCCAAGTAGGATACTAGGCCAGAAGACCCCAGATTAGTGCCGGATTAACCGTGTTCCGGCTAAAACCTTAACCACCGTTCCAGAGAGGTGGTCTTGG
Organism: Diabrotica undecimpunctata; assembly: GCF_040954645.1. NCBI lineage: Eukaryota > Metazoa > Arthropoda > Insecta > Coleoptera > Chrysomelidae > Diabrotica > Diabrotica undecimpunctata. Next base: position 118,170,588 of record NC_092803.1, on the reverse strand, counting down.
AAATTTATAAATAACCATACTTATTACCGTAAATCAAAAAATATTTCCGTTAGACCATAAACTAATAAATAATAATAACCGTAAGTTTCAGATCCCTGGTTAAATTTTCTTCTCTGTACTTCTGCTCCTTTTTCTTCATCACTCCAGAAATCAGATTTCTCTCTCCAGTGTACTTCTCTCCATTCATTCTCTCCTCTCAATATTATGTTTACCATGTTTCTTTCATCCAGCCCGAAACCCATTCGCCTCTCGAAATCTCCCCTCTCATTTGCCGATCTCTGGCAGTTAAAAATGTGGACGGGAGCGTCCGGCACCCCTCAAACAGGACAGTCTGCCGAGGCAGATTTGCCCATTCTATTTGTGAAGGTGCCAAATACCATGTCGGGTCAGAAACTGCGTCAGGAAGTAGTCTAGTTTCCTGAGCTTACATTTCCACCACGGCCTTAGATCGGGAATAAGCTCCTTGGTCCACCTCGCCTTTCCGCTATCATTCACTAATTCCCTCTGTCACTCCACTATCGTTCTTTCTCCCTCATTCTCATCTATATTTCCATTCATCCTCCTCGCATACACCCTCGCTCGCTCTTTGCACAACACAACGATCGGTATCATCGCTTCAATGACATATAGAGCCTTATTTGAAACCATCCTATATGCGCTAGATACCCTGAGGAGCTTTTGCCTTTGGGAAGTCTCCATTAGCTTGGCGTATTTCGCAATATTTTGTGCGCTACACCACACGGGGACAGAGTAGGTTAAAACCGACTGAAAAACTCCATTCCGCACCCTTATTTTGGTGCTACCTGGGCCTCCAATGTTTGGCATCAGCTGTATCAACGCCTCGAGATTTCGGTTCGCCTTCTCTACCGTCTTTTGGATGTGTACTCTGAACCTTAGTCCTTCCGACAACCAGACTCCGAGATATTTAATCGATTTAACCGGTGCAACCTCCACACCTTCCACTATAAAGCGAAGAGAGAATTTGTCCCGGCTCCCTTTGAGAACTAACACTTCAGTTTTCTGAGGCGCTAGTTGTAGATCGTTCTCTCTGATCCACCTACTAATACGACGCAGGGCTGTGTAAGCCGTATTAGCCAGGTCCGTTTTCTGACTCGTCTTCGCAACAAGTGCGAGATCATCGGCATAAGCTACAAGAGTGCATCCCCTTGGCATATGTAGCCTCAACATTACATCGTACAGGACATTCCACAGGATGGGACCTAGTACTAAACCCTGCGACAAACTGATGCTGCTATCTTTTTCTCTTATCTACCTGACAGTAAAGTATCAGTTAATTACGTTCACCAGGTACTCACTAACGCCCAATTCTCTCAGCCTGGACATGATTTTTTCCACAATACCATGTCAAAGGCATCCTTGACGTCAAGCAGGATGAGAGCCACCCATCTCTTTGTATCCTGCGTAACTAAAGAGGTTACTTCTGTGACCGCATCTATGGTGGACCTTTTGGCCCTAAAACCATATTGGCGATCGCTCAGCGCATGCTTTTTCTCCAGCTCTAGCTCAAGGCGGCCTTTTAAAAGCTGCTCGTACAATTTAGCTATCGAACTGTGAAGGCAAATTAGAGGAAATCGCACCTCTTCTTCTTCACCTCTACCTTTTGGGATAAGGACGAGAAACAAGGTTTATTATTGGTAAAAATAGTAGAAAAAATGAATATTATGTTTTTTTGGGATTAAGCCACAATTATTGGTTGTGATTGTGATTTTAAATAAATAATGCTTGACGTTAAGATTGCAGATGATGTTTTTTTTAACCTTGTATTACTCTGCTATTGTTGATATATTGTTGTTGTTAAATTCTGCTTGTAGTATTGGCAACCAAAGCTGGTTGCATTCTGCTCATGGATGTGAGCTGCTTCTTTGACTTTTCTTTTTTTCATGTCTGTTTCTTTCGTGAAAGAGGAAATAGGAAATACCTACTTGGAATAAGTAAGGACTAGTTGGTAGGAAATACTCCTATTGGGAATTTATATTTAAAAAATGGCATTACTACAACAAATAGCATGTTAACTTCGAGGTTAAAATGGCTGCGGTAGAGTTAGGGCGGGATTGATGAAAAGGAAGAAAGCGAGGTATGTGTTGTGTGTTAGACATATTTGAATGAAACTGAAAGGAAAATTGTATAAAATTTTAATAAGCCCAGTTATATTGTACGGAACTGAATGTTGGGCAGTAAAAAAAAAAAGAGGAACAACGTGAGTGGAGTGACAAAAGAGGATAAAATTAAGATAAAATAGTGAGATCATTAAATTGATGCCAAAATGGGAGAACCTAGTTTAAGATGGTTTAGGCATGTTCAGACGTTAATCACCCAATACGAAGAATTACTGATTTTGAAGTACCTGGAAGGACTAGAAAAGAAAAAAAAGAAAAAATTAAAGAGGGCCTGGTGGTAGACTCTAATGCAAGACATTTCTGTTAAAGGCACATATTGGTATAATTCAAGATAGAAATTTATGGAGAAATGTTATTAGCAATATATATTTTATAGGGATAAAAGCAAAGATAATGATATATATTCTTAATTCTATTTCATTTCTTTTTCAGCTTCTTCCTGTTTTTTTATTTCTTATCACTCATAATAACACAATAATACTCACGATATTATCATATCTCAGGACTATGGTGCTCTAGTCCGACCACGATCAGACCACTACAACCAATTTTAATTTTGAATCAGATGGAATGGCGTGCACTAGACAAAGTGCGTTAAGTGGTTGAAGTTTAGTCGTCCGACCAGGACTTTGGTCGGGCCCGACGAAACAATAAACAATTCTTGCGACCAGAAAAAAAATATAAAAATCTCCACAAACAATTATTTAAAACTCATCAAAACATTTCGGTTTTATCAGACCATCTACACCGAAAACATTTTGATGATGTTCAAATAACGCTTTTTAGATATTTTTACCTTCTACACAAATAAGTTTCTATACTACTTTTTATTTTAATATTATGGTGTACAGCCAATTGCTGGAAATTCTTCCACAGTTATCAATAGGTGAAAAGTGAATATTGATTGCTTTGTAAATGTGTTTTAGTAAATATAAGATTGTGTGATGTCCGAATTAGCAGACTTACTAATTATACAATTATCAATTTATTATAATTATTTAATTTATTGATCAAAATCATTATCTCTTATGCTAGAAATATTTACGGTTGCAGTATGCCTATCTACCTTTTTATTTAAACATAAAATAAAAGAATATCCTGTCATTGTTGCAAGCGTAGTTGGGATTTGATCGTTGAGGCTCCAACAGAGCGTGTGGTGGTCGTGGTCATGATATTAAGCCATCTAAGATATTTCAAATTTAAGAATTGTGGTATGGAAGTTGAAAAATATTAAAATATGAGCTGATATCAAAATTTGGTAATTAAAAGTAAAGAAGATTTTTATTATGGACTTGACGATATTTTTAGCGCGTAGTTCTTTTGTTTTTTAGATAAAACGATTTAAATAAAGATATTGATATTTCTTTTCTATGTACAATTTATTTTTTGATGAATTATTCTATACAGAAACCGTAGACTATCCATATTTGTTTCATTTAACTAAAAAAACAAGCAACTGGTATATTCTGTTTAGCGAGTAAACACACCACTGCTACCTACGTAATAAATCCGAGCCTCATAATAATGCCCCTTGCGTAAAATAAACAATCATCATGTATTTAATATAGTTAAGACTCGCTTCTATCCATTTCCGACCCAGTTAATTAACCTACATTCTAGTTTTCTCTGCCTTCCTAATGGACTTGATGAATATACGCAATAAAGCTGATTTGGGTAGACAGTTGGGTCTCGCGAAGTCACTACTAAAGAAAAAGGCTTCCGGATGGATTTATATTGAAAGTGATTTAGCTTGAGTTATTTTGGGTACGATTTCGACAGTTGTTAATTGTTTTAATTCTCGCGGTAAATTATAGAGACACCTCTCACGAAATTTGTTATTTTTCTTTTAAAAATGTAAATGTAAAATAAAAAGAATTACGTTTTCAAACTCAATCCAAGAAAATATAGTGGGTTTCATTGTAACAGTGTTTTTTTTTTCTATTCTTCTAAGTAATGTAAATCGCAAGTAAGTTGGATCTAAAAAAGGTATTATGAGGGAAGGTGCATATACATAACATTGTCTGGATAAGGAAAATAGCCAAAAAAAAAATCAGAGCGTACAATGTTGTGATGTACACTATATTCAAGTCTTTTATATAGAAAATATAATATATTAGAAAACGAAATAGATAATATCTGTCAGTATACCAAACTCAGGTGTATAGACGGAGTGATGCAAGATGCTGATCGATGCTTGCAACTGGAAAACCTAAACAAAGAATAACAAACAATAATAAAATAAGACCTATGACGACATATCTGCCCCTCCTGGGTGAGGTGGGTGTGGTGCTTACATTTTTGATATGTAATACAAACTACAACAGATATACGTTCTAAATTTACTTTTAAATCCACTGCCACATTTTTTATGCTATCGATACTCGTAGTAAACAATATTCTACCATGTTTTGGAACAATATTACATTATAAATGTGCTGTGTGGAAGCAATATTACATTATAAATTGATTACCCTTTTCAAGCAGCTCGTTTCCCCTTTCTCTGGCAATTTATAGAAACTTATAAACTCGGCTTAAATATACTCAAATTCTCTTCAACTAATATCCGTCAAATGTGATTAATCAGAAGCATCATATTTAAATTCAGACATTTCTCTATAAGCGAATTAGCTACTCAACTAAGACAGATCCAATTTTGCAACTTAACAAACAGCATTGGGACTTCGATACCGTATTTCCATCCACATGTAGACTCCGTTACATAGTAATACAGTACCAGCGGTGGAGAAAATGTTTTAATTTAATATTGATTAAATACTCTTTACTATCTTTTATTTTTTTCTTCCCGCTGTTCTTTCTCCTTAATTTAGGGACGAATATTATTCATTTCTATATTCTAATGCATTTGAGCATTAACCAGTTGATCAACTTTCCAATAATATTTTCGTACTGCTTCTCGTTGTCTTTAATAGTTTAAAATATCCTATTCTTTTCGTTGTAGTCGTCTGCTATGTCTCAGGCTGTATTAGATCTTATACTTCTGACTTCAGTTTAGATGATTTTTTGAAACAATTTTTTCTATGAATATAAAACACAGATATATTATTTAAGAAAAGATCAGCACAAGTAGCAGGATATTATTTAAACAGTTTCTGAAGTCAGTTCTGAAGTTTACTAAGCTTTTTTAGCTTCTTTCACTGGGTATTGTTCCGATATTTTCTCATATTCATATAACAAAACTGTGGTGTTGTTAAATCCTATTGTATATTAGATACCAAATTAGAATTAGTATATATGTATTCCAAAATAGCATTAAAATATAGATTTCTCTTCTTCTTCTTCACGTGCCACATCAGAATTGCCATTGCAAAAGCTTCTTGATATTCTGCCACATAGAATAATTGTCCTGGATTTGATATCTGATAGGTTCCTACACATTTCAAAGTTATATAATTACTATAAGTAATAAAAATTTAATTACTCTACTCATTAGAAGATGCTGCTGTATGTTACCCATAATTTGATTTAAAAAAAATGTTTAGTACGGTGATTTTTAAATTATTATTATCTTTAAACCAATATACTATGTCCATTGTATTCTGTTTAAAGTTGGGAAAGTATTTTTGCCAACAAATAAAATGTTTGATGAACAATATGGATTCTGAGAAAATCCTGATTAAATCCCATCCTCATCTTTTCGCAACAGAGAACACTATCTAGAACTCCGATCAAAAAAACGTAATATTAAGTTCGTCGATAGAATTTTTTGCTTAACACGTTAACTGCCGATCTATTCTGGGTAGGTTTTCACCAAGAAGTCGCCAGACGGTTTTTATAGCCGAGCGCCAGAGCGTCACTGGTGCTCGGCTCTAGTATTTATATACATACGCCGTACGACGCGCTGGTGCGTTTTGTAAATAATATTGATAAAATCAGTTTTAATAGGAACATTTTATTGATTTACTAATACAAAATAAAAATAAAACAAGAAATACAAAATAAGATAAAATATAGATATATAAAACAAAATTAAGGTTTAAATGTGGGATATTTGAAAGCAATCTAGACAAAATCCAGGGGTGTCGGGACAGGTTTTGCATTCGTAAATTGTATCTTTACGGATATTTCGTTCGCTGCAAGTTTTACAGCGTTTTCTCATAACTTTTCCCTTTAGATCTTTTACCTCTCGTTTTGTTACTAGGTGATCTTTTGTAACATGTTTAGTTTCAGAATTATTAATTTTTAAAAGTGATTTAACGAGTTCTAAACGAAATTCGTAAAGACCAATATTTTTTCCAGAATACTTATTGTATAGTATGTGAGCATTTATAACCATCATCTGCATAATATGTATAAATATTTTTGTTGGTCATCGTACAGTTTTTCGTTGACAAGGATAATAGGCAAGCATCTGGTCTTGTCGGTCAATACCAGACATATTCTTATTATATCTTATAATAGGCTCTGGTTTCATTACATGCTGACCTCTTCTTGTTGTAACTTGTTGTAAGGTGTTTTGACATTCTGTTGTTATATAGTAAACGTCTCTCTTATCCTTCCATTTGCCAACTAATACCCTTTTTCGGCAACGGGCAATTGTTGCACCTTTAGCAAGTTTTTCTTGTTTTACTTCTGCAGGATTATTTTTACCGTCAATTATAATAAGCATTTGCAGAATTTTATGTACTGTTACTAATATTTACAATTATTACAAAGCCAAAAGATATAGACACCCTGTCTGGACAAAAAGTCAGCAGTCGAAGAACCAAGAACAAAGTTAGAGAATTGGTACCCCTAGTTACCTGCCTTTGAAATATAAAAGACCCTCTTGTAGCGCCAGTGAAATAATCCAAGATCATAATCAATAAAAGTCTGAACGCGCGAGAGCGTCGTCGGCGTCTAGCTAAAGTCCTGTAGCGACGCGCCAGCGCGTTATCGGCAAGGAACGTGTTAATGGGTAAATAATACATATTGTTTTACTCGAGAATTTTAAATTTACAAACTAAGAGAAAATACTGGAATTGATAATAAGCCTCTTATTACATTTGCAGATTATATTTTTGGCCTGCCATAGTCGTATAAGTTGCAGTAAGACATATAGTAGAATGCTCAGATTTGTAAGTTTTCATAGTTCTGCTTTAAGATATAGTGCTTGCCGTTTACTTATTCTTTTAAATTTACAGCCCATTCACTTTATCCAATTTTAAAGAGTTTTCTCATATCAGTTCACTTTTCGACCGGTTGTTTCCGATTTCTTTCTTATTATTTCTATTGTAGGTATTTCACTGCTTCTGTAGCAATCGTATATTGTGGTTTTTAATAGTGTTATAACTAAAACATCTATTTTTTTAAGCCCTTTTCTCTATTCGGATTGCCGAATATAGACCTCTCTCGCCATACATCTCTGTTGTTTGTAAGACGTTTCCATATTGGCCCCGCAGTTCTTTAAATATCGTCGCTCCATCGCATTTGCGGTTTTCCTCGTGGTCTTTTGGCTTCATATGGCCGTCAATTCCCGATTTATTTATTCCATCGGCCATCCGTAAGACGTTCGTTATGTCCAGCCCATTTCCATTTCAGTTTAGCTGCCAGTTCGACAGCATCTTTTACTTTTGTTCTATTACGAATGTTTTTATTGGTTTTATGGTCTTTGAGTAACATACCCAGCATCTGTCGTTCCATAGTTCTCTAAGTTTTTCTGATCTTCTCCATGTTTATTTTAGCGAATGTCCAGGTTTGAGCTCCATATCTAAGTACAGGTGGAATACAGGAATTAAACACTTTGGTTGGCAGTCTTATATTTTTATTTTTAAGTACGTATGAGAGTCTTCCGAATGCTGCCCATCCCATTTTTACCCGTCTGCTTATTTCGGTATTCTGATTTTCTTTGCTTACCTTGACATTTTGACCCAGATATGTATATTAATCTACGTGTTCTATCTCTGCCCCTTCGATGTTTATCATAGGTTTGTCATCTTTGTTTGACATTAGTTTAGTTTTGCTGAAATTCATTTTCAGTCCTTTTTTTAGGGATTCTATGTATAGCTCCTCAATCATCGTATTCAGTGCATTCCACGTGTCGGCTATTAGTACTACATCATCTGCGTATCTAAGATGGTTCAAGTATCTTCCGTTAATAGGGATTCCCTTATTTTTCCAGTCTATTGACTTAAAGATATCTTCTAGGGCAGCTGTAAATAATTTTGGAGATATTGTGTCTCCTTGTCTTACTCCTCGGTTGATTTTTACTGGTCTTGTTTCGATTCCATTACCCAACGTCAATATCATTTCAGCTTGTTCGTAAATGTTATGTATTAATATTCTGTACCTTTAATCGATCCGGTTGTTGACTAATGCTTCTTCTATTGCCCACAGTTTTACACTATCAAAAGCTTTTTCATAATCTATAAAAAACATCTATAGGTTTTGAAAATTTGTAGTCACATCGCTTCTTGCGATGATATGGTTCATTTTGAACCATTTTGCTGTGTGCTCAGCATTTAAATGCATTCTATTTTTCTTTACGGTTACTTTGATTTTTCAGGAATTACATGCACACTAGCACTGGCACTGGCACTTTCTACAAAATCAGTGTTGTTATCGTATTCAACAATCGCATCAATATTTTCAACGACAATTAAATTATAACAAATAATACTCTACACTCTACTAAGGAACTGCTACATTACTATTCAAAATAATTAAATTTCAGCAAACAACACTTTATACTCTAATAACGGACTGCTTTCCATCTAAAACGCCTATCTATAATGCTCATTTTTAACATAATTTGCTTTATGTAAATTGATAAATAAAAATAATTTATAAATTAGGTATCTATTTTGACGAATACGGTACATCAAAGCATCTGTCGCAAAATATATTTCCCCGCCAGAAAGAAGTCGTCGACGCGCCTGATCTGCAGAAAGCATTCAAGGATTATTTCGCCTTCAGCGGATTAGATCCATGGCAAACGTGGATGCATGCATATATAGACGAACGATCCTCCCGCAGACAAATCGACTCTTCTAGGTCTGCTCTCTACAGATACGAAAATGCTATTGAAAGAGCAATTAAACTATACTGGATTGTTGATAGGAAGTGCGCTCGCCTTGCGAGATACGGAATTTTCGATTTAGTTCGCAATGCGACTTTTTGTTCTAGTTTTCACAGAGAAACAGTCGAATGACTGGATGGAATAGAACGTTGACGTTTTTCCATTGTTTATGTGAAGTAATTCGATTTTTAAATAGTTCTAGCGTAATAGTAGTTGCAGAATACTAAAATTATCAACGACAAAGTCTCTGTTTTTGTGACAAGAGTAATAATCATATTACTCTTCGAATATGATTATTTTGTGTTGCAATATCATTTATGTTGGAAAGATATTTAGATGTTCGTTCAGCTGTTCCTTCTTACAAGTAAATATTTTTATTATTGTTAATTAATTTAAAATATTGCATAAAATATTTGTGTTACGGAATAGCACGGTATTACGATTAAACCTGTACAAGACGTCAATAGTCCTTTTCTACAATTTTTGTTATATTGACGCACACAATAGCCAACTCCTATTTTATTACAATGTGCTATGGAAAGAATACCTATCCTACAGTAGTATTTTGACTACTCGCAAGTATGAGGAATAATACGTGAATTAAAAGAATTATTGTGTGAGATCCGGAGAAAATGGCTTCGGAAGTAAGGAGCGCCCTCCAAAAAGATGGACCAAACTAGATACAAAATAAACTAAAGAGAAAGGTATGAAAACATTCAGGGGAGGCCTACGAGCAGCAGTGAACAAATTTATAAGCTGATTGATGAGGATTATGATATCTTAGTGTATTGGAGTTATATCTAAACTTGTTGCGTTTTGTTTATCATTTTATTATTCATTCTATTTTATTGCAATTTTTTTTCAACAATTCCCTTTGATCACTAGAGCACTGACATGCAAACTGTTAGGCTGCAGTTGTAAATAGATTATTAGGGGATACCAGGAACATTTAAAGTGCATACTCTGTATTTAAAAAAATTCTGCACTGCACTGCACTAGATATTTAGGCAATAAAAGTTAATACGTATATTTCTTCAATTGACCAGAAAGAAGATATTTAGCGATCTTATCTCATTCCGATCAGTTTTAAAATTAGTTTTAACTTACCTAATACTGCTGTAGACTTCACTAACTAATTTTCAACTGATTTAAAACTTATCACTCTATTTTTCTTGGTTTAACTGTTGTACTTTATTCGTAGCACTGCACTAAAATATCCATTTTTCCATCTGGCTTATAGGCTACGTGCCCAATTGCTGCAAAAACTAAAAACAGGCCAAGCCTGAGCGAGATTTCATGGTATTCTCCAGGTGCTCTCCGAGAAGTGATATCATCACTCTAAAATTATTCTCTCTGCCAGCATAAGCGGTAAGATTCTTTATTTCCTGGGTATATATCTAGATGGAACCAAGATTAAAGTAGAGAGCAATTTGTTTATCATTAACAGACTCCAAAACGTTTAGATTATCAATCTCAGAGACGCAAAAAGATTAAGAATCTCTTTCGGTTTTTATAATGTACGAGCTGAAATAAAAATGGTACAATATGATGCACTGATTGCTTCTCCATCAGCATCATGTCCATCATGATTTGATCAACCAAAGTACAGTATTATCCCGCAACTGCATACATTTTTTGGTACAAGCTGTGGTCAAGCAGTATCCCTACTGTAAATACTGTCCTATCAGCCAATGTATTGTCGCCAGTATTCCGTCACTAGGAGGCGTGCACTTTATGTGGGATATATACTTTGAATTTTTTTTTTTTCTAATTATGGATTTCAAGAAAGTAAAGGTCTGCTGAGTTCTATATTTAAATGTATTGCATTCATTTGTGTTTTGTTTTCTCACAGAAGCTACCTGATATTAATAAGTAAGTAATCAGTTTTTTTAATGACGTACTTCTTTTTATCTAGAATTATCGCAAAACGACTTAAGGAGAATTTCCCATAATTAAATATTTTCAGCATTTAGTTTCTTATTATTAAGAATCCCTGTGGTTTAATTTCTCTATTGATGCACATAAACTATTTAACTTTGCCCGTATGCATGCGTGTCCCACGTACGGTAACTAACACAAACACTCGATGTTTAATTTAATCACGTTGATTACGATGTTGAATCCTGTGGGGAAGGTTTCCTCTTCCCTCCTCTATGTATGACACGACATTAACTACAAATGGGGCCGTTTATTAACTTGTCGTTTTTTGTTCTTTCCGGGCACATTCGCATTTATTTTTTAATTAGACCTATGAAAAATTCCAGGGCATTAAGCTAATCGCATAAATTTTAAAGTGTACTTTAGTTTGTATCAACAATAATTTATTAAGGTATAATTTATAAACAATGTTTGGTGATAGCTGGAATATAAAACATTTTACATTAAGATGATATGAGTTTAATAGAGAGGGTTAAAATATTTGTTAGCAACTGGTTTTACGCGGCATACTTTTTTAAATCCTCTATAGAAACCACATTGCAAAAATCAGGAGTACAAAATCTTAAATGAAAAATTAAAGATTTAGGTTCGAAATTTTTTTGGCTTGCATATTTTTCCTGTTGATACTACGAACACAAAAGAAAGAAGACAAAACAAAATATGAAATAGAAAAACGTAGAGTAAAACATTAACAAGAGAGAGCAGATATGCGCGTCATGGAAAGAGAATTTTCGGGATTGTACTAAAAGGAGACGATATATTGACGTAAGAAGAGGAAATAAAAAAACAAAAAAATGAAATAACTGTGTCTCCTCCATCAATAAAAAAATAAGAACAGTCATTACAAAACTAGAAAACGGCCAAAGTCCTAAAGGTAGTGGAATAAACGCTTCTTCTTCTTCCTGTTTGTAAGCAATTCTGCTTGTTCATTGGCGGCTTAATATCTCTATAGAAAGTTGTTACTCCATCTTTTGCTTGGTCGTCCGATACTTCTGTCGATTGGTGATTTATCTCTTGCTATTTTGACGACACGGGTCTCCTCCATTCTGTTTATTTGGTTATTCCATTATTTTTTTCTATTTAGTGTCCATTCGTTTCTTCACTGATCTTTACGTTTTCTTCTATTGTCTTCACTCTTTCGATCTCTCGGCGTGTTTTCTGTAATTTTTCTTAGTACTCTCATCTCTGCCGTTTACAATAGCCTCTCTGTTGTGACTGTGTCGGGTCTTGTTTCTACGGCATATGTCATTATTGGTCTTACACTGGTTTTATAAATTCTTGACTTCATCTCAGTGTTAATGTGTCTGTTTCGCCATATAGTGTTATTAGGGTATCCTGCCCGACTATTTGCTTTTTGTGCTTGATCTCTCACTTCTTTGTTCAGGTCTCCATAGCTGTGCAGTGTAATTCCAAGGTGTTTTATTTAAATTACTTGTTCAGTACCGATGCCATCAATTTCTATTTTACATCTGATTGGTTCTTTGCTGAATAATATTGCTTTAGTTTTCTGAGATAAGATTGTCATATTAAATTCTTTTGCTTCTATGTTAAATCCTTCTATCTTCATCTATTCTAATCGTCATCTATTCTAACTTCCATTCTGTTCTTTTGGTAGACGTTTCCAATAGTTTTTATGATATTTATGGGAACTTCTCTTGTCAAATGCTTTCTTTAAGTCAATCAGACACAGAAATGCTAGCCTATTATACTCTAGTGATTTCTCAGTAATTTGCTTTATGACGAATATTGCATCTGTAGGTACACGATCTTCCACTACGCAGAATAAATATTACGGAATAAATGCTGAACTTATAAAATTTGAAGGAGAAAAGCTATCAGGAGAAATTTCTAAATTAATAAACCTAATATGGAAGATGAAAGAAATGCTTTTATTATGGATCAATGTAATGTTGATACCGCTATACAAAAACGGAAACAAAGAAGATTGCGTAAACTACACGGAAATTTCTAGATACTGAATACAAAATATTAGCGAAAGCTAGACAAATAAATATAGAACAGTTCTCATAACAAACAATAGGAAAATGCCAATGCGGATTTAGAAAAAGTGGGTCAGTTACTAACCAGATCTTTGTTTTAAGGCAAACAAAGAGGAAGTGTTACGAACATAATATACCCTTACACGGGGAATTTATAGCCTTTAGACGTGCTTATGATACAATAAATAGAAAGCAATTACTGAGATCGATGAAAGATCTGGAAATGCCGAGCAAGTTAATAAACCTAGTAAAAATGACAATAATGACCATTGTGATGAAGACCAAGCATAACTGTAGGGTGACAGAACATTTCGAAACAAAACAAGGATTAAAGCAAGGCCATCTTATGCGTACAACTCTATTCAATATAACTCTGAACTGAATAATCAGAAATAGTAGACTAAACAGAACAGTAAGTTTTCTTTATATTTAAGTAACTTGGGTTCTGTCGCTCTATTATCATTCCTTTAGTTTTCTGTTTGTTCATCTGAATAGTTAGTTGTCGCGCACCCATGCTGACAGAAAAATACTCACCAAAACTACTTTACCCCTAGATCTGGCTGCGATTATCGTCGTACAGACTTTTTTATTAGTTAGATCAAATGCTGGGGTTTATCCATTTCTTTGAGTAATTCTTCGATACTTTTCGCATATGTCCAATCTTCAGGGTAGGTTCTAATGCTCCAGATTAGGTGACATATTTTATGAAAAATATCAGTTTCTGCATCTTCGATCGCCACAAATTTCCGTAACAATGTTTTCTGCTCCAGGTGATTAGTGAGTCGTCAGATTTCTTTAGTTCAGCAGCCACTGCTTCTCTCAATATCGATGGTTCTGGCATTCAAGTTGCAATTTTCACAGTACTATTTCCAAATAGCTTTGATTTATATTTTATCTGTTACCAGAGGGCGACGCTGGGTTTACACAAAATAGATCTACCATCGACCAACTCATTAGACGTTTAAAATATATTTGTAGAATTTAAGCAAATCTATGGTTCAGTAGATGGAACAAAAACGTCTAATATATTGCAAGAACTCGGCATAATACCCAAATTAATAAGACTAGTGCAAATGACAAGGATAGAAACAGAAACACTTGTATGTATTCAACGTAAGATGACTGATACGTTTATGATAACGCGAGGACTAAAAGAAGACGACGGACTAGCTCCAACGCTTTTCATGTAAAAATTTTTTTCTTAAATATGTAATTACTTGGTTGACGGTGAGCAAAACATACAAAGAAATCCATCTAATTAGCAGCGTCCGCAGATAATATCAAATTATGTGCAGAGCGAAAAATTCGTTGTTAAGTTGAATTGTAACAAAGTGCAGAAGTTATAGGGCTAGCAATAAACACCAATAAGACAAAATTACTCGTACACATCAGGTCAAATAGACTAGCGCAACACAAATACTTTACATAATGATAAAGAACACTTGAAGAAGAAAAAACTTGGAATAAATAGAAGGCCTATGCTGACCAATAAAGCCTATTCGCCTTCGACCCCATATTCAAATTGCGAGATATACACTGGAAAACAAAACTCTATAAACCAATAATCAAGCCCAGAGTAAATTATCGGTGTGAAATATAACACAGAAATTTGCTAATGCACTAGACGTGTTTGGAAAAACAAAATAACGAAGAAACTGTGTAATCAGTGAAAATAACAACTGACGAATTAGATATAATTAACAAATGTACGAACAATATAGACAACCAATACTGATACAATAAACTACGCTGCAGAAGCTTGGAAAGGCTTGCAAGAATGCAAGGAAAAAGACTTGGTAGAAGACCAAAAAAGAGATGCAGAGAAAAACAGCAGTAGATCGAGATCTTTGGAGTAGCTTACTAAAAAAGGCCACGGCCTGACATGGGTGTGCCATGGTATGAAAGGATGTCTTATTCTGTGGTAGTTGATTTTGCATATACTACTATTTTTGTTTTATTTTGGTTGCGTATTATTAAATTAGAATCGTCCTCTGTAGGTGTACTTTAGATCTACTGTGATTTGTTTTGCGAGTAAATCGCGATCGCGTCTTAAGTTTTTAGACTTTTTTTATGAGCGTTAAAAATCATAGTGTTTACGGCATCTACCCTGTATATATTTATCTTCCACCTCTTTTGACCATTATTCATGCGGTTAATTAAGAGTGTACCGCACAAAGTGTATAAGCGCAAGTATGCGACATCTAAAACGTTTGTTGTGTTAGCTGGTAGAACCGAGGATTATTTTTCCTTCGGCCTTTATTACCTTGGCATGCTCGACCACTGAAGGCTGGCGGTTTCTGGTACACCCCGTCGACGTGCATTTAATCAAATAAAGTGAGTTTCCTAGTTTTTCGAGAGGTATGCCGACTTTCGACATCTATTGTTGGACGACAGCCGTACCAACTTGGCACTGACTAAATGAGTTTGCCGATGAATGGAAACGTAATGTTTCTTCATTCCGAATTCAAACAATTAATGGAATTATTATCGAATTATAGATTTAGGACAATTTCTACCTTTTTATAAAAATAACCGATTTATATAACGTTCTGATATATTTTATACGATATAGTTCCAAATGAAACAAAACCATATTATCATTAATCAAATAGGGTCATTGAAAAGCAATGTTAGAGTTTGTTATTATTTATAATGCACGACAGACAATATTATACTAAGGAAAAATATTGTGGCCGTCACGCGATACTACAGATGTGAAACATGGTTGAAATGTTTTTTTGAAAACAATAATAACGTAGAGAAATAAAGTAACAAGTATATAAGTGATGAACATAAGTATACTGTCGTGTCGTGGTAGTGATGTTGATGTAGTGTCGAGAGACCTCGCAGTACACAAATTAACGCAACAGAGAGAAGACATGACTACATACGAAAGATCATGCCGTATGTTGTTGAGATCTGTGAGTCAAAAAATGTTTGTCTATATATATATATATATATATATATATATATATATATATATATATATATATATATATATATATATATAAGATATATATATATATATATATATATATATATATATATATATATATATATATATATATATAAGAGTTTATTACAGCTGCCGCCGTTCGCAACCTAGCTTCCAACACTTGCGATCGTTCCAGTCATTTTTGCATTCTATAGTTTCCAGGACGTCAATGTCTATGCCCATACGCTCTCTGATTTCAGTATTCCTTACTCCATCTCTTCTAGTGAGTTGGCAACATCTTCTCCAATAATTCATTTCCATTGCTTTTATTTTGGATGCGTCATTTTTATTTATTACCCAAAGCTCTGAACCATATGTAGCAATGCTTTCTATGATACTTTTGTATATCCTAATTTTTGTGTTTCGGGTGATGTGGTTATTCCAAAGTATACTATTCAGTTGACGTATTGCTGAATTTCCTTGACCAATTCTAGTAGCTATTTCTTTTGTATTCCGACCATTGTTTGTGATGTTTACACCGAGATATTTATAGCTATCAGCATTTTGAATTTGTTTTCTTCCTAGTTCTAAGTGCTTTCCTTCACCTCTCACTACTACGTACTCTGTTTTTAATGGATTAATTGATAAGCCCCACTTAGTATATTCTTCATCTATTTTTCGTAACATGTAGTGGATATCATCTTGATCTTCTGCAAGTATTACTTGGTCATCAGCAAAATGCAAGCTGTACAGTGTATGGTCTCCAATTTTAACACCCATAGGTTCACATTTTCTTTTCCAAATATCCAAAACCCCCTCCAAATAAATCTTAAAGAGTGTAGGTGCAGTGCAGCAGCCTTGGCGAAGTCCTTTGGTCACTTTTATCTTTTTTCCACAAGGAAACTAAGTTCCTGTAGTTGGCTGTATACCATATAATAAAAAGTTTTCCAATAAAATCCTTTATAAAAAGGTATATAAAAAACCCAGTCGGGCTACGTTAAAAAGACAAAACGTTTTCGGAATAAGTATTCCATCATCAGTGTCAATATATTACATGAATGTAGCCACTAAATATGAGGGTAAAAACCCTTTAAAAATTAATATATGAAGTTTAGTTTACATTATGTCGTGTTTACAAATAGCATGGTAAAGTTACCGTTGGATTGGTAATATGGCGACATATGACTCTACATTAAGTTGCAAGTCCTGAGACGGTATGTCTACGACGACTTTATTAAAGCAACTATAAAGTTGCTTGTATCTCACAAATGTTCAATCGGGTTAGGATCTGGACTATTCGATGGCCAATTTAAAGTCCGAAGATTTACCTGTTGTAAATATTCGGTTACAGTTCGTGCAACGTAAGATCTTGCATTATCGTGCATTAGCAAAAAATGTTTGCCAATATAAGGAGCGAAAGACACAACATGCTCAGGTAAAATATTAAAATATCAGTTATGTACCTTTCACTGTTTAAAGAACTTCCACCAAAAAGGAATACGATTTGTCTGCGCTGTTAAAGAAATTCCTCCCCAAACAATTATAGACTATCGAATAAATAAAGTCGTTGTACGTATTATAGGTATAACGCTCATTTGGTCGTCAGATTACTCTTAAACGTCGATCGAAATTATAGAGGCAAAATCTGGATTCATCTGTAATCAGAACGTTTTCTCAGTCGTCATTATTCTAGTTTACCTGTACTGTGGCAAATTGAAATCTAGCTCTGCAGTCTAGCTGAGCCTGTAGCTGGTCTTTGAATAAGCAAGTTATTTTCTACAAGACGTCTCCTCAAGGTATCAATGCCCTGATTTGATACTATAAGCACTAAGTTCCGTTAAAAAATTCGTTAACATGGTAAATCGTTCTCTTAAAGCACATAATCTATTAAAACGGTTTTGTACGACCGTACTAACTCCAGGTCTACCTTGTACGGGACGTCTGCTAAAGTCGTTTATTTCTCTGAAGCGTTGAACAATACGGGAAATTGATGTCTGTGAAACTCCCAAACTTTACCGATAGCATAGTAGCTAAATTGTTCGCTAGGTAAGGTCACTGCTTGATCACATTAGTCATGGGTCAAATTTCTTGTAGCGCATTTTATCTCCATCATACAACAAAACTATTACGGACAATTTTAAATAATGAATCTAGTAATTTTCACAACAAATTCGACACATTTTGGCTGTTAACAATTTAATATCTATCAAATTGTTAGTTTGTCATAGCCTACTTTAGGCTTGTTTATTAAACTGACCAGAAAATGAGAAATTATTCATGAACAACATGCCTAGTTTTTAAAGTACCTGACTTTTTTATTATCCAACATAAGCGAATGAATCAACAAACAAAATGTTAAAAAAACCTGAGGCAATTTTGTTTTAACTCAGTATTTTATAAATGCTGGAATATTCTACAGGGTGTTTCAAATTTTGGGAAAAAACACAGTCTAATTGATACACCCAGTATACAATGACAATTTGCCTGTCTAGGAACAATATTACCACAGCGGTGTTGATAAAGAATAAGATTGTAACATATTAAAAAAATCAATGAAATCTGAAAACACGTTTAGGAAATTCGAGACTTCAAAAATGTCCCATTTTTAAGACGGTGCAATAATTTTGCTGCTTAGTGTATATCATTGAGGATAAACCTCAATTTATTACAAACTAACCTTCTGTTTGACGTTTTGGCTTCCGAATTAAAGACCGTTGTAATTAAAAAACTATCCCTTTTTGTTATTTTATAAGGCCAGTATATTTTTAGGATTTTTTTTCAACGATTTACTTATAAAGTTTTGTAATATTTTGGTAGTTGTTTGTTCCTGTCTCTAAGATTCTGCGCCATAAAATAAACTCTTAGTACAGCTGTTAAATACTTTGATTTTTGTTAATTCTGATATATCGCGTGTGTTCCAGATTTTCTTTATGCATGTTGTGTATTTACTATTCTTTTTCCATTTTGATCTTTCTTTTATGCTTGATCTAAGATGTTATATCCACTTTCTCCATTTTTCTTTTCGTTTCGTTTCGTTTTTTGTGTATTTATCTTAAGGCCCATTACATTGGAGTATTTTGCAAGCATGTCGATCTTATCCCGCAAATGGTCGCTATAGTTAGGAGACAAATGTCGTCTGCGAACTCCAAGTCCTCCAACTGGTTGTGCAAGTTCCACCTAATACCTGTTTTTTATCGATTACTTCCTCCATGATCCAATCCGTTATGATTAGGAATAGTTTCGGGGAAAATAAGCATCCTTGTTTAACTCCGCTTTGTATAGTTATATCTTCTATTATTTGCTAGCATGTTCAAAGATAATTCTTAAAGTACAAATGTGGTCGTTAGTAAAACCTTTAACGCGATAACCTTTTTGATTTTTTCTTAGTTTATTGTCTAGCTGTGGATTTAGTCTGTTCAATATGATTTTGGAAATTATTTTGGTAGCTCCTCGTCGACCTTTATCTTGTTAAAGAGTTTGTGTAACATTACTACTGATTCGTTCGCGTCGGCCTTTATTAAATAAATCGATAGTTTGTCACTTCCAGCAGCAGAAAAAAATCCTAACCTGTTTCAGTAAGAAAGAAAAACCAACACTGTCTTTCTGCTTTTTATGTCCCTTCCCGTAAACACAGTATGCCAATGCCAAACTGAACACGTGTAAATATTTCCATTTCATCAGTACTTTTAAGATCAGATGCTCCTTTCTAAGCTTTTATATATGCTAAGCTGTAACAATATCGTTGATCCTTCTTCTTTTTTCAGTACGTTGATACGTATGATCTGTAGAAGGTTAGACCTGTGGATGTCTTATTATATTGCATCTGGATATTTCCTTTATACTTAAAATTGAAATATCTATTATTTATTTTCAAATATGTAAATCAATTTACAATAGTTTTTTCAAAACTAAGGAGAATCATAAGTTTTTTTGTGTGCAATATTTCTCGATGTGTATAAACACAAGAAGACCTCACGACCGAAGTAATGCTCTTTAAAGAATCATAATATGTAGATCATTATTAAGATCCACAAACTTTGCAAAAAGTTAATGTTGTCGCTTTTTCGCTTATTTTCCTTTAAACACTTCAAAAACCTTTAATTATAAAGGTTTTTGAAGTGCTCTCTGCATCCTTATTATGATACCTTCATTTCTCTGGTCTAATTTCCCAGCTGGACTCTCATTTACATAATTTACTTAAATTATATATTACCTTTCATCTGATAAATAAAGTGTCACCTCTTCTATAGACAACATATATCAGCAATTTATAATTACCGTCCAAGGTTGAAATTATCCCAAGATTATAGTCTCAGTTGAAATGCAGATGGTTCATTTGATATGTAAACGCATTTTAATTCTAGTTAGACGAGTTTGTCTGACATGCAAAATGAACAAAAATATTTGTAGAGCGATGCTAAGTAACTCCGCTTCTCTGATTATGTTACACTATGTAATTAAAAACTGAAATTTTTAGAATTCGTGTATATGAATTTTAAATAGTGCACGCTGCCTTTGATTATATTTCTTTTATGTGTAACATTTTATGTGCAGGCGCAAAAAAATGGATTCATTCCATATTTCCCATGCACATTTTCGCTTTTAAAATATGCACAATTAATAATTTGTGTATATATTTGGCATTTATTATGACATTTTTTATAAACATAATGAATGTATGTACTTTTTTTTCAGAAATTTGCTTTTGCTAAAAAAGCAAGGAATTATCTTGAATTGCTTTTATCTGCAACTATTTAGTTAAAATTACTGTTGAAACGGTGTGTTGGTAACTGTCCAGTGAAAAATGGAATCTTGAATTCTTCCAGTTACTTGTTGGTTAATATTATTAGGACTTCCTGTGGTTTTAGTAAAGAACTCAAAACCGTAAATGAAACTTTTTAATCCTTAAATGTAAATGTAAAAATATAAAAAAACTTAATTGCTTGTAATAATGACATAAAAATAAATATTTCGAATATATATTAACACATGTTAGTTCGACGTTTTGAAACAGAATGTCTTTGCCAAGAGAAGGGTTGATTTCAGCCAGATCTCTTCACGATCAGCCGTGGCCAATTATCTTATCTTCGCTTAACTGTCTCCGGGATCAAATTTTGCAAAATACGACAGGGGCGTCGTAAGGTCATTTAGGTTTTAACAAGGTGTTAAAGTCATTTTATTACACAATTTAAAAATATATCTGCAACAAAACCGGCAAGCGCGGTGACAGTTCAAGATGGTCGTATCATCATCAATCAATCCATTTACTGTTTTAACACAATTAGTAACTTTACCAGGAAGACAGCATCAATCCGAAACGATTAACTGTTTTTTGCAAAAAGTGAGTAATGTGAATCTAAATAAGTGAATAACTCCTCAAGCCATGATGAAAATAATGTATCGTCTAAAACTACTATTAGTCTAGGAGCCACAAGGGGGGGGGGGTTGAAATCACACTTTTATATCCCCTTGGTACCTCTACGTTTATATGTCTGTATGTTTTTGGTGCGTAGATTCGATTTTTCGAGGACACGAGGCTGAAAACCGGTCAGATAATTTGTTATTAATAATTTAATTGTTCAAATGATTGTACCTTCCAAACTTTTAGAGATATTTAATGTTACCACAATGAAAATTGTTCCCTTTGAAAAAAAAAATAACAAAATGGCGATTGGTAAAATTTAATTCGAGTTTTAGAATCGGAGTTATAACCAATTTCGTGAAAAACAATTGCAAAATAGACATACGATGGGGCTTTTCCAGATATAACTCAGCTTTCATACGTAGGATTAACTTTCAAAATCCTCTCATTTTAAAGGTAATTGTTTCAACATTGAAAAAAGATGCAAAATTACTTGTATGTTTATTAATAAAAAACTTAACATAAAACATTATTAACAATTTCACTAAAACGTTGCGAATTAATTTGTTTATAAGAGATTTAAACGAAATTAAGCTATAAACACTGAAAACCTGTTTAATGGAAGTTACAGAACAACTCAAAACGAACAGTTTAAACTTTGTTAACTGTTTTTATTTTAATTTTTGATCAAGATAATTACAGCCACTTCCACTGAATTAAATAGTACCTAAACCTTCTCTTTCTTATATAAAAATTATGTTGCATTTCTGGTTCTAATATGAACTTCATATAGAAATTGGATTGTTTAGGGGACTTCTTAAAATTGGCTTTAGTTTATAATCAGAATCTACTTGTAAGAACCCATTTCTATTATCTCCATTTAAATTTATTATCAAGAATACAGAAATATTTATGCCTACCTGGTAGGTATCTAGAAAAACATATCCAAGAATTATCACGAAATTGCCAGAATTTAAAATCAATATTCAATACATTATATAGAAGATTTATTGAAAGTTTTGAATATTTATCCATATTTTCATTTTCAATATCTCTTGAAAAAGGTTAAATTAATTCATTTTTTATTATCAAGATTGTGAAAATATTGAATCCCTAAAAAACTAAGTAAATCAAAATATTTATATACCTACCTACTTTTATAATCATTTATTAATAACTATTTCCAATATTTTCCCAGAATATAGATCACTGTCGGTTACTTAATCTTAACCTTTTAAAAACATCATCATCATTACAAAAATTAAATTCTGCATCACAATATTATATTCTCTCACTAAGTTTATAAACATAAAATATCATACTGATCATACTCTCCGATTTCATTAAATCTTTTAATATCCATGTCTCTAACCTACACTAAACAACAATATTTAGGTTATATTTTTGATTTCGCGATAACCTACAACATAACGAACTACAATAAACACAATTTATTTTCCAGATAACTTTTTATTCAGTTCTTTGTGTGAAATAAATATTTTATATTTTGTATGTCAAATAATTTTAATTTATTTTATCTGTCAGTTTATGTGTTCAGATTTTTTTCCTAATTGACGCTATAATTTTATTTAAATCGTACCTTAAAATAATTAATATTATTTATTAATTATCTGAATATGTAATTAATATTTTTTGTATTACTAATTGAACGTATCGTTTGAAAAACAAAATATGATTGACTCATAGGTTGAAATGTGAGTAGAATATAATGAAATTCACACTAACATCGATTACTCTTTTTTAAATATTGTGTGTGGAATATTGATTAAAATATGATTTCTGATAAGGCTTTGATGTTATTCATAATGTTCTTTGATATTGTTTTTCCTTGACTCCTTAGTATTCATTATTTTCTGCTATCTTTGCTCTACATTCGAGATTTGTACAAATGAAGTTGTATTTAAATGACCTAATTATTTTTCCAATTTACCCTTTGTACATTTTCCAGAATATTTAGTGCTTCAATTATCTTACAAAATAAATGAAAAAGAGATATTGTTCTCCGTAATAACAAAGTCGTCAGTTCTCTAATTGGATATAGATTTGCTGAAAATTGTTTAGTATTATTATACTATTTTTAAATACAAGTGTTAATTATTTAACACTTGCTTATTTTTAATATTCAGAATAAAATACTAAAAACTAGCATTATAAGTTTATTTTAGAGTTATAATGGAAATATTATATAATGAACTTAACAATTTTCGAATACTTGCAAAACAATGTGAAAATGCAAGATAAAATGACTTCTAAATTACTTGTGTAATAATATATAACAAATTTTATAACGAAATTGTTACAATAATTGTAAATATAAGACCAGTTAAAAAATAATAATTTAATCATTATAAATATGACTTGTATACACACCTAAATAGATAGTTACTTAATTATTCTTTTCTTTATTGTTACAGTTTCCGGGCTGTCAGGAAGCATGTAGATTTCACGCGATGGCCGCTGCCCGCACCCACCAGACAGAACCAGTCATCCATACCAAAGGCGAAGGTGTAATTAGAGTAAACGGAGCTCTAGCAAAGTGGCCCCGGCCATCTTCCGTAGAAGCTCAAACCCCTCTAGTCTACGTTGTTATGAGGAAAGCCCAGAACGGACCGTGGCGACAAATAATACAAACCCTTGACCACACAACGAGAGTTCCTGTAAATTCAGATAAGGGGGACGCCATGCTTAGAGTTTTAGTTGTAGATCCTCAGGGTTTGGTTACTATATACAGTCCCGACGAGGCCAGTATGAAAGAGAATAAAAAGAAAAAGAAAACGATTAATACTGAAATAAAAGCTACTACGAGTAAAACGACACCTGAAACAGCTTGGATCCTCAGAGAAATATCCCTTATCCACCAAAAAGTCCTCGTTATCGGCGAGATCGCTTGGGAGCCAAAAGCAAATCATGGGGTTTACTTGGTAACTTGGGAAGTAGACGGTGGCGGTCTAAAGGGGAATTTATTCACCGATTCGACCTGCGTCACTCTCTCCCTCTGGCCCGACACGATTTATCACATCCAAGTGGAACTAGTTTCGCGAATTCCCGGAGTAGAAAATCTGAAATCGGAAATGATGGATCTGGACACCGGCCGAGCACAGAAAGTCTCCACCGAGGAAACCGATCTAACTATCCCGGAGGAAGACGACATGAATTCGCCTTTGTTGTCCGTTTTATTCAGTGCCGTGCGTGGAGAAAAAACCAGAAACAGGTACCATTATTTAGAGGTCTTGTTAGGCGGATGCACTGCCGTGATATTGTTCTCTGTTGTTCTGGCGCTGATAGCCTACAGGTATAAGAGGAGGAGGGGACTAGCGATTGACAATATGATCACCGGGGCAAGCGCTATTAGGAGTAAAAAGCTAGTTGAAGATTTCACGCTGTATAAAGGTGAGTTTTATTTAATATATAATTTCAGCTAAACAGAAATAATTTTAAAGCGATATGCTCGAACTTACGAAACGGAAAAGGAGGTCTATTATGCCGCGTTGCTAAATGTTATTCGCTTTCGTGAGCTGTTTTGACACATGATAATTAGTATAGAGGTTTTATATTTTGAGTCCACTAATGTTACCTAAATTAAAATTTTATACATAATTAGTAAAATGTGTATTAAGGATTTTGCGCTTTAATAGAACTAATAAATATGGTCATCCCCTCGGAAATAATGGCTTCCATGACTTTGCCAACTACTGGCAGCAAGCTAATCGGACGATAATTGTTGGGGTTGAGTTTGTAGCCTTTTTTAAAAATAGGGTGACGGGTAACGTTAAGGGTTAAGGGTATTGCAAGCGTGTCTGCGCATCTTTTTAACAGTTTTGGTGTTAAACCATCTAAACCAAGTGAAGCGCCTGTGCGATGTTTAATTAATTAAGTGTTGTTTGACGTGATCCACTGTAAATTCAAGTTTCTGTAAGGATGCGCCGACACGATTACAGTTAATAGCAGGTAGATAGCTATCATTCGATTCTTAAGTAAAAACCTGTGAAAATGCTAAAGAGAGAGTTTCGGAAGATTCTTTGTCAGAGGAGCATAAAGTCTGGTTGGGTTTCTGAAGTAGAGAAATAGAAACTTTAGACGTCAAGGAGGAACGTATGCATTTGTAGATTTTTTTAATGTTATCACTTTCGATAATATTTGCTTCAAAATTTTGTCTTAGAGTTTTTAGAGATGTTTGTAAGTTACTTGAAAATCTGCGGTGGCTTTGGGTGACTGAGAAGCCCGGTGTGTTTGAAATTCCGCTATAAATGTTGTTTTTGATCAATTTGTTTTATTGCTGTTTGATTTGTTCGCTTGCTCTTCGGTGACTCTTCTCTTGTCTGGGATATCGGCAATTTCATCGTCCCGGTCTTCATGGGCCTGCCTCTTTTTTTTTTTAGGTTTCTTCTCGCTTCGCCAACTTGTCTCATTGGTCTTTCTTTATCCATCCTAATCGTGTGGCCGTACCATCTTAGCTGGGCTTTTTCGATTTTCATTTTTTATTCCGTACCCTGTCCATTCTGGTCACACCTAGTAATCTTGTTAGATACTTTATTGTAATGCTTTGCAGTTTCTTCTTTTGTCTGATAGTAAGCGTCTAGCTTTCACATTTAAGTGTTAAGAGAGATACGAAAACTGTGTTATAAATGGTTATCTTGGCTTTTTGAGATACTTCTTTCTTCAATAGGAATGTGCTTTTAATTGCATGGTATATTCGGGCTGTGTTTGCTATTCTAGTATTTATCCTAGTTTCTTGTGTACCCCTACTCTCTAGTTGAACTCCCAAGTATTTAAAGGTTTCGACTTGTTCTAGGGTGTCGTTGTTAACTTTAGTTTACCTGTTTTACCACATATTATGACGTTGGTTTTACTTTCGTTAATCATCATGTTACGTTTTTCAAGTTTACGTTCATATTTAAAGGTTTTTCTTAAGTACGCCTCCCTTCCAAATACAGTGACATCATCTACAAATGCGTATTTCGCTATCTGTGTCAACTGTTTTTATGTCCAACATATTTCGATGTTTCTTCTATGATTTGCTTCATTACATCATCTAGTACCATATTAAAGAGTATGGGATCCAGTACACCTCCTTGATTCTAAACTGGTCGAATTCCATATTATCTGTTCTTACGCTGCTTTTTGTGTATTTGTATAGGCTCATAATAGCTATTCTGAGTTTGGTGTCTACTTCTCTATTTATTAGGCTTTTGACGATTTCTATCCGCCAAACGCTTTATCAAGGTCTATAAAGGCGTGGTATAATTCCTTGCCTGTATTTTGTGCATTTTGTATTATCTGCTTGAGTGTGAGAATTAGTCATGGATGCATTTTTCCTTCCTAAATCCGCTCTGTGACTGCTCCAGTGTTTGGTCCACTTCTTGTAGCAGTTTATTCTCCAGTACTCATACTTTAAAAGGTATACTCAGGAGGGTCATACCTCTATAGTTGTTGTAGTCTCGTCCGTCTCCATTTTTGAATATGGGTAAAATAACCCCCACTTCCAAATCTTTTTTAACAAATATAATTACTAAATATAAATAATACAATAAATATATTACAAAATAAAATTATATTGGAGAGGCTATTGGCTTAAATGCCAATCCTATGGCGACGGTATCGGCGCACAGCTCGGCGATTCACTGTTTAATACCTGTGAACAATAAAATACAATTAATATCATAAAATTGAAACGACAATTTCGGTGCTTTAATTACACATTTGTCGAATAAAATAAGGCACAAGTTAGAGGTGGAAGTACTGATCAACACTCGCTCCGGCAAATAGCAGGAAGTGACTAATCAACACAATGGCACGGAATATGTCTACCTCAGATCAACACTCTAGGACCGGTAACCAACTGCCGCTAGATCAACATTCTAGCAAAAGCGGTTGGCCTTCAGTCAATACCTTAGGGCCAGTGGAGTTGTTACCAGATCAATACTCTTAAGAGTACTCTTAAGTAAAAATCTCTTGAAAATTACATATATTTGATAGTTGCTCTAACCTAACTAAATGCCTGTCCAAATAATTCTGTTATCAAATTTGAAAACAACTCACCGTGATAAATATATTTAAGACCATTTTGATTCTAATCTTACAAAGTATGTGGTTGCTATCCTAACAAATACTTGCGCAACCATTTGCACAGGTATTGGTTCTATTTATATGCCATTCAATTTTCTGTGAATGTTAATAGTCACTCTACCTTGCAGCAACTGTCTTCCTTTTGGTGAAGAAGATTTGCAGACATTTCAACGACAACTCATTTTTTATGATGTGTAATCAGTGTCCTAGCTTATTTTGGTATATAATTTTTGTTAATTTCTGTTTGATAAACAGAATTTTAAGGCTAATAACATAACCGCAAGGTGATCTGGCCTATTTTTTCAATTGTTTCGCTTTCTTTTATCTATAATTTGTTTACCACCAACCTTATTACTCTTACGATCTCATGAAATACAATTTAGACTTTTACAAAATTTACTACTGGTTTCAGTTCCACTTTACTGGAAACGGCCTTAGTGCGCTATAACGTATCATGATTTAAATTTCAATATTATATTAATTCAAATATTATTCGCATATTGTGAAAAACGAAGTACTTTACATTGCTAGCATGGTTTTTAAATTAAAGTAATTTTATAATTTATTATAAAGCACATATTTTGTTGCATATAATCTTTTTTTATCAATACTGCTTTGTTTAACTAGATTTTATTACATAATTTCCTCATCGTTAGTTTTCACATTCATACGTGATATAAACCAACTTTGTTATAAATCAATTATTAATCGGAAACACTGTGTTCAACTAAAACTGTAATTAAAGTATTTTATAACTTTATTTACATATAATAGATTAACAATTATGAGCACAAACAGATAATAATAAAAAGTTATAAAATAAATTCGTGAATTTTATTATTGGTTGTTTTGGTATAGAGAGCTAAAGTTGGATCAGTCCAGCAGAATAGAAAAAGTGACGGTGTATTAAGACTCTCTTCTTGTACTAACGATTCATTTAGCAATACAACTAAACTGGTCGCTTTTAAAATCTGCTCGATAACTGGCGTTTGCTATACTTACAAATACTTACAAGTTACATAGTTTAGTGCAACAATATTACTCCAGAAAATGTTCTATCAGCATTAAAGCTCAAAGGAATGACGGACGAACACTAATCTTCTTATATTTAAGAAGAAATGTACAAAAAACCGTCTAATTACAATTAACATCAGAATTACAACTTGCTATGTATTGTGCGAGAGGGTGGCCTGTGTCTAACACTCGTCGTCATCATTTAAAATAAGAAATAACATTCAAATACGCTCCTGTTAAAAATCAGGAAGTCTAAGGACAGTTGAAGTAAACAACACAACTTGTCAATATAATAAAGAGACACAAGCTGAAATACTTCGGTCACATTATGAGAAACCCTGAAAAAAATGAACTTTTACATCTGATGATTCAGGGAAATATGCAATGTAAACGGTCAGAAAACTAGAAGCAGAAAATGAACGTCTTATGATATTAAGATAGAAGTACGAGAACAAGCAAGAACAGCAACAATATTATAACACCTCGCAGTCTTATCTGTACCCGAAAAAGGTGGAACCATAACCTAAACACGGATATGACGATAACATAGATTTATGATAATTAAACTGGTTCGTAACATCTTCATTATTTTGTGTCGCTTTCGGAGAAAATATGCTATTTTGCTGCAATATTATGGATATCTAGAATCATAGCTACGAAATAAAAACTTTTACATATTAAAAAAGCCAGAAGGTCTTCGAAAGATTCTCTGCAACTTACCTGTAAGTATCAATATACGCATAAGAATTCTTAGATGTTACACTATTTTAACATCAACTGATCTATTTCGAGCTGCTCTGAATAGAATAAGATGGATCAATGTGGCTGCCAATATCACTAGAAGATAGGTTTCTACCTTTAGAAGAAAAAATATTATATACAGTAAGGCTGCTCTAATTACATTTTTCTCTTGAATAATATTATAGTAACATTGCAATATGTACAAAACCACACGGCACTACTATACATCGTTACTGCAGATCTTAAAGGCGATTTATAAATTTTCTAGAATTTCTGTTGACTTAGAATGTCGATTAATTAACATTTTTTGCATATTCGATTTGTTACAACATGGCATGGAATAACTTGCGCTGCCGTGTTGGCGGACTTATCCGACAATAAAAAAGTACAGTAACTATTTTATTGATGAGAATTTCCGCCCGTTAAAAATGAGCTAAACACTCAATGGTATAAGAAAGTCACTAAAAAATGGCTGTAAACATTCCGATTACTACGAGGGTTGTTCAGTAAATTCTGCTTCTATTTTATATTTTTTAAGAAAGTTAATGATGGTCGTGTTTCATATTACTTAATCGGATACTATATAAATTGTATCGGGATGTATTTTAAAAGTGTAAGGAATGATATGGATTTTAAGTGTCTTAAGACTTCACATTCATGATAAACCTCTCAGTACTTGATAATTTGGTTCTGGAATTATCAGACAGAAATAACTAAAACTACGATATTCGCCAACTTAAGGAATGTACAAGTAAAGTAAAAGTAATGCACCTATAGTGATTATCATTATATCGATTTTACAATAAACAGTGAAAAAAAGTGGCCACCCTAGAAATTTCCGAAAATAAAAATTCATTGGAAGTCTATAAAATATGCCTGTTTTATATTGTAAACTCAACATCTTTCATTTTTAAAACAAAAAATGCCCATTAGTGGTTGATTTCTTAGCACAATTTATTTAATTAGAAGGCTACAAAAGAAAATAGTGTAATATCGAAGCGAATTACAAACAATAAAAGTTACGAGTGAACTTGAACAAAATTGTCTAATATCGGGTATTATGCCCTAAAACATCAATAACCGTTTGTATACGATTTGGAAGGTACAGGAATAAATTTTGAATAAAAACTGAAAAAACCCATTTATTGTACCATTTGGTCAAATAAATAAACCAAATGGAACTACTGCTTCTGTCAAAACATCCTTTATATACCGGTGAGCATTCAGGGGGCCATTGATGAAAATAAGTTCAGTTCGAGATTGAAATGAGATTCCAGCCTAAACCATGACGCTACCACCGCCGAACTTTCTTCTCTGGGACATACAAGCTTGGGCATATCTTCCATTTCTCCGTCTCCAAACCCTCTTCGAGGCACCCGATCGAGGCGTCCTCTATCCGTTCTCTCACTTAAATTTACATTTCGAACCTCCTGCAGAAGGTTAACAAAAATATAGGGAAAAATAGCGAAAGAAGGATAAGAATATTATATTACAAAAATTTACGTTTCTTTATTTTATATGAACGAATAAAACAATTATCAAATTCTGTCGTTATCTTATCAATCAGCATACAAGAAAATAAATCAAATTTTTATAATAATAAGATTTTAAATCTACATACATTTATATTAAGTGAAAACCAATTTTACTTAAATTTTTCTTTACTTGAAACAAGAAACAACAAAACTTTAAACTTTTGATTAGCCTAACAAAACCTCAGTTCTTAAATTTGAATGCTAATGACCATGATGTCAAACCGATCCTTCACAGATATAAAATTCAATTGTACAAAACACTTACAGCTTATTTTCTTATTGTGTAGTATGTTGGAACATACCCCAGAAAAATCCAGTCTCCTCAACGATGTGATCTCTCCTTTTTGACACCTAGGCTCCTTCCTAACGTCTCTACAAACCTGCTGCACTAACCAAAAACACCTGATGCACTTCTCCAAAAACTCAACTACTTATTAATGACACAAGGACCTCCTTTTGTCAACTTGATGCCGTAAAACTACTTTCACAAATCTTCACAAAATGCCAACGGTGAATACAAGGACCCCTTTCAATCTACTTGCTATCTCCTTCTCCAAAACTATTCAATTCTTTTCACAATGCCGGTATCCAACTCACGAACCACACCCTATGTTGAGACAAACGACTGTTTCCTTCGATGACCAAATTATATCTGACTTCTCCGGTTCTCATGATCGGCTCACAAATTCCCATTTAAAAACGACCGTCTAATCAAAAGCTCAACTTGTGTTTACCATGATTTTGGAAAAGCCTAATTTCGGTTTCAGAGAAAAACTAAATAGCTTACTTTAAAATTGGTTTTGTCAATACACAATTTATACATATTTCAAAAGATTAGAATATGGTCATTTAATACTCGATTATACAAACAATGAAAAGATTAACTTACAGGTAAAATGTCTTCTAATTCTAAACAAAGGTTTTTTGATAATTTTGTTTGAAACGGTAAAAGGTCGTTTCAAACAAAATTCTTTTCTTATCTACACTAAATCTTATCTTAAATTACTATATACAATTTGTTTATATTGATATCTTAAAATTTTATTTCGATGGATTTTTTTTATTTATTTTTCTTTGGTTGGGAAAGAAGAAACATAACAATATATATATATATATATATATATATATATATATATATATATATATATATATATATATATATATATATATATATATATATATATATATATATATATATATATATATATATATAATATCAACTACCAATATAAAAAGATATCGATATGTACTCACCACAGAAGATATTTAAATAATATAAATGAATTTCGAAGCTAAAACATCATCTTAAGTAGGCAAACGATACAGAAAAACATGCCACGTCCATTATTCAGAACTGAAGACTGACAGACAGAAGTCAAGAACTGCCAACTGACAAGTATTTTGTATCAACTGGAGAGTAAGTCACAGACACCATAGGCATTTTATATATGTCCATGGCTTTGAATCGACTGGAATAGACCACGGGAAATATAATTGAGCTCAAACTATTTTTAGAAAAAGACAATTTAGTATATGAATAACATCGAAAGAAATCGGAATGAATTAATTATTTTAATAAAAATAACATGTGACGTTTAAAACGTTACAATACGTTTTCCTTTTTTTTTAGTTACTTTACTCTTAAGATGTGCTTACCATTTTTTCCGTTGAATATTTTGCTCCTACCTATCTAGAGTTTTTGGAAATTAGGAAATCAGTACAGATTATCTAATGGAAGAATTAAAAATGGGATCACTGGATTGTCTTAATAATGATTAAACCAAAAAAAATATCTACATACTCGTCTTCAGTAATTTTGAGTATATATCACCGCAAATTTACATCTGGTCCGGTGGTTTCAACATATTAGGAGCGCTACCCATTTCAGTATTAGTAATTGGTAATACTTTTTTTCCTACTATTTAAAACTATTTTTCTTTGTTTAATTTATCTGATTCAAGTGACTTATCATCGATTTGTATGCGATTGTACCCGAGCATGCAGCTCGGGTCTCGAGTCCCCGCTCTGGGCTACTCCCAATTCGGTGACTCGGCACTCGAGGATGTGGGCCCCTCTTGACTGTTTTTTTTTTTGGTTTTGTGAGTATCTATGAAAAATATCGGAATTCAAATAACTTTTTAATAGCTAAAAGTATACGGAGACAAATAATATTCTGAAGATTGGAAATAAACAAGAAAAAAAGCAAAGTTTTTATACATAAAGATGATACAAATACATGAGAACAAAAAATATAAATACAAAAGAAAATAAATTAAATAGAGGATTATCAAAGTTAGTAACAGCGCCGTGTATAATATTTAATGCTATAAAAAAGTTCTTACCTCATATCAATCGTATCTAAAAGATGTCGAATTTTTGCACGAAATTATTGACCATATCGAATGGTGATTTCGCATGAGGTTTATATTCGTTAAACGCAACGGAACTTCTTGATATCGAACTTCCTCCACGGAATTCATATTCCTTAAGTGCTCATTAAAGACGATGTTATTCACTCAAAACATGCAACCAAAGCACAAAAAGCCTGCAAAAAAATTTCTACATGCTACTAGTTATATAATAGGTCCGCAATAGACCGCATTCGACAATAAAATCGTTTTAATACCCATTTTGATATCAGATTTCCCTACAAGTTATTAAAAATTATATTTTCTTCTTCGCTAATCTAAATATAACTTGTGAATATAATTTTACGATGTCTGGCGTATATAAAAAGGGGCTTAATATATATTTCTAAATGATTTAAATAAGCCGTAAGATTGATTTTGTTAGTTTACAAATTAACAAAATAAAAAGTTAAAAATTTATATTTTGGCCACGATATGACTAGTTTTGAGGAAATTGTCGCTCGTCATAGAGCGGTATGTTTTTCACTAGAGATATGACAAAATTACGTAGATAGTCTCTACCTTCTTATCCAGATGAGGAATGAACAGGAATGGACTCATCTGGTATCCACAGCGAACTTTTAAATGTAGATCTTCGCGACTTTAGTCTGTACTCAGGAGATAGTGGATACTAGTGGATAGGACCTTCTTTGAAAGGTTGGCGTGTTATAAAGTCAAATGAGTTCATCATGATAATCTCCTAAGCATTGTGTTTTTTTGTTTCATGTCAAAATATGCCTTGGTTCAGTTTTAATAGCCAAATGAATTTGCCACCCACAATTTAGGACTTTTGGATGATTATTTTGGAGTTATTTTATAAGGTGGCTTTGGTGACTGTTATCATTATGTCATATTGACACTTGTTTACCTATGACATTTTGTTTACCTATGATTGATCATGGTTCTTAGTGTCGAAGATTGTGAGAAAGCCGTTGCTCTGGTTGAAGATGGACGAAATTATGAATATGTGGCTAGAGTATTACACACTCATCCCTCTACCATCCAAAGGGTAGTGGAATGTTTTATACGAACTAAAACAAACAAGTGTAAAGGGGGAAGTGGCAGGAAGCGCAAAACTGCCGCTTTAGATGATCATTTTATACGAGTCAACGCTTTGCGGGTTCGTCATTTAACAGCGGTGCAAATAAGAAATCGACTTCAGAGGTTCAAGGCAATAATTTAAGTATATTTACAGTTCGTCGAAAATTACATGAATTTGGTTTGCAAAGTTGCAGACCAGAAACTGGGCCCAAATTACTTCCACGGCGCAGAGTGGCTAGACTACAATTTTTCAGGGAACATTTACATTGGAATTTAGGACGATGGAGTAATGTTCTTTTTACGGATGAGTCGAGATACTGTCTTCACTCATCAGATGGAATATCCCGAGAGGCGCACACTAAATTGGTATTTATTGAGGGTTCGTTGACTGCACACCGGTATATTGAGGACATTTTAGCGAATCACGGAGTACTCTTTTCTCAATATATCGGTGATGATTTTCTATTAATGCAAGGTAATGCACGACCCCACTCTGCAATGTGTGTCACGCAATATTTAGAGGAATTTGGTATTAATAAAATAAACGAGCCAGCGTGTTCGTCTGAATTCAATAGAGCACGTTTTAGACATGCTTGGTAGAAATATTAAAAGTCTTGAAGTCGCACCAGCCTCAATTAACGAACTTCGCTTGGCTCTAGAAGTGGAATGGCAAAACATCCAGCAAGATGATATTCGCAACCTCATAGACAGCATGAGCCGACGTGTACAGGCAGTGATAGAGGCTAGAAGAGGCAATACAAAGTATTAAGTTATTTTTTAGTAGTTTTTCTTTGTTGTTTGCGTACTTAGGTTAAGTTACATTCAAGTTGTTTTTTTTTGTGTTTTGTTATTGTTATCATTGTTCATTAAAACCAAGATCATGTCGTTGCTTTTAATCATTATTTAAATACAGTGCTTCTGGGATGTCGGTATGACATTCCTTCGATATCAGTCACCCCCATCGTCGTGTTACAAATTAATACAAAAGATAATGGTAATAATAGGAAAAGTCGTAAATTGTGAGTGGCAAAGTCATATCTCTCCTAAAAATGAACCAATCGATATTTTTACATGAAATAAAAAACATAATACTTAGAAGACATGGTTGAAACCGAAAAACAAGGTTTTATAAAAATCCGCTAACGGAATTATTCCACAGCATGTTTCAAAGTTAGGATAAAAAAGCACCTTTAGATTAACCCCGTATATTAAAAGTCAAATACAAAATTTTATTAAAAAACTCACCATACTAAATTAAAATTTATAAATTTTTACACAGTGCGCTAAAAATCATCAAAATAGGTCTAAAAATAAAAAAAAAAACTGAAATAATTTTACCAAAATTTACTCCGTTGCGTTTTTTTTGCATCTGAGTGTATTTCAAAAAATAGTATCTAAAACTAGATGTGAGAAGAGTGGTGGCAAAAGAGTAAATGCAAAAAAGTCATTACCAGCGGTAAAAGCAATGGAGTGATAGTTACAACTGAAGGAATTTACACGTTACATCTTCTTCTTGATGTGCCTATCCGTTACGAATGCGATCATCATGGCAATCTTTATCTTATCTGCAGCAGCGCAGAAAAGCTGCACAGATGTTGTATTGAACCAGATTCTGAGGTTCTTTAACCAAGATGTTCTTCTTCTTCCTGGACCTCGTTTTCCAAATATTTTTCCTTGCAGGATGGCTTGAAAGAGAGCATATCATACAGGTTACATAACTAAACTTTATCAGCTTTCAGTTTAATCCCAGTTTATATATACTATTCCTTAATATTTATGAAAATGTTTGATTTCCGAAGTGGAAACTGAAACGTCAAAAATAAACTTATTTTAAACTTATATTGTGGCTTATTCCCAACGAAAATAGTAATTGCATTTATGAAAATATAGTTAAAATAAGCTAAAACGGAAATTATACAAGCATTAATCAAGTAGTACTTTTTTCATGAACAATAAATTTTCCGGGTAATAATTTCAAGGCAGTTGCCCGAACAAAACACTCATAATTGCGTAGAAAATAAAGCACTTCAACAATGCTATTATGATGTATACACCGACTCCATAAAAAGATAACAAATCTCACATTTAGAAAAAAAAGTATGAAAGATGTGTTGTTAGATAAAGAATGAGTAATAGGTAATTACTTAATTAACTATTACGAGGGGGAGGGCTGTTTTAGTTTTTAATGGTTTTATGGGAGGTACTTGTGAAAATAAATGCGCATAGCTACACAACCTACCCACCAGTTACCAGTTATGGCTTTATAAATCAGAGAGGTTTTAATTACAGTCTACCAAAAAATTCATTGGTTTAGCATCCAGAACCTTTACACTTTAATTTATATCATTTATTCTAGCTACCAAATGAACGTATTATAAATCAATTTTTATATAAAATTTAGTAAATCGGGTAAATTATACACATATTTTTTCATGTCATTTTTTAAATTTAACAAAATATATTGCACTGTATGAGTATACAGGTTGGTAGAACATAACAGATAATATAATAAGGTTGTCATTTCTCAATCTACACTCGCGATCATAAAATCCGGGTCATTTTGAAAATTTCAAGTTTCTTAAATATTTTTGTCTCTGGTGCAGTAATAACGTTTTTTTTTTGGCTAATGTATTTTTTATTTGTCATCAATGTTTGTTTTGAAAGAAAAAAAAATGATTTTTTATTGTTTTTATTGAAAAAAACAGAAAACAAATCAAATTGTTGATAAAACAGACATACGAAAAAAAAAAAATGGAAAATACAGAACGTGGTAAAAAATCAGTGAAATTTCAATGACCAATATCGTGTATTGCCTCCCCTTGCTCTAATAACCTCTTGCAGATGACGGGGCATACTCTCAATTTTTCTCCGGATTACATGTTGTGGTATGTTATTCCACTCTCTCACTAACAGATCCTTAAGCTTCTGTGCGTTGTTAGAAGGAGGTGTATGGGTTTGAATACGTTTTTTCAAATCGTCCCAGAGATGTTCGATGGGATTCAGGTCCGGAGACCTAGCTGGCCAGGGTACCCTCGTAATTCCAACTTCGTCAAAGTATTACATACTGATCCTGGCAACGTGCTGTCGCACGTTGTCCTGCATAAAAACGGCGTTTTCTCCAAGCCCTGCCATGATGGGCATAACATGTTCTTCCGGAATCTCCGTAATGTACCTCCGTGCAGTTAGGGACCCATTTTCGATGAAGGGTAATTCTCTGTGGAAGTCGGAAG
The DNA here is from genome assembly GCF_040954645.1 of Diabrotica undecimpunctata. Classification (NCBI taxonomy): domain Eukaryota; kingdom Metazoa; phylum Arthropoda; class Insecta; order Coleoptera; family Chrysomelidae; genus Diabrotica; species Diabrotica undecimpunctata. Next base: position 118,133,144 of record NC_092803.1, on the reverse strand, counting down.
ATATACCTCCTCAAGCCATGACCGAGCCTCCACCAAATGGCATTCATGGAGCAATGCAAGCTTGTGAAAATCGTTCACCGGTTCTCCTCCAAACTCTTACACGTCCATCGGATCCAGTTAGGCAGAAACGGGATTCATCTGAGAATAACACTTTGCTACAATCTGAGAATAACTCGAGGCACCCGGCGAAGTGGCGGTCCTCTAGCCATTACCCGAGAAGATAGTCAAGAGGAACGAAGTCTTCTTCTGACTGTTGCAACACTAAAATTGCGATTTCATACTTCCTCTAGAAGATTTTGATGCATAACCGCAGTTGAGGTCCGGTTTCGTAAAACGTGAAACACAAGTAAACGGTCATCTAGTGCCTTGGTCGTTCTTCTTTCTTCCAGAGCCAGGTCGCCTGGTTAGCAAACTTGCCTCCTGAAAGCGTTGAGGCACTCGTTGAACCGTAGAAAGGCTTACGCCAACAGTTCTTGCGACTTGCCGTTGAGTGTGACCCTCTTCCACAAGTGCAACAATTTGTGCCGTTTCAACAACACAGGCATTTCAACAACACAGGCAAAGGCATTTTTGTCAAAAAATAAACACTAATAATGGCACTAATAAACACTAATGGTGGTAATAATAAACGTTTGTCCGTTGCATTTGAACACTAATAATGGCACTAATAAACACTAATGGTGGCAATAATAAACGTTTGTCCGTTGCATTTGAACAGAAAGTCGAAGTACAAACGAGACATTTAAAACAAGCGGAGTTACAGGTAGCGTTCATTTTGGGAAGTGTGAACTTTACCGCGAAATCGGCACTATTGGAATTCTTTGTTACAAAGGAAACCGCAAAAATTCTCAGAAACATGCATTAGTTTGTATTTGTGTTATTATTATTTATTATAAAGCTCGTTAAAAATGAAATGTCGGTGATTTTTAAGGTGACCCTGATTTTATGATCGCGAGTGTATTTTAACTCTTGTTACTGATTTATTTTTCTTAGATAGATACTAAAGAACATTAGAGAATAATATTATTTTGAATTGATATCAGGTACTAACTGACTCCGAAAGATTTATGAATTATTTCTCTCAGAACTCAAAAAGCCAAAAAAATAACACTGTTGTTGCGATGATGAATAGAATTTTGCAAATTAGCGATGCTATTTTTATACAAAAGAATTTAAAAATATACAACATATTTTTGTATAACGGCTATCCTAGTAAAATTCTCAAGCAACTAATCTACAACTCAGACTTATATGATGGGCAATGTGATACCAATCCAACAGATCCCGTTATGTACAAAAAGTTACCTTACGTAAATGGCTTAACTAACAATATAGTTAGGATGTTCAGTGGAAATCCTAAAATCAGAATAGCTAAATATTATTACAGCATGTCCAATTCCAGCTGTAACAAAATTTGTGAATGGGGGCGTTGGACGCCAATGTAACAAAAACGTGTATGTGTAATGTAACAAAAGTATTTTGGTCTAATGTAACAAATTATAACAGAGCGCCAATGTAACAAAAAACAAATAAATTAAAGGCTGGCTAGCGGAATGTACCGGAGAGTGACTACTTAACACTCAAAAGAGGATTCGGCCAGTTTGTATGCATGTATATATGAATCATGTAAATGAAAGTGATAAAATATGAAAGTTGCTCTAAGGTATTATTTGAAATATTTAGTCTTCACCCCAAATTTAATACCTAGCCAAATATATACAGTGTAATTTATATGCTACCCACCACCATTTATGTACAGTCAACCTAGTTACTTATATACTAAAAAAATCCCTGGTTATACACAATTGATCCTTAATTATCTAAATTTACAAATAATAAAATATAATAAAAAATTTAATGATTCTACCTAAAAAGGTAATTTACTTGCCGACTAGAGATGTAACTCTGTACTTCGGCTTTCAATTGTATGTATTTATAAAGTAATAAGGACACTATCCTGAAGCGATAGATGCTCAAAGGTTTAAATATATAATAATAAAATATCAATAACGAACTCTCTGATTAAATGTGTACACATAAAACCGTGCAACAAAGTTGATAGGGAGGATTTACAACCTCAGCCTCTAGTTGACACTTAGTCTTTAAATATTACTTATTTAGTATTATTTAAAAAAATGACGTGTCTTTATTATATGATGTATATTATAGTATGATTTAAGGTTAAAAAAAATATATAAAAAAGAATATAAAATAGATAGTCTTAATAGATAGTTTTAAAGATAGATAATTATATGTTTTTAAGGCCGGGAAATAAAATAGAAAATTGATATGATTTTATATCATTACGATATCTAAATCCAGAATATTTCTTTATGAAATAATGTGAGAAATGACACATAGATATATCAACTATCAAAGGAAAAATCACGAGATTAGAAAAATAAAAATGGCTGATGGTTTTCATACTTTTTATTGATCATTGGATCCACTTACAGGCTAAGAGTGGCTATAAATCAAACGGTATACACAACAAAACAACGAAAACCTTTTCATCTTCTTCTTCCCAAAAAAATACTATTCTTAAAACAAATTTAGCACTACTCCCGCCTACTTTTTAGTTAACCCAACTTATCTTCCCATAAATTAGAACCAGAGTGAGCGTTAATTGCCAGTGCCATGACCATGTCTGCCAAAACTGCCGCTTGGAGTCGCTGTTGAATACCAACTTAGAAAATAAAAATTACGAAATATTAATGGAATAAGGATTTAAAATTTTTATTTAAAAGTGATTAAAGAATTATTGAAGTGACGGACTCGTTACGCAGCTTATTTCCAAATCTTAAATACCAGACACCGCTTCTAAATCGAAGTTATGTCATTTACCAACTTTCTTGTCTCGAATATGATGGGCAGTATATTTGACAAACATTGCAGTGGTTAAAACAAAGAATCACGCAACACAAAAGTGATTGCAAAACAAATAAAAATTCTTGTGCAGTACCCACACGCTTCCAGTATAACGGACCACACATTTAGTTTATCAGATATCAAGATCTTCGATACAGAAATCGACCATACAAAAAGATTTCTCGAAATGTACCACATCAACAAAAAAAAAATGTGTGAATGCTATGTTTGTATCTAATTGTGAGTTAATTTTGTAATATGTTCCTGAAGAAGTTGAAAAAATAAAAGAATCAACGAAATATCGAACTGCAGATCGCAAGTTCCGACATTTTAACACGATTACGTACGATACAACATACTTGCACGGTCAATTAGTACGAAGGATTTTCATCCAATTCTGTATTATATCTTCTACATAGACATGCCTTTTTAAAGAATACACAATTTAGTGGTTTACATTATTGTGCCTTTAGAAATATAAATTAAAAAATTCGATAACTATTACTGGCGGCTGGTGGCTTACGCTTTTTCGCTCTTATCTTTTTGGTTACATATTTTGTAGAACAGTTGCAAAAATGATGAAAGATAACGTTTGTTGTGTGGGAATCACTCGATTTTGCTTTGATGTACACTTCCTACATTTAACCTTGGCACCCTAAAGTCGTTTCGGATTATCAGGTGTGCCGCAAACCATTCCGGCAAAGATTCCGGATTAGAGGAAGTTTACTGCATAGTGGTTCCCCGTGATCGTCTGACAGTCAGGTGCCATTCTGTCATTCATAACAGTTTCTAACCATATTTTGTTTGAATTTAGTTTATTTTGTAAGTGTTGCAATTAACAGTTTTCTATATGTTTCTGTACCTGCCTTTAGTTTTGTTTTTATTTCGACGTAGTGAATAGAGTATCTTATGCAATTATACTTATTTAGAAATATTTACCGTATCATAATAAAAACTTCTATCTGTGTCGTTGTATGTCTCCTGCTCTCTTTATAAAATTTTGTTAATTACAAAAAAAAACTCAAAAGTGAGCACGTGTGGGATATAAGCTACTGATGTAAACAAAGTTGTTTACCATTCTCAGGTGATCAATTAGGTAAAATACCATGACATGTCTATGAACGATCACAGCACTATACTAATTGGTTTGTTTTATACATGCCGGCAAGCAGGCAATACAGACACACAGATTTTCTAGATAAAAAGCCTGTAGGGTAATTTTCAAATAGAGGAAAATATTTCAAATGGAGTGCAATCACGAATATGAAAAAACACGTAAATTACACGGTAATTAGAATAATTCTGGATCATCTGTTAGTTCAGTGATTTTTGTTTTCACCGAAAAAACTCATCTGATGTGTTTATTCATTACTGGTGTTAAAAAATCTATTTTCAGAGAGTTTCAATTATTAATATAATGGTAAATACAAAATCGTTGTATTTACAGGCAAACATGTTACAGGAAATTCATGAATAAAACAATATTTGAAATAGATGCAGTTGGGAATATGCAAAAATATGCGGATGAATAAATTTTTTATGCCTCTGGTGAAGAAATCCATATACAGGGATGTACCCTATAAGAGAAATAACCTCGAATTAACTAAATAGTTAATTCAAGGCAACAACCCTGAAACTTTAAAAATACTTAGTTATTATTATATTGTAGCCAAATTTCTTAGACGGTAATGCGTCTTTGGGAAATACGCATAAAACTTTAAATTTTCGAAAAAGTTAAGAAACTTGTAAAAAAACACTAGTAACCAAGTAGTATATATGAAGTATACACAACACATTGTTCAGTTGGCTTTTCGGGATATCGCAGAATGGTTCTAGTCAAATGAAAGTACTAGCTCATTCATTGGCAGTACTATTAGAAATCGCATTGCCATCAATTCCTTTGTGCGCTGGCACCCATAACAAAGTTACTTTGTTGTGCTTCTCGAGCTGTTAAAGATATTGGACAGTTAGAAGTTATAATACCAATGCAAAATGAATACAGCAATGAGATAAAAAGATCTAGAAGAGAAAGATGGAGCAACCTGCTTTAGGATCTCCAAAGGGATATTTGAGGGCAGTGCTTTAAGATTGTGTGAGATTGTGTGTACCGTATTGAAGGAGAGAAAGACAACCTACCCCCTGCCTGACGAGGAGAAACTCCGTTTAATACGGGAGCTCTTTCCCCAGGTGGAGTAAAAGTGTGAAAGGGATACCGGTTTCCTAGAGGCGGAACCCCTTACTGAGTTGAAACTCAACGAGGCTGCTGGACCGATGAAGATTCGAAAGGTACCTGGCATAGATGGAGTCATGCCGAAGACAGTAAAACTCGCCGCACCAAGATACCCGCATGTTTTCCTGAGATTGCTAAACAAAAGGTGGAGAGGTGGTGGACTTCCAAGTTAGTAGATCACCTTGGTTGTCAGAGATATATTTTTGCCAAATTAAGGCGTTTTTCCAAGCACTTTTGAGCGCAAAAATTAATTGCTAGTAATTCCGCTCGAAATATAGAAAACTTCCGAGGCTATATTAATAACGTAGTTTTAAGATTACTATCTCCTCTTCCGAATCCTTCATATGTTTTTAATTAGTATATAAAGTGATGGTACATTTTATAATTTGAGCATTTCGTTTAACCACAGTTGCCTAACAAGGTCGGGGTTTAGGATACCTGGCTTTTGGATAACGTTTATGCTAAATATACGTTTTAGAGTTATCCTCCTTAAATGGATGTGTAGTTTCGGTGGGTTTAGCATTTTCTTCAAATCAGTAGAGCAGCAAAGCGGCATTGAAACCATATATTTTTAGACCTGATGTCTCCATATCATGTTGGATAAACAATCCCTATTTTTGGGTAGTTTTTCATAGTAATTTATATTGGGACAGGCCCAAATAACAACTAATAGTTTTTTCTATTACAACCCTCTTATGTATTGTCCATATAAGGGCAAATTTTGCTTTTTTGTGTATGTTTGTACTCTTGAGTTTTTATCTAGTAACTATTTTGAATCGTCCTTATAGACATTTTAATTGTTATTAAAATGTCTATTATAATAATTATTATTATGTTTTTTTTTTTAATTTGTTTTGTTTACTATAATATATTTCATCTACTTAAAAAACTAAACTTTATTGACCATCTTTTCTTTGTTACAGATCTACAGCCGATAGTCACTGTGTTGGGAAACCCGCCCCTTTGCGTCGATGGCGAAACCCCTGAAGTAGCTTTCCATGGAGCATTACCAACTTCCTCGACGGACCAAAGTGAAAAGACTGTCCAGGTGTGACACCTCGGTGAGGCGTTTTAATGTTGGACGCGCGAAAGAGACTGGGTTTTAAGAAAACAAGTAGTTCCTAAGACTGAAAGACGGTGAGGTGTAAAAGTTCGCGCGGTAATGACTGACTAGCGAATAATTTTTTAAGAAATCCCATCTCAATGTATAAATATGTGTGTATAAAAACTAGTCCAAATCAAACTTTGCGAGATTTTAAAAGGAGCAAGTCGAGGTGTGACGATTTTATGCTCATGTCTAAAGTATCAAAAGCTTCAAAATTCATTTTAAACTCAAGAATTAACACAGTTTTACAGATGATATAGCTCTTTTGTTTCATTTAACTGTGTCTAGTTCTAGGTTTTCAAGAAATAATATATATGTTTTTTTCTTGTTTAAAATGTTTAAAAGTAAGTTTAAATAAGCAAAAATCTTCTTCAGATAATTGAATATTTTTCTGGTGATGTAATTAACGAAAAATGGATAACAGGATACAAGCTAGTTGGATTAACTGGAAGCAAATGAGCGGAGAGTTCTGTAATCGAAAAATCGGTCAAAGGCTAAAAGCATATAAGAAATAGTGCCTGCGTTAGTGTATGGCGGTGAATTGTGGCCTGTAAAGAGGATTTAGGAAGGGACAAGATCAGAAACGACGTGAAAAACCGAGAACAAGGTGGAAGGACTGTGTGGCAGAGGACTTGAGAAAGAAAGGTTTACGTGAAGAAGGTACGATGGATAGAAATAAGTGACGAAGAAGTGGGAACAGCGACCCCTGAAAAGGTAAAAGCTGAGGAAGAAGAAGATGAAGAGTATTACCGAGTAAATTCCGATAAAAATTTATTGGTAAGAATGACGATAAAAGTGAGTACTGAAATAGGAAAAACCAGTTTATTCTTGGCTGAAGGAAAATCTTCTTAAGTTGTCTATTCTTAAAGTTTCGAATATTGGCAATTAGCATGACTATCTTTACATTGCTGGTAGCTATTCGGAAGGAACATAGAATTAGCATTTAAAGCAAATATTGCGAAGACGAAAAGTATTTTAAATACGAAAACACAATATTTTAAAGATATTTAAAAATATGTATATAGGTATTTTCTGGGGAATCTTTTGGCACCAGTTAATCAAAAACTTAGACGTTGGTAGAATAAACAGATAATAAAAAGATTCAGTTACAAATTTTGAGACAACAGACGACAAGCTAGTTTAACATAGATCTATACAAAATATTGTCCAACAAAAAGGTTTAAAATCGCTATTAAGGGGAGGTGAGAATATAATATTATGGACTTACAGAAAACCTGAGCAATGGTTGGACCTAAAGTACCTTGCCCAGTGGACATTTTCCCAAGAGAGGGATAGGACAAAGGAAACACACGATCTATACTTCAGGGTTATACTTGGTATACAGACAGGTCTAAAAATTCAGAAAGGTCGCGTAAAGAAAGATTCAGTATTCGTAGCAATTTAAACACATTCTATTTATTTGCACAGATAGCCAAGTGGTCATTGGGATTCTCACCTACGGTGCTGTCTAGAATATTATAAAAATGACAAGAAGAATTCGGTAGACTGGCGGAACATAACACTGTCACATTAGTATTGATATTGATTTTAGGTCAACAAGGAATACGCGGCAATACGTTCTACTTGTCAGAAGAGAATCAGCTACAAAATACTTGGATGAAGAAGCGGCTGTAGGAGTGCCAAAATTAAAGCATAACCCTCACTGCGAAATTATACGTGGTCAAGCACATAACAAAATGTATGTTAGACGGACATGTGCTAATAAGGAAACCAACAACGACGACGAAAAACAAGCAGCAATCAGCTCATAACAGGCTGCCTTACTGGACATCCGCCACTCAAGGGACACTCGCATACAATGGGGGCGGTATCATGAAGTCTTAAGCTGCACAGTCTGTAGCGGACGACCTGAAATGATGGACATTAGATCGCAATCGGCAAACACTACTTGGGCACAATCATTACCTTCAAAAATATATGGTACACAACCTCTAGAGTCTAGACTGTACAAGCTGCTACAGAGTTCCAGAATTCTGGAATGGTATCATGAATGAATAAAAGATGTACCATAAACCAACTGACTGCAGTACGGTCGGTTTAAAATAGATGGCTTCTAAAAAACATCTTAAGAGTATTTTTATAAAAAAACTTGATAGGATGTGTATTGCGACCATTTATTTGTTATAAATCCAAGCACTTATGTAAATTTTATTTTTTGATTATATACATCTTATTTGGATTATTTGTATTGCACAGATCTAGGTACTAATAGTTTTTTTTTTTATTTTGAAGCTTTAGATACCGTATATTCGAATTCTTAATTCGATATTGTAAAGTCGCGAATATTTAAGTTTTGACTGTGTTATTTTTTATTAATTTTACTATTTATTTTAGAATTTTTTTAGTGGTAACGGCAATCTATTAACCTTAAAATTCTTCTATTTTTTAAAGTTTGTTCTTATGTGAATGTTAGTTGGTAACAAGTTCAAAACGTTTAAAAGTTATTTTGTGACTTGTTTTGGCTAAAGATGACAAAAAAATGATCAAATTAATTATCTAGAATATGTTTTAATTGTGTAAAAAACTTTGAGATTACCACCCATTTAGAAAAATGCAAGATTAATTGAATGAATAACGTTATGAAAAGAGCAGATATCAGCCTATGATTGTGGTAGTTGTCGCTTTAGTATGGACTGTTAGAAAGACTAGTGGATTGCAAGGAAGCAGTTGTCATAATTTGTTTGTTGAGAAAGGGTTATTAGGGTTACCGTAGTGACGGGTACCTTTGTTTCTTACCAGCTATACTATAGGAACGGCTCTTTGATTCAGCTTTGTTGGCTTGCTGCTTATTCGTATCGGCGATATCTTAGTGGCGTTGCTTCTAGGGTATCGAAGCTCGTTTCCAGCCAAGTTTGGAGTTTGACTAGGATCAAAGAACTTTCTTTTTGTGGAGCTTATAAGTATTTTCGCTAGGCGATGTCATGATATTTTAAGGAACTCTTTTGCTCTGATGCTGGAGTTACCTATTGTTCGTAGGACGTACTTTTTGCTGATAGAGCGGATTCTGCTCTCTATTGTAGTTATATCGGCCAGTTGGTGGATTACTGCCGACGGATAGTCTGCACTTTTTCTTATGATCTTACTTAAAATTTTGCGTTCTGTTATCATTATGGCATTAATTTTGCGGTTATTAAGGGAAGTGTATAGTACCGCTCTGCATTCAACAATTGGTTTTATAAATGTATTATAAGTGTGTAGGAGAGTTTTATAGTGATTGCTACTGAGTTTACCTGATAAAGCTCCGAGGAGTTTAGCTCTTCTCCGTATCCTGTCTAGAGTGTGATTAAACTCAATGTCCCAGTAAAATTCCTCTGGAAATGAATACCCAAATAGGACACCGATTTTTTGATGGGGGGTCTTTTTCCATAGAGCTCTATACGGTTGCCCTCCTCTTCCTATCGAGGAGTACCTGGATATCTGAAGAGAAAGGCGTGTGTTATTGACGGATTAAGGGTAGCTCTCCATTTATTAGACCATTTAAGATTTTTCGAATACAAATCCGTCGATCTGTCGAATACAGATTGATTTCTCCACGTCCCGTCGACAGTTCCTAAGAAAAATACTGCAGTATTGTCAGCATATAATAGGATGGTTTCGGTATTGCTTATGCAACAATAATTAATTTTGAATAAAATAATAATGCAACACAAATAACACATCTAGTGTTTTCTCCTCTAGCTCTAATGATAGAATGAGTTCTACCAGGTATAATGCGCAAATGATCTATGAATGCCTATTTAATTTGATTACATCATTTCTATTACGCCTTAGCTCATGATTTGTATACAGACATTATTCATACAGACATAATGTATGTATTAGTCGGCATTCATTTTGAATTTACCCGAAAACGATTTATGTTGTTCTCACATTCAATATCGCCTGATAACATAATGTAATCTTTTCCAACGGTAAGATTGTGTGTATGATTACATACTGCAAAACTCTCCTCTGATCGTCTTTATACTCTACTATGTCCATCAAGTCCCTCTAATTGTATTTTTCTTTTATCTGTGAAGGGAACGTTTTCCTACTCATTTTCATTTTAGTTCGAAAATTCTACTTGTGCAATCTTGTCATGTGGAAAAATCCGGTAATCTCGTAGGGAACCGTTTTGAATTTAAGCCAACTTCCTTAAGTGTCGTATTAACTATATTGGGTAATATAGTGGCTTATTTTGAATTCAACCATTCATACTGAGACACGCGATTTTGTAGAGATTTAGGTCTTAAATATTGGTCATCCCTGATCAATGCACTTCTTTGATTATTTTGGTCTATCTTGTATATTGTTCAGTTTCATTGTTCCCATTTATTATACGAAAAACAATCTGTTGACAGATGTTTAATATTTTTGCATTATTTTGTCTTTACCACTCATTGGCTGACTCGCAGTCCTTCTAATATAATCAGCGATTCTTTGTAAAGAAAATGAATCTAAATTTACAAGTCAATTGCTCAATACACACCTACAATATATACAAGCTAATAATTGGCTATAAGTATATCACTCATTGGCTAAACAAACAATTTTAACACAATTTATGGAACTTAACTGAGTCACTAAGTGAGTACCGCTAAGTATAAAAACACTCAAGCGAAAAAGTAATGGATATAATATCATTTTGACAATCGCAAGTAAAAACAATGTTATCGACTATATTTCATGAGAATTAACCTCAATTTTAATTAAAAATATATTTATTTCTTAAAATCACAATATTCAAACTTTAATTTATATGAGATGAATTGCAAAATACATAAAACCTTCTAGTGAAAAATGTATCATAAAAATTTTAAAGAAAAATAAACATCGAAAATAAAATATACAGTCCATATTTACTACTGTTATGTATTGTCCCACCTCTAATAAAACTTATTAAAATTTATGTTTAGTTGTAGGCCTAAGGAGTATCAATCAAACGACATAGATTTTTTAATAACCATATTCGACTTATGGGTTTAAATTTGTTGTCGGTACCACTAAATGTCCTTAATATTGTATTATATCCATATGTACATAAGATTTTTAAATAATTTTCTCGACAACTAGAAATATAAGTTCTTAAGAACAGTAAAATTTATTGTGAATATTAAAAATAAAAAACAAAATATGTATTTGTCGATCCTTCAACCTATAGTCGATGTAGCGATGTTGACTACGCATGATTTTAGCTTCGTTCTTTTAGCTTTGTTGAACGCATGTACTGGTGCAAGTAAATATGTATACTTTGTTCTATTTAAAAATCACAAATGATCGAGTTTATATCAAAATAAATAGGATACTCATTTGTTTGGTTATATTTTCTGAAAGTATAAATATGAAACATCAAATAATAATAAATTCCAACTTCACAAAAAGGAAGAAAATTGGTAATACACTATGATTTACGCAAGATATGTCATGTTCTCTTGTTCACATTATTGCAACGGTATTACTTGCACAGACAACCTCAAACATAAGATTTTGAAGCAATGTTTATGTTAAATATTTCACATTTTTGTCTCAGATTCATCTTGTCTTGTTCCAAGGTATATTAGTAATTCTTAATGCTCTTTGACTGAATATTCACTTCTCGGAATATAATCTACAAAATATTTGAGTAGATGCATTGGATTTGAAAATAAATAGTCTGAAGATGAAAAGTTTAAGTATCAATATTAATAATAAAAAGGCAAAATATATGTAGCCGGAGTAGACCAAACCAATCAAGCAGTTTAAATATTTGGACTGCGGAATTCTATGGTTACAATAAAAAAACAGATCGAAACAGGCGAAAAATGTGTTTCTGAAACGTCGAAAATCTGACTATTTACAGATTAGAGTTCAAATGCAAAAAATGTTATAGTAAATATAGTAAATGTTACAATTGACTGATTTTGTTATACTAGAAGCTTTGAATTTAAAGGCCTGCCTGATCCATTAACAATCTTGAGACTGTCGAAATATTAGTTCTATGCTGAATGGTGATAGGTGAATGTACTATAATAGAGGAAAACGTTCCATTTTCAGCAGTTACTACTGGAAGTAAAGATACAAGATAGAAGATAGCTGAAACGTAAAATTTTGTTACAGTTTTATACCCATTACTGATATAAATATAATAATGGAACTAAATAATGAATTTTTCAGCTCCCAGTAAGTTCAAAGACGGATCTATACATGGAGGGGCACATCACCTTGCTTCAACCGTATATATGGGGATATTTGCCGAATTTCTGTATTATCTAGTACTAGTTTATCTCTGATGTTGTGTGCTTTTGTATTTACCAGGAACTTAGTTTTCTTCATATTAAGCTCACGTTTATTATCAAGCCCTTACTGAGTTCCTCTTCTTCTTCTTCTTCATGAGCCATCTCCTCTAAGAAGGTTGGCACCCATCATGGCAATTCGCACTTTCAATACCGCTGCTCTAAAGAGGTCAGCAGAAGTGCAGTTAAACCAAGCTCACAAATTGTTTAACCAGGAGATGCGTCTTCTTTCGCAACTCCTTTTACCCTGTATTCTTCCTTGCATTATTAATTGCAACAAGTTATAACGCTCGCCCCTCATGACATGTCCCAGATATTGCAGTTTTCTGACTTTAATTGTATTTAAAACCTCTTTATCTTTTCCCATTCTTCTCAACACCTCGACATTCGTGACTCTATCCACCCAACTTATTCTTAATATCCTTCTCTAGGCCCATAACTCGAAGGCTTCTAATCTGTCCGAAACATCTTTCTTTAATGTCCAAGCCTCCAACCCATAAAATAATACGGTGAACACGTAGCAACTCAGAAGTCTTATCTTTAAAGAAATTGAAATGTCCCTGCTGCTACTGAGTTCGGCCAGCGCTAATTCACAGTTGGCTTCAGTATATAAATTAAACAATATTGGTGATAGAATACACCTTTGTCGCACTCCAGGGAGAATTTGGATATCTTCAGTCAATTCATTTTTAACTTTTGTTGTTTGATTCGAGGTCACATATACTTCTAATGTCTCTGAGGTCTATGTTTTTGGTAAAACAAAATTAAAAAAAAAGACGATTATGTTGCAGTCCGTCAAAAGCCTTCTCGAAATCAATTAAACGGGAATATGATTGTGAATCTTGAGTGTCTAGAGCTCTCCTAAATCTCATTTGTGTCTTCATCTATCTCTTATGTAATCTGTTGTTAATTACTGTTAAAGCAACTGCTGTTCATCAAATGTACTCGTATAAGGTAGTAAGATGTCAACAACATTGATAAACTTGGAGAAATATGCATCCTTATCATATCATATCAATCAATCAGTAAATACATTATCATTCTATAGTTAGGGTTTATTTCTAGTATATACACCCAGTGCTTTGATTATTAATTGAGTTACACATGCATATTGATTTAGGACTTGTTTATGTTTAACCACAAACGTAGCAAGTACGTAAATTGTAGCCTATATCAAGACTTTTTTGGCCTGTAAAATGGCACATCATAAAAGTGTTGTTTTACGAGGTCTACCTATTTATAATTTGATATCATATTTGGCAAAAATTAATATTTGACATAATTTTAACATAGTATATAAACTCGAATTTTTTAAAAACTTTTCAACAATATTTATCCTTATTTCCTTATCATAACATGTTAACCTTAACCTTAGCGTCTTGCATATACTCTGATAAAAGAATAAACAGTTTTATTGTGGAGTTGAATGCACCAGACCATGCGTGTCAAATTCAAATTTTCTTTGTACATAGTTAATTGTATTATAATTATTATCTATTATATAAGTTATTTTTCTATTGAACATCGTCTTAGTCCGTAACAGAGCTGAAAATTGTAAATATAATTATTATAATGATCATCAGTGGAATTATGGCGTTTTATTTACTTAGATTTTCCAACCACTTCCTGTTATTCCTTTTGAAAGGCGCTTATTAGGATTTAATATCGCGTGAAAATGACAAAATAGTGTAGACGCTTGCTTTTATTGTTTTCATAGAGATACCGTAAGTTATTATCTATCTGTAGCATATCGGCCAGATCCTTCTGGATGAATGTGGTCGTATTCGATTAAAAGATGAAATTTTATTTTATGTATGAAAGTCATAGTAAGCGCAATATAGACTAGAAAAGAAATAATGGGACATCTCAGTACTTGCTTCAGATGTAATTGAAATCTCTTGTTTTGGCCTTCACGTTAAAAAAACATAGTATCTTGAAAGGTTAAAAACTAAAGGTAAAGCCATATATAAAGACCGATAATTAATCAAGCGATAATCAGTGGACCTCAAACAGTGGCTTTAAAATTTCAATCACTTGAAAAGTAAATGATTTAATTTGCTCTATTTTATGTTCAGTAAGAATGTTGGATTTTGTTCTATTAAAGACACATGAAATGAATGTAATATTTATATAAAGGGTGTGTGGAAAAAAGCGGGACGGTCGAATATTTCGTGAAGTCAATTTAATCAATATATTAATTTTTTTAAATCTACTGAATGACACCAAACATGACTCCCTCCAGAGAGGAAGGAGGGCAAATTTAAAATTCTAAATGGAAATCCCCATTTTTTATTGCGATAAATGGCGCTATAATTGGAAAAAAGGATTTATCGTGACACACTAGGAACATTATAGAAACGATCTAATATCTCGAGAAATACACTTTCAAATAAAAAACTAAAAAACACATTTTTAATATTTTTTAAAAATCTATCGAATGGCTCTAAACATCACTCCACACTCCCACCCCCTGTGGAAAATCTTAAATGGAAAACCACATTTTTTATTGCAGATTAGGATTCTACATGAAAAAGTAAACATTCTTTATCTGAATTATTTTTCTGATTTGCGATAGATGGCGCTGTAGTCACAGAAAAGCATATACAGATCAGAAGTCTGCAAACTAATTTTTATGACACTGAAAACAGTTTTTTTTTAGAATGGAAAATCAGAATCTAAAATAAAAAACGGAGGTTTCTATTAAAAATTTTATAGTTCCCCCGTCCCCAATCAGGGTGTAGGGTAGGGGGTCATGTTTGTTGTCATTCGATAGATTTTTGAAAAATATTGAAAACGTATTTTTCATTTTTTCATTTATAACTGTATTTATGAAATTGAAAACTGAAACTGAAATTCAAATCTGGGCATAAAATAATAAAGTTGTCCCCTCCTCGCTCTAGGGGGAATGGCTGGAGGGTCGTATTTGGTGTTGTTCGGTAGATTTTTAAAAAATATTGAAAAACTGTTTTTTAGTTTTTCGATTCGATGTTTATTTCGCGATATATTCGATCGTCTCGCTTCTTTTCACACACCCTATATAATTTATTACACACAATATTATCTTATTAATGGCATTTTAAATATAGTTACCATTTAGTTTATTATAGTAAATACTCTACTATGCTAAATAATAATTACTAATTAAGATTACTCAATAAACTAAAAACTAAATAACTTAAATACCAAATAAACTTAAACATTATTTAATGAGTTTTATTTATTAATATTTCAGGTGAGTTTGCGTTAGCATATTGGTGTAAAGTAAATAATAATAGTTTTAAATAACATTTTACATAACATACCGATTGACCATTTACCTACTATTTTTGTCTGTATATGTAATTCCTACTAAGGTAATAAATAATACCAGTTCATTTAATTTTTAACCATCAACAAAAATATAATATGATGACAAAGTATGAATTTGATGGTAATACGATCTTATATCGCTGCCACAGTACGTACTATTTTGTTGGTGTTTCTAGATAACGTGAATCATTTTTTAGTGATATATGTGGATGGAACCTTATTTTTCTAATAATAATATATTCTTATAATGGCATAACTTTGATTATTTGGTAAACCTACATTATACATTACAAGAAATTAAACAAAAATCATTAAAACGTGTTTGTTAATAAATTCACTGTATAAGTACGATATTATATTCCGTACCATTCCGAAGTTTTGCTGAGCAGCGCTGATTGACACAATAGTCAAATGTTATACATAAAGATGTTGCAATAGATATTTTCGCTTATTTGGTCTACTACTAATAAAGTTAGTAATCAGCATTAAATGGTCTTCGTACGTGGCTTTGAATTGAAAAAAATTATTTAGTGCTATAAAAGAAAATATAGAGATGGTAGTGAGAGTGATAAAAAATACATATATGTGTAACAATAGCGTTCGCCAAAATAAATACGAGGAAGTTATTCAATCATTTAAAAAATAAACAAAGGTAAAGCATTTGGACCAGCTGATATCTTTGGAGAAGTGTTACCAGCTTTAGGGGAGATAGGAAGAAATTTATTCACCAACAGGTTTCTTTAATAAAAAAGAGGGGGAAATGCCAGACGGTTGGAGAAGTAAAGTGCGGTCTAAAATATTCATATTCTTGGTAAAATTATTCAAGAAAAGGAATTAGAAGTTACAAGGGAAGTAAGTGTTGATATGGAAGCTTCTGGTGGATGGCTAGAGGAATTTGAAAGCGACCCAATATTTTCTTCAAACCTATAGGTGGCGAAGCAGCTGTTGTAGATTTATTAGTTGTTTCGCACTGCAGAAAAATTGCTCACTTTAATGAAAGATACTGCGTTTTTAACGCAGATGAGAGGGGATTATTTTTTTAAAAATTAACAAACTAAACTTATACCCTGAAAGGAGAAAGGTGCACTGGAGGTAAGGTTTCAAAAGATAGAATAATAATTTTATTTTGCACCAATATAATAGGGGACAAAGAAAGGCCGCTGACAATCGGAAAAAGTAAAAACCCTCATTATTTTAAAGGATCACACGTAGAAAAATTATCTATCGAATGGTACAGTAATAAAAAGTCGTGGATGACAAGAGAATTTATGAGAAACTGGCTAAATAAATTTGATAGAAGAATGCAGAGAGAAAATCGAAAAGTTCTTTTATTCCTAGTCCTAGACATTGCTGCGTCTAATCCAGAACTTGTGTTATGCAATGTTAAACTAATATTTCTATCACCAAACACTACATCAGAGTGCTAACCCCTGGAGCAAGGGATTATAAAATGTTTTAAAACATACTACAGACAGTTTTTGAATCAAAGCCTAGTGTCTTCAATGGACGAATATAATTCCACAAAGGAGATGAAAAGTCTATCAATCTTACCAACGCCTTAATTTCAACCGTAAGTGCATACAACAAAATGCAACCGCAAACAATCAACTAGTGCTTTTGTCTAAAATAAACCAAGACTTTTTCACAGATTTATTCTTCTTGGTCGTCCTTTTTATAAGCAATTCTTCTTATTCATTGGCGAATTAATAACTCTATGGAAGAGTACCACTCCATCTTTTGCGCGGTCGTCTTTTTCTGCCGATTGGTGACTTATCTCTTGCTATTTTGACGACGCTGGTCTCCCGCATTCTGCTTATGTGGTTATTCCATTATTTTTTATTTATTTAGTGTCCATTCATTTATACACTGTATGTTACATTTTCTTCTAATGTCTTCACTTCTCTTTCGATCTCTCAGCGTATTTCCTGTAATTCTTCTCAGTACTCTCTGCGTTGTGTCTGTGTCTGGACTTGTTTCTGAGGCATAGGTCATTATTGGTCTTACACTGGCTTTATAAATTCTTGATTTCATCTGAGTGTTAATGTATTTTTCCATATAGTGTTATTAAGGCATCCTGCCAGTTTATTTGTTTTTTGTACTTGATCTCTCACTTTGTCCAGAGTGTGTGTGTGTGTGTGTGTGTGTGTGTGTGTGTGTGTGTGTGTAGGTGTGTGTGTGTGTGTGTGTGTGTGTGTGTGTGTGTGTGTGTGTGTGTGTGTGTGTGTGTGTGTGTGTGAGTCTCTCACTTTGGTCTCCAAAGCTGGACAGTGTTTGTTCAATACTGATGCCATCAATTTTTATTTTACATCTGGTTGGTTCTTTACTGATTACTATTATTTTAGTTTTCTGAGATGAAACTATCATATTAAATTCTTTTGCTCCTATGCTAAATCTGTTGACCAGTCTTTGCAGACTATCACAGATTTATTAAATTAGGAAAATTGATGAAACCTTGTTTACAGAAAATCCTAATACAGGTATTCAAGAGTGTGTACGAGAGTTTCAGATGAACCAAGCTATTCGTAATAATAATACAATTTTTAAGTTTACACATTTATTTTTTTCTTTCAACGGACAACTCGACAACTCCCTTAAACTTAAACAGACGCTTTGTTATATATATATATATATATATATATATATATATATATATATATATATATATATATATATATCATCATCATCATCATCATGTGCAGCTTTATCAACCGTTTCCAATTACGGTGCAGCCTCCCTTATTTCAATGTTATTTTATGTTCTTATTATTATTCGACGATGTCTTAGTTATACGTTGTTCTAATAATTTGCGCTCATTTGCGCTCATTTGCGCTCATTTGCGCTCATTTGCGCCCATATTTTTCTATCTTGTGCTATTCGAGACCACGTTGTTCCTGTTAATTTTCTAATATATATATATATATATATATATATATATATATATATATATATATATATATATATATATATATATATATATAAAAACACATATATATATATATATATATATATATATATATATATATATATATATATATATAACACAAGAAGCATATATATATATATATATATATATATATATATATATATATGCTTCTTGCCCACCTTGAAAAGTTTCTTTAAGTTTCTAAAATATATCTCTAAATGTTTTAAAAGCAAAGCTTGAAGGAGAAAACTATAATATAGTATCAACAATTAAAATTAAAATTTATCAACTTTTAAATATTAAAAAAAATTATGCTCTTACAGAAATTGATCTCTTACCAAATGGTTTTTGGATAAAATTATTGTCCTTATTTCGTTTGGATTTGAATAAAAAAAAGCCCGAGAAATTTGTGGAAGCTTTGTCAAAGAGTTCAAGTAACGAATCTCAAGGCACTCGACTACCAAACACTAAAGAGTTAGTTGTACTTTTATTTTTAAAAACTTCAATTAAACAACAATTACGTCTACTGGTTTGCTTCAAAGAATTTTCAGCGATATTAAGTTTCTTTATACTGCAAGTTTATTTTAATTTATATTTCGAACGAACTGTTGCTCACAGAAATTTAATTTAGCTGCTTAAAGAATTTCCTTCGGGTACTTAGTGCTTTGGAGGAAATATTATAAAGCATGTCTTGTTAGGAGCTATTTTCTCTTTAGTAGCTGGAGGATACTGATAAATAGACAAGATTTTCAACTACTGTCACAAAGCCAAACTATTAGGTGGCATCAAAGTCGTTGAAGATAACCGCAGGGTTTTACCTAACTTAAATTAGTAGCAAAAATGTTGATTGCAATTTTATAGTTAGATTAAGTTTTAGGAAATTGTTATTTTATACTATAAATGTGTACTAAGCTATATTTAGCGAATAGTTTGATATGAACCCTCCTTCAGAGAGTTCTCTTTTTCAGACAAAGATCTTTTTAATACCTGTCACTGGTATACGTGTTTAATACTTAATTAAGTATCGTAGTCTAACGTATTATTAATAGCAGAGCTCTTAATATAGCTTTAAAACACAGTAATTTAAAAATATTGGTAAAATAAGTTAAATATTAAAAATTATTTTATTGGAACAAACATACACACGCAATGACACACAGACACATACATTATTATTATTATTAAGCTTATGTATTTTGCTTAAGTATTTTGAACACTCTTTGAAGTAAATATGACAAACATAAATCTAGGTTAATCTTATAATAATTATTTGTTCCCATTTATGTTCGTCAAATGTACTTATCGACCATGTTGAATCAAAGGCAGTTTAGTACGTACCTATGTACCAGGTTTAGCGTAATAAACTACAGATATAGTCTAACAAGCTATGAGTCTTGAATATTTGGCTTAACGGGGTGCTACTGCCGCAAGGTGTGAAATTCCATAAACAAGGGATCTACTTATTATGAAATGATCCCTTGTTTATGTAATTTCACACCTCTATGACCGCGGTTGGTACCGCATGTTAGTGTGACATTGGTAAATATTTAGCCAGCTTTCAGATCCCGGCTTTAGACTATAACAGGTCTTGTTGTTCTTCTTCTTTTTAAGGTGCCCTCTCCATTACTGAAGGTTGGCTATAACTACAGCAAATTTCTCTCTATCTTGAGCTGAGAAGAAGAAGAAGAAGGCTATAACTACAGCAAATTTCTCTCTATCTTGAGCTCTTCTTAGTATCGAATGTGTGTCTATGTCTGTACAGTCTCTTACATTTTTCAGCCAGGAGCATTTTCTTCTTCCTGGACCTTCCTTCCACTTTCCCTTCCATTATCAGTCGTAGGAAGTTGTATTTTTCTCCTATGTAAATATCTTAAATAACTCGTTTTTCTGGTTTTTACAATATTTAGAAGTTCTCTCTCAGTTCTCATTCTCTCAGCACCTCGTTGTTTGTCACGTGCTCTGTCCAAGAGCTCTTCAGCATCCTTCGATAAACCCACATCTCAAAGGCTTCTACAAGTCTCATACTTATGATTCCGGAGTTCATGTTTCCACTCCGTATAGCCATATGGAATAAATGAATGTTTTACAAATTAATTGATGGATTCGACCGTTACTTGATGGAAATTCATTTTATGTAACAATAAAACACTGAAAACTTTGTTTTCAAAACTTCCACAAAATCTATTTTAAATTCTTATCACTACGGCTGTTTCGGCTAATTGCCTTTCTCAAGTGATCTGTTTTTGGCATGGGTTTACACTTTATAGTCTCTAATGAAATATGTTGAGGAGGGGAGAACTGTTTGTCTCAAGCTGGTCATTCAGAATTATATCTGTGTTTTTAATTTGTTGATTTCTATAGATTCTAACAAAGATAGCTTAAGGCTTTTATTTTGAATGTGCAGAATTTTAAATTCGTCATTAAAAGAATGATTATGATCTAGAAGGTGAAGTGCGTATGTAGAATCTGTTTTTCTATTATTGAAAGCCCTTTTATGTTCTGCTATTCGTTTATTAAAATTTCTACCTGTTTGACCAATGTAAGTTTTTGGGCAGTCGCCACATTTAAGTTTGTACACACCACTGTGTAAGTGTTTTTTATGTTGGCTCTTGTTGTTTTTAATATATTTGCCTAGGTTGTTATTTGTTTTGAAAGCTGGTGTTATTCCTTTCTTTTTTATGTGTTTGGCTATTTTTGTTGATATTTTGCCTGTATATGTAATCGAGCAGAAGGTACTGGGTTTTTTCTCTGGTGGTGGAAATACTAAGTTCAGGGTTTTCTTGTGTAGTTTTTGATTTAAGATTTTATCAATTGTTTGTTCGTTGTATCCATT
This sequence comes from Diabrotica undecimpunctata, assembly GCF_040954645.1. Taxonomy (NCBI): domain Eukaryota; kingdom Metazoa; phylum Arthropoda; class Insecta; order Coleoptera; family Chrysomelidae; genus Diabrotica; species Diabrotica undecimpunctata. The sequence goes on along the minus strand of NC_092803.1, from coordinate 118,111,604 downwards.
GTTTACTGCTACTTGCTTCATGATATTTAATTTTGTCTAAAAATTGTATTTTGACATAGGAATTGCTGTTAATCTATGTTACATACTATGATAGGCTGCCAGTTTATGTTGTGTGGGATGGGATGATGAATTGTGAATAGTTGTGTCAGTATGGGTAGGTTTATGAAATATGGAGAAGTCATGTTTGTTTTTATGTCTGGTAATTTTTAAATCTAAAAAAATTATGGATTGATTTTGTTCTGTTTCTATTGTAAATTCCAGACGACTATGAAGAGAATTAATATACGATAAAAATTGGTCGAGTTGCCTGTTAGTTCCTGTGAAACATACCAGTACGTCGTCTACGTATCTCCACCAATATAAAAACTGTTTGAATATGGGATGTTTTGAAATCTTTTTCTCTAGATGATCCATAAAAATATCTGATAGCAATGGGCGTAGAGGATTGCCCATTATAAGTCCTGTACTGTTATTTGTATATAATTCATTATTAAATTTAAAGTAGTCCTGGTTTATGCAAACTTCAAACTTTACATCTTCTTGAATTTTTGTATGGGTTCTATCTGTTTGTTGTAGATACGAATATTAATGTCGGCATTTGTTGCACGTGTAACGGCCATTGCTTTTGTTTTATTTGTGTTTATATTCAGCCCCAAGCTATCTCTCTCTCTCTCTGGTTATGACATTCAAAAGTCGTTGCAAACCGTCAGCACAGTCCGCAATAATGACGGTGTCGTCTGCGTATCTTAAGTTCTTTACATATTCTCCGTTGATTTCTATTTCTTCTTCAATATTTTCGAGGGCATTTTGGAAGATCTTTTAGGAATATATATTAGACAATAGTGGAGAAAGTACACAGCTCTGGTGAACTTCTCTTTTTATTGACATTTCTGCTCTCATACGATTGTCTATTTTAATCGACGCCATTTGATCCCAATGCAGGTTTTTAATAAGAGCCACCGTGTTCTGGTCTATATTATGTTGTGTTAGGGTTTCTATGAGTTCTGTATGTTTTACTCGATCATACGCTTTTTCGTAGTCGATAAAACAGAGAAACACGTCTTTTCGTTGATCTCGGCATTTTTGTAGTAATATCTGGAGGCCAAATAATGCCTTCCTCGTCCAAGTCCCATACGAGAACCATATTGATTGTCGCTCAGATTTCTTTCGCATTCTCTGTATATACGTTGATGTACAATTTTGAGTAAACTTTTCAGGAAATGGCTCATCAGGCTAATTAATCTGACCTGAGAGCATCTATTTGCTTTATTTTTCTTGGTTATAGGTATAAATGTCGATCTAAGCCAGTCTTCTGGGAAGATTCCAGTGGTATATATTTTGTTAAATAGTAGTGTTAAGGACTGAAAATTTCCTTCATTGATAAGTTTTATCATCTCTACATATATCTCATCTGGACCTGAGGCCTTTCGTGGATTTGCCGTATTGATTTTTTTTGTAACTTCCGATCAATTATTGTGTCTTGTACTATATTCATTTGTGGTTCTGTTTTCTCGTCATCAAACAGATCTTCGATGGATTTTCCCATATATTTCCTACATTTTCTGGTATACTATATTGATAGTATCCCAGATACTATTTGGTTGGTATCATCTACTAGAGTTGTAATGAATTTTTTCTTCATATTTGTTACTACCTTAATCTTTTTGTATGCATTGAAGTAGTCATGTTTTTTAAGTAATTCCCTCAGTTCCTCACATCTTCTGTTCATACACTCTTCTTTGGCTTTCCTGATTTTGTTTTGGATGGTTCTCTGGGTTTCTTTCGTCCATCAGTTCTAGGATTTCTTCTGTCATCCATGTATTCTTTGTTTTTCTTGTGTTGTCTTGTAGTTGTTCTGTATGTATAGTTGTGATTGTTGTTTTAAAGGTGTGTCAAATACTTTCTACTGATTCTTCTGCTACCGCGGGTGCTTCACTAAATTTTTCTTTGAGTGTTTAATTGAGTATGTTCTCTATCTCTGCCTGTACTGCTGGATCTCTAAGTTTTTCGATGCTAGGTTTTATCTTCATCTAGGTTTATAATTATCTGCAGGTGCTTTCCATGTATATAATCTTCTTTTTGGTAGTTTAAACCAGGTTTTTGTGATCATTAGATTTTCTTCTTGGCAAAATTGGACTAGTATTTCTCCTGTATTATTTCTTTGGCCCAAACCAAAGTTTAAGACTACGTCTTCGGTCCGCTCTTCACCTCCTTTGGCATTCAAATCTCCCATAATAATGTTTACAGCATTTTTCTTTGCGATCTTCATTAGCTGTTTGATCTTTTGGTATAATTCTCGTATTTCTCTTTCTGGTTTTTCTCCTGTAGAAGCATATACTTGGATAAAGTTTATATTTCGAAGAGTGGTATTAATTCGTAGCATAGCTACTCTATGAGATATAAGTATAAAGTTCTTTACACATTTACTGCTTTTCTCGTCACTCCGGTATAATGCATTATACCGGAGTACCGGTATACATTACCAGCATAGTATATCACATGGTTATCGATGTGTGTCTGTCCAGATTCAGGCCACGTAACTTCACTGACTCCGAGAATGTTGACTCCTATTCTTTTCATTTCTCTCACGAAGTTATGAGATTTTCCTGGCATAAAGAGAGATTTTGCATTCCAGGTTCCAATTGTCAATGTGTCATTTTTTTTCCACTTTCGGGTGGTTCCTAGCATTTAACGTGGAGATTCTTAGTACCCCTTGACAATTTAAGGTCTGTCACGGACTAGGGGCTTTTGTTTTCTATAACTTGCCACAGTCATAATTTCTTAAGAATATTTAGTGTATTGATTTCTCCTTGCCTTACACACTGCAGTACTACAACCGATTATCTGATTGTCGCCTATAAGTATCTGATTCCAAGCCTAATAAGAAGTCATTCTTCTCTAGCCTTGGAGTTAGTAATAGCATAGCTGCTGCCCTATACCAAGTCCTCAGTTGATTCGCGGGTGCTATTTGGCGAACCTTATTCGCACCTATTTTGTATAATATACAGGACGTCCCCTATTAACCATATGGGACACGCCGTGTCGGAGTTAAGGACTTCCCCGTCCATTCTATCTTATGCGGAGTGCTAAAGACTCCCTACTTAGTTCAGAACTCTTCCTCCACAAAAGCTGAGACCGGCCACCGTTCTTTTTGTTTTGCAGAGTATTAATATGCTCTGCATAACTCTGCCATGTTATGATGGGAATGGAAATACAGCTGCAAATTGGTGTAGTGATTCTTTAACAAATCAATTTTACATATTATAATTTGGCTGCACAATCTAATTTGAGAATCAGCACTGCAACCGTTTCTTGAAATACATTATTTTGATGAAACTAAAGATTTTCAACTGGATAATAAAGAGTTGCAGTTGTAGTCAGGAAGTAATGATTGAAAATAATTTTCACATAGAACCACGTGTAACATTAGCTGTAAATTATAAAGAGGTTAGGTATGTTATTCAACTAAATGTTGTGTTTACATGGGATTAATCTACAATTATTGATTGTTATAAAAATTACATTTTTAACTACCTACCTAATGTTTGACGTCAGGATAAACGGGCATAAAACTTCAGAAACAGAGACAAATCTCAGATATGCAAGCCTGGGACAACGATCACAGAGTAAAATGGAAATATGCATCCAAATTATGAAAGAAACAATGAAATAGAGAGATAGAAAAAGTCAAAGAAGCAGCTGTCATCCTACTTAAGAAAAATCTGTAGCAGACATATCGGCAGAAAGAATGTAGCAGGATTTGTTTGCCAATAATAAAAATAGAAGTCAATAAAAGAATATATTAACATGATACCCTAATTCGGCTTTGGAAGGAATGTTAGTCGAAGTTAGTATGCAATTGGGAAGAAGATGAAGAAAATATAGAATAGAAAAGAAGAAAGAAAGAAGAATAGAATATAAAACACCGACTAAGTAAACTCTAGAGACAAAAGACAAAAGAAAGGTGGGGTTCGAGAGCCAGAAAAAAGGAATAAAATAACAGATTTCTTGCTGAAATAATCTGAGTGTAAAAGAGTGAGAACTGGAAAAAACAAAAGGTTAAATAGAACGAATAGAAGGAAATAGTAGAAAAGTTCTACAGAGAGATGTTTTTTTTTTCTGCGGGTGGAAATTTCTAAAAAACCTACCAGGTTAACTCATCCCTCGGGATGGCTTTCGTGTGTTGAATTTAGGGTAGAGGAGTACATCCGAGCCCATTTACCCCTAGCAGAAGGTCCTACAAACGGATGCCTTCCTATTATCCTGCCTATCTACTAAAACCATCCTCTCTCCTCTCCTACTTGGGCGCAGTTGATCGTCGCACGTACCGTACTCCGCAAGTAAGATGATCTCCGAAATAGATAGAGGTCCTAAAAAACAAAAATGAGAGCAAGTTAATTTAATTTTCAGCAAGTTAACAATTCTGTGGGTTGTTATCTCAATTAAAGTTCATATTGTTCAATTAATGTCTTTTTATACTTTAAGTAACTGCCCTGTGCAGTGAAAAAGAAAGATATGTAATAAGGCAAAACAAATCTTAATAAACTATTTATTACAATTATTTACATATATGAGAATTTACAATGTTGCAATGAGATTAATCTGGTTTAATAATAAAAAAAATTCTAGTTAGATTCTATGGTTTAAACAGAATAAAATAGCATTTTCTGTTTCTAATATTTACACCAAAGTTAATCAAACCCAAAGCTAAAATATATACTCAAAGTACTGCAAAAATCCTGGAATAAATCCTCACTTGAAGACTTGTAATGACTAATAAATCAAATCAGTGTCTGGAATCATGGTGAAAACTCTAATGTAGTCAGACGAAACATGGTCTCATAAACTCACGTATGATGCAATCAGCCTATTTTCAGAATCGTATAACCATAAACCATTATCCAATGACTTATCTGAAGAAAGGACAAAAATTTATCATGATGAAAAAAACTCTGTAATAATTTTAGGATTTAGAAGTTTTTTTTTATTTTTACAGGTATGGAAAAATCATAATTACTTTGCACAGTCGATCTTTCCCAGCACCAGATGACTGTTTTCATCAATTACTAATGAAAGACAGAATTTACGTTACAAAACCACAAATACGATACACATTATACAAACATATAACATAAGAATACACAAAAAAGTGAGAATTGGATATTCCTAGGGTAAAAACACCTTTGAGCTATTCGAAACTCCAAACTTTCCAAACTTTAAGCTATACGAATTCCAATAATGCTGCTAGACTTGTGTACAATATTGTTTGATATTGAAATAGATAACTAAAACTGACATTTCTTTATTAATGACAATGCTTTGATCAATAGTTTCTTTAACTACTAAGGCAATCTTTTCATTACCTAAATTACCTATATGTGATGGTACTCAATGAAAGTGAAAAATTAAATTAAATTAATATCAAATTGTTGGAAGTGTGATCTTACGATCTTGTTAGTTCTCGCCAAAAACTTATTTTTTACATAAGTTTTTTACATACTTTTTTAAATTACATGTACAATAACCACATGATCTTTTGATGTGCTATGTTTGAATCAAATTGTAAACTGTATCTAGTTTCAATTTATTGTTTATACAACTAATTATTGATGTCCATTATCTTAAGCTTCTTTACATTTTACACCATTGACTGCTACATGTCTTTTTGAGGTAACAAATTTATATTGACTTGTCTATGGATGTTTGGTTTTTCATATTGTGCTTTTTAGATGAACTGATGATGCTTTATGATTAGAGAGCGAAACCTCTTCAATAAATAGATGAAGTAGCCAATTTTATTGTCTTTTTTCTCCACCTTTTGACCGAAAAACCCACCACTCCTCGAGTGATTCTTTTATATATATATATATATATATATATATATATATATATATATATATATATATATTGTTATGATGTGTTTTTTGTTTGAATGATGAGCAATGAGTATTTTTAATAATATAGGGTTTTTATCGCGGTTCTCAAAGAATTAGCTTGTAAGTACTTTTTTAAATTATCTTTATTATAACTATTATGAAACACACATATATATCTAACTTAGCCAATGTAAATTTAAAATAAACTATCTTTAAATTGATATTCTTATAAAACTAATTAAATTCTATAGACAATCTAAAATTTAAACAAAACTATCTTCAAAATTGAAATTGTTATGACACTAACCAAATTATATTAACAAAATTTTGTACCTTTCTTTCACTGAATGCCTAAATGAACTGTTTTCCACTAAGTATATAGATTCTAATCACCACTGAATGTCTTCGTACTTCAGTTATCCTTGTTTTTTTGTGAAATTACTTTTTTCAATTATCAGCTTCTACCAATTTAAGATATAGTTTTCTTCACCAGCATTTATACACCACCAACCAAACCAGCAAACAGCATTTATATTTATTCTTCTTTTCAATATACCAATATCCAATTATTATAAGTTGATTTATACTAATCTCCAACCATAATATAATTTAATTTCTTCCAATATACCTTTTTTTATCTTCAATAATTATTTGTGTATAATTATAAATGTGCATTAAATATATGCATAATTTTTAATCTTCATTTAACTCACTATATTAAACAATTTGACTATTTGTAACTGATTCACTGACTGTCTTGAAAATTATGAACAATTTACTTCACTCTACTAACTTTCATAATAAACTGGCCTGACTTCTGACTAAAAACTTAAAAACTGCCTGACTTCAGACTAAAAACTTCCAAAAACTGCCATCTTGAATCCAAATCACGGGTATTTATATGTTTTTGGATTTCTAGAACCATCTCGTAAGATATCATGTTCTATTCAGTTCTATTTAATACATGTCTGAATTTTCTGGAACAAACCATTTCGCAAACATGGCCATCTCCGGAGATCCAGAGAATTCCATTCTTTTCTATTAATAATTTTGTTTACATTTAGGCTTTTCAGATCAGAATATATAATTAAATTAGTAACTAACACTCTAATTTAATAAAATACACATTTCAAACAATATATTATTATAACCCACTTTATATTCGTAAATATTCTTAAACGTCACTTCAGAGTATAAATATCTGTCAATCTCCGAGAGTATTTTTGGTTGCCTATGCACATGGCTCACTTAAATCTATTTACAAAATTAAAATACAACTTTTTACACTTATTATATGCTAATTTATTAAAAATACCCTCACATAAATATATTTTTATTAAATTCTCTAGTATATAACTTATTTAAAACAACCAAATATCTAATATTATGTAGTATATAACTTATAAATTATTTTCTATAAACCCTAATTGTCACAATACCCCAAAAATAATATTTAAAATAAATAATTTACTTATTATTTTTTTAAATATTAATTTTCTCATACCTTATTAAATTTAATAAATCAAAATTTTTTTTATTTAAAATGTGTTAAATACATCCCTGTTCGCTGTCTATGTCAAATCAAAACAGAGAACAACGGATAACGGATCACAGTTCGGCTATTCTATGGTCAAACTGTCATGTCAAATGGAGAGAATAAAATATAACCTTAATTAAAAATATAATGGATATTGTGTTCTGTTTATTTATAGACAAAATCTAGGAATTATTTCCATTCAACAGGCTTTTATCCATATGAATTGGTAAGTTTTACACTTTTTATAAAGACATTTACACAATCAATTCTGTATCTAACCCCAAATTATGATTTTTAGGGTACCAAACAATTTCCATATGTACAAAATTCAACAAGTATGATGTCAAATTGATTCAAAATAATGAAATCTACCATCTATTTAACAAATCAAGTCTATTGAATAAAATGGATATATCAGTAAGTTATTAGTGTTATTATATTTGTGTTAAAGGTATAGAAATCATTATTCAATCTCTTCATGATATTTATACTTAGATCTGGTATCATCCTTTTATAATAATTAATTATTCCAATAAATCCTCTTAAAGTTCTTAAATTGTGTGGTGTTTTATATTCCTGAATGACTTGTGTCCGTTCTGGATCCATTTCGATTCCCTTAGTGTTAAGTTTATAACCTAGATATATGACTTCTTTTTGAAAAAATGTACATTTTTCTTGATTTATTTTTAGTCCAACTTTGTCTAATCTATTTATTATAATTTTTAGGTGTTTCTCATGATCTTCAGCCGTTTTAGAAAAAATTAATATATCATCAATGTAGTGAATTACAAAATGTTCATATTGATCCAAAATATCATGAAGACATCTACATAGAGCACTGCAAGATGATTGAAGTCCAAATGGTACTACTTTGAATTGATATACTACTCCATCTATCTGAAATCCTGTATACTGTCTACTTTTTCTTTCTAGAGGTATTAACCAGAAACTATGCTGTAAATCGATTTTAGTGAAAAATGACATTCCTGTAATTCTTCCTAATATTCCATCTATACTCATTGGTGCTTCAAATTGCTTTTCAGTAATCTTGTTAATATTCCTTGCATCCAAACATAACCTGATTTCACCTGATCTTTTTCGTACTACTACTATGGGGTTAATAAAACGTGTGTCTGCCTTCTCAATGATCCCATCTTCTAACATATTATTAATTGTTTTGTTTACTTCCTCTCTGTATTTATATGGTATTGGGTATGATTTTGTTTTAAAATCTTTTTCTTCTTTAACTTTTATACTATGGATATAATTTTGTGCAATTCTATTTTCTTTATTGACAAGTCCCTTGTGTTGCTGCAATATGGAAATGACTATTGATTTATATTCTTCAGGGCAATTTAAAACTTTTATCACATCTTCTTCTTTACAAATAAAATTATTCTTCATTATGTACTCATTATTCCTTGCTTCCAATTTTACGCACTCCGCCTCGTAGGCATCCATCTGCTTAAAATTTCCATTCCTTAAATATTCACTACAATAATTATTCTTTACATTCTTTTGGAACATTTCCCTATCATCAAAATACATTTCTTCTTCATAAACATCATTATTTTCTTTTAATAATATCCTATCAACTCTTATTCCTTCTTCTACCTCATCTTTCTGCATAAATTTAATTATTTGCCCTTCCAAAGTTACCATTTTTTCTTCAAAATCTATCTTTACTTTCTTCTTTTCCAATTCATCATTTCCCATTAATATATCAACACATAAATCCTTGACAATAAATCCTTGCATACTAATTTCTTTATTAAGAATATTAATTTTAAAATTGGCTAGTTTATCAATTTCACCCAACTTCTTATTATTTGCACCAATAATTTTAATTTTTGGAATCTTTATTATATCTGATAGTTTTAATGTATTAAAAATAAAATTCTCCGAGACTAAAGTACTTTCTGAACCAGTATCTATCATAATCTTAATCATTTTATTTTTGGCCAAAGCATTTATATAAATTAAATTAATAGATTCAATAATTTTCTCTTCATCTAAAGAAATAAATTCAGAAGGTTTTTCATAATAGCAATGGCCTAACTTGTAATTCAGAAAGTTTACTGCACAAAATTTTGATTATTAGAATTGTCAGATTGTATCTGACCACTTGGATCTGATGTCCTATGTCTTTCCCTACTATGACTTCTACTCACATTTTCCTGCCTTGTACTACTTCGTTCCCTGTCTTCGCAGCTTCTATTCCTTCGAACACAATTTACCTGTCTGTTATAGTTAGGACGCTCTGTATTTCTTCTATTGTTAAAATCTTGTCTATTATTATTAGTACTGTTATTAAAATGTTGTCTATTATAATTAGTATTATTATTAAAATTTTGTCTATTATAACTAGTATTATTATTAAAGTTCTGTCTATTTGGATTACTGTTAGTATTATTAAAATTTTGTAAATTATCACCATACCTAGTATTATTGTTATATGATTGTCTATATTGTTGATTATCAATTTTATTATATTGAAAGTTATTGTTGTTTTTTCTGTTGTTATTATTACTTGTCATATTGCCTCTTTGTATTCTTTGAATAAAATTAATAAAACTATCTATTGTTTGAATATTTTGTACAGTTACGGTTTGCACAACATCAGCATCAAAATGTCTAGATACATTTAAGACTGTTTCATCCTCTCTAAGTGGTGGTTCTAAATATTTTGCAACTGTTATCAATTTCAATGCATAATCTACCATATTTGATTTTAAATTGTGATTATACTTTCCAAAATATAGAATTTCTCTAAACTTGGCTTGCTCTAATTCACCCCAATAATAATTTAAAAATTTATTTTCAAATGTTTGAAAATTATCTAAATCATTCTCAATACTAGCAAACCAAGTTGCTGCATTGTCATTTAATGTCATTCTAATATAATCTTTAATATCATTAATATTATTCACAAATCTTAATTTATGTTTTAAACTATTTATGTATACTCTAGGATGCAAATTTTTTATATTACCAGAGAATTTAATCCCAGTCTCATTTGTTAAATTTAAGTAAGGTCTTCCTATGTCTCTCATTTGTGAAATATCATCTATTCTCTGTTCCACATTTCTTATTTGATTACAATTTATTTGGATATTTTGTTGTATATCGTCTAATTTTTCTTCTGTGTTTCTCCTGTCTTCGTTAATTTTTACTTCTAAGTTACATTTCTGTAACTCTATTTTCTGTTCTATATCTATTTTATTATCTTGAATAATCCTCTTTACTTCTGTCCTCTCATTGTCTATCCTTTTCTTGTAGTCATTCCGTATACTTTTTATTTCATTTGCAACTTTTTTTTCTGCAGCTTCAAGTTTTTTATCCATTTGTTTTTCCATTTGTTTTATAATTTTATTATTATTATCTTCTATTTTCTTTTCTAATTTTCTATAATTCTCTTCCAATTTCTCTTCCATTTTTTTCATGTCTTCTTTGACTTCTTTTGAATTCTCTTCCAATTTTTTTATGTTTTCTTTGATTTCTTTTGAATTCTCTTCTATTGTCTTGTTCATCTGCATCATTAATGACATCAAAGCTGCCATATTGACATTTTCCTCTCTTTCTGGATTCATTTCTGCAGTATCTTGTGGAACTTGAACTAAACTCTCCTCTTGTATAGGTTGTGTTTCTACTTCCACATCTTCTTCATTCTTTTTGCTTTTTGTACCATTCTTTCCTTGAGACATTTTGAGACTTTACTTGTTCAAATATAATTAAAATTAAAATCTATACTTTTTTCTTTCTACTGATAATTAATTTAATTATATGAGAGCACTTATCTTCCCAAACTAATTCTTTTAAATAGAGAGCCACCGCGTTGGGTGCCAAATTGTTATGATGTGTTTTTTGTTTGAATGATGAGCAATGAGTATTTTTAATAATATAGGGTTTTTATCGCGGTTCTCAAAGAATTAGCTTGTAAGTACTTTTTTAAATTATCTTTATTATAACTATTATGAAACACACATATATATCTAACTTAGCCAATGTAAATTTAAAATAAACTATCTTTAAATTGATATTCTTATAAAACTAATTAAATTCTATAGACAATCTAAAATTTAAACAAAACTATCTTCAAAATTGAAATTGTTATGACACTAACTAAATTATATTAACAAAATTTTGTACCTTTCTTTCACTGAATGCCTAAATGAACTGTTTTCCACTAAGTATATAGATTCTAATCACCACTGAATGTCTTCGTACTTCAGTTATCCTTGTTTTTTTGTGAAATTACTTTTTTCAATTATCAGCTTCTACCAATTTAAGATATAGTTTTCTTCACCAGCATTTATACACCACCAACCAAACCAGCAAACAGCATTTATATTTATTCTTCTTTTCAATATACCAATATCCAATTATTATAAGTTGATTTATACTAATCTCCAACCATAATATAATTTAATTTCTTCCAATATACCTTTTTTTATCTTCAATAATTATTTGTGTATAATTATAAATGTGCATTAAATATATGCATAATTTTTAATCTTCATTTAACTCACTATATTAAACAATTTGACTATTTGTAACTGATTCACTGACTGTCTTGAAAATTATGAACAATTTACTTCACTCTACTAACTTTCATAATAAACTGGCCTGACTTCTGACTAAAAACTTAAAAACTGCCTGACTTCAGACTAAAAACTTCCAAAAACTGCCATCTTGAATCCAAATCACGGGTATTTATATGTTTTTGGATTTCTAGAACCATCTCGTAAGATATCATGTTCTATTCAGTTCTATTTAATACATGTCTGAATTTTCTGGAACAAACCATTTCGCAAACATGGCCATCTCCGGAGATCCAGAGAATTCCATTCTTTTCTATTAATAATTTTGTTTACATTTAGGCTTTTCAGATCAGAATATATAATTAAATTAGTAACTAACACTCTAATTTAATAAAATACACATTTCAAACAATATATTATTATAACCCACTTTATATTCGTAAATATTCTTAAACGTCACTTCAGAGTATAAATATCTGTCAATCTCCGAGAGTATTTTTGGTTGCCTATGCACATGGCTCACTTAAATCTATTTACAAAATTAAAATACAACTTTTTACACTTATTATATGCTATTTTATTAAAAATACCCTCACATAAATATATTTTTATTAAATTCTCTAGTATATAACTTATTTAAAACAACCAAATATCTAATATTATGTAGTATATAACTTATAAATTATTTTCTATAAACCCTAATTGTCACAATATATATATATATATATATATATATATATATATATATATATATATATATATATATATATATATATATATATATATATATTGTTATGATATGTAAAATCGAGAAAAATATTGGGTTGATTAAAATATTTCAAAGTTCAAAAACATTAAAATAATTCAGATAAGTAGGATAATAAACAACAAACATTTCGAAGAAGGAAAGTTATTAAATTCTTGGATTACCTGTACTAAACAAAATGTAAGCTATACATAAATTATTTCTTTGTTATACTTGAGTGACCCGCATAATTTTAAGTGAAATCCAAAGACAATTGAACCGGGTTTTCCAAAATACATTAGTGCAGTGATTAGAGACAAATAGAAGAGATTTTAGAAAGAGGTTTTTGTTAGTTTTTAAGAATTATAGAAAATATTATTTGTAAATAAGTTTTGGGAAATTTTATAATTATAGGTAAAATTTTGTTTGTTATCGAAATGAAAAAATGGGGGAATGGTGACGAGTTTTGATTGGCGGAGATTGAAAAAGGTGGGTTAGGTATGTAGGAATGAAAGTTTTGCTAGATTTAGGAGAGAGAAAAGATAATCAGTTAGTTTTCCAAGTCTGTAAGACGAACAGTGATTGTTCTCTTGCGGTTCCTGAAATGTAGTAAGCAGTAGTGTTGAATGTTGGTGAGTTTTTGTGGAGTTAGTGTATCTGACAGAAGCTGAAGCAGCAAAATATTGTAAGTCATATTTTCCTACTTATATTCCAAGAGTCACTGTTCAGGCCAACGAGAGATTCAGTTTATCGTAAAGAGAAGATATTCCAAGAGTCATTTTTCACTCGGGCCAACGAGAGATTCAGTTTATCGAGAGGAGAAAGGCTATCATAATTTGAATGATTGTTGCTTTTGAAGGAGATCATTAAGGACGATATACTTGCAACAATCTGTTGTAAGATTGCTGATTACATAGGGAGCGGTTGAGAGGAGATAATATAGTCTACAAGGAACAAGGATTTGGACCACTCATCATCAGAGAGAGATATTTTTGTTTTCTGCAGTTTTTTCTTTTATTGATAACACAATTTTTACACTTAATTTAGAAAGGATATAAATATTTTGATTAGGAGAGTTAGAATAGTTCGGGATTTTGAGATTTCAATTAATATTGTTTGTACCATTAATTTTGATTGTTCACGTACGTAGAACAAAATTTTTGAGAATCATTATATGAGATTTGTTTATTGAAAACTTTTGAGTGTGAATTATTTCATTATTTTTATTTCAATATATAGTGTTAGATCATATGTGTTTTTTATTATTCCGGTATTCTCTGGACCTTACCTTTCACATGTAATAGCATAGATATTGAAGCACGAATTTAACCCTGAGATAAAAGAATTAAAAATTGTGATAGAGTCATAATCATATCATCTAGATAATTTTAATTAATCAAAAAAATTAATTAGCTAATTATTGCTTGGCGCACCAAGGCTTTAAATATCACAATAACATATATATATATATATATATATATATATATATATATATATATATATATATATATATATATATATATATATATTATATAATTATATAATTATATAATTACGACAAAGAACAGGATGCCTACCGAAGCAGAGGTCGTCCACCAACACGTTGGACTGACGATCTTAAACGTTGTCATAGGAATTGGATGCAAGAGGCACAAGATCGAAATAGATGGAAAATTATGAGGGAGATCTATGTCCAGCAGTGGATAAGCGAAGATTGAATGATGTGATTATATATATATATATATATATATATATATATATATATATATATATATATATATATATATATGTAGTAAAAAATGAATATAGTTAATTGTTCCATAAATATATCAAGATTACAAATAATGTGCTTTCAGGTATAGAAAGCAAAAATCAACTAGCGCGTCTAAATAAACTCGAAAATTTAAATTGTTTTGACCTATTGAGAATTATAAATTAAGTAATAAAGTAATCGAAGTTAACATCACATTTTTAGCTTTTACAATGTGGCGTATATAAGGATATAATATAAATATATAAATATTGGAACGTAGAGATGGAGTGGGTTTCTAATGAATAATTTATAAGGAACAATACCACAGCGAAAAAAGATTCTGGTTATTTAGAAATTACGATCCAAAAATCGTTTAATAGCAACGACTTCAGTTGAGTAGGTATTTAGTTCATTTTATTCATAATGAATCTACAAAAATTAAGATAGGAAATATAATGACTGAGACGGAGTGGTTTATGTGGTGTGAACAGCAATTATGATCGTATTTATATTGTTACGGCAGCACAGAGTAGAGTGTTTAGCTATCATGCTGAATATCCGGTTTCAATATTTGCTACTGATGAAAAATTGAGATATATAAAAAAATCAATTGCTTCAGGTCGACCCTGCGTAAATAAAATCACTGCCTTTGCTAAAACCAGGAGTAATAATTGGCGGTTGAAGCCATTCCTTGTGTACCTTTTTTTTCTGCTCATTCCATCTCCTAACAAAAGTTGGCTATCACTTCTTTAATGGTATAATGTTTTCCTTCTCTTAATTTTTCTTACATCTACATATTCTTCTTTGCACAATTACGTGTAAGGGAGGGTATTTATGATTTCGACAGGTATAACGTTTTTCTTTTTTAATTGTCTTTATAAGTTTTCTATTGTGTCCAATGCGTATTAATACTTCTTTATAGTAATGTACCGTGGCGCAAGAAATCGAAGATTACATAACTTGGTATAATCCTATGTTGTTCTAGCTGTGTAAAATGACATTAATATTAATTATAGTTCTATTTAGTACTACTGGTTTAGTACCTGTATCATAATCATCATATACTTCGTCATCATTATCTCTAACGAGTAGTTATGTTTGGTAATTGTGAAGAAGAAATGAGGATAATGATCGAAAAATTTTCGTCGCCACGCGTCCAGATTATGTAAACACCACAAAATCACAAAAACACAAAAATGAGGCTTTTGAGGACAATCATATTATCCGTTGTCACCTATGGTGCAGTCATGGATGATAAAATCGTCAGATAAAAAAACTCTAAAAATACCATGGACCCCGAAACGTACCAAAATGCCTCAATCCTCGCCGAATTCACCATCATTGAAAGACTAAGCCAAATTATTCAGAACATCATGAAATATGGTTCCCACATAAAAAAGAAACGATTCAATAAGCTGGTAGTATAGGAAAAAAAAGGAACAAAAGAAGGAAAAAAAAGGAAAAAAAAGGAAAAAAAAAAAGAAGTAATGCAAGCGGTGAAGTCATCAAAGAATAGCAAAGCTCCAGGACCAGACGAGCTACCAGCGGATATACTAAAGTTGACAGACGAAGATCGAATCCACTTGTTAGTAGACTTATTTAACAAGATTTATGAAAACAGTATAATTCCTGAAGAATGGCTAAGATCAACGTTTGTCCCTCTTCCCAAGAAGGCACATGCTAAGCAGTGCAGTGATCATCGCACGATCAGTCTAATGAGCCAGACCTTAAAAATATTCCTCAAAATAATTCACAATAGTATTTACAGAAAATTGGAAGAAGATAAAGGAGAAACTCAGTTTGGATTCGGGGAGGGATATGCATCCAAACACATAGGTGTTTGGATGTGAATCAAGATGTACTTGCTTGTTTCATTGATTACAACAAGGCGTTTGATAACGTCAAGCATGGCCAACTTGAGAATAATATCTACTCTGTATTATAATCAGAAGGCAGTCGCAGGCATCGAAAATAGCACAACAAATGAAATTCAAATTAAAAAAGGAGTTAGAGAAGGATGTGTGCTGTCACCAATGCTATTTAATCTCTATTCGGAAAAAATTATGAAGAAAGCATTGGAGGAAAAAGAGATTGGGATAAAACTTAACGGCCAACCAATTAATAATATTAGATACGCAGATGATACGGTTTTAATCGCGGAGACAGCAGAAGACCTGCAAGCCATTTTAAATAAGGTAGTCACAGCTAGTGAAGAGAAAGGGTTAACAATGAACGTCAAGAAGACGAAATTCATGATTATTTCAAAAAAACAAAGATTGAATGCAAACATGTACATTCACAATAACGAAATCGAACGAATTAACAACAATGACATTACAGAAAAAATAAAAACTAGAATTGGAAAGGCTCGAGCTGCTTTTCTTAATATGAAGGACATTCTGGGAAGTCATGACATCAACTTAAACCTTAAAAGTGAGATTGGTTAGATGTTACATCTTCTTGATCCTGCTGTACGGAGTAGAGACTTGGACTTTAAACAAGAGCAATACTACCGATAAACTAGAGATTTTGAAAATACCTTAGACAGACAAAGTAACAAATAGTGTAGTTCTTTGAAGAATAAACAAAGAACGGGAGCTGTTGATCACCATCAAGAGAACAAAGTTGGAATATCTTGGTCATGTGATTAGAGGGAAAAAGTACCGATTGCTCCAGTTAATTAACCAAGGAAAGATTCAGACTGGTTCCAGTGCACATCTAACCAATTATTTAGAGCAACAGCTTCAAAGATACGAATAGCAATGATGATTGCCAAACTCCGTAGCGGAGAGGGCACTTGAAGAAGAAGAAAAAGATAGGAAAAAAGGCCCAGAGGAAGATCAACCACATGCTATGTTCAGTAAATATGACAATTCGCAGGCACATCTGTATATGAATTATTCAAATACTAGAATTCCATTCAATACCAGAGAGTTCAATCAGTAAAACGAACGATTCAGCCCAGTTCTACTATAACGTGAGACTTCCAATGAATAAAGTGATAAAATCTCTTATTGCACGACCGTTTTCAAACCTAATATCCTATGAAATATCTTTATTATGTTTCCTTCGGTTTAGTTGTTTGGATTTTTATAAAATGAAGCTTTAAATTTTACTGATATTACAACTATTTTTAGGGATTCTCGTCGCATTTACTACGGCTATTTAGGAAACACACAGAAATGCAATTGTCTGACAAAAACATTATCTTCTGAAAATAATACAAAAGATACAATAAAATCAAAATGTACTGATAAACGTACTTCAGGATAATGCGAAAATAACTGCGTGCAGTAAAATCGTCATTAGACAAGTCATATTTATATATTTATGATATTAAAATGTGTCCAGTTAAAAAGAATAATGAATGGTTGGTATCGAAGTGTAATTGTTAATATGAATGTACCACTAAAAAAATACATAACTGAAAGGTGTATTTGTAGATATATTTGGAATTGCATGTCGTCACTTCTAAAGATTTTTTCATTTTGATGAATGCCAATCTCCCTTGCTTGTCTTCCCCAACCCTACCTTGATTATAGTCTTAATGTTTTTACTGGTCCTTTAAATTTCTATTTGAGTAGCAAGAGTTGGTGCTCTGTGGTATCTATTAATGGTTGGCTATTTTTATATATGTAGTTTTTCATGTTTGATTCTATGGTACAACATCTTTTTTTTTTGTACATCTTTAAACAGAAGAAGGAAAATCTGTATAAAGGCACCTGTGACTCACACAGGTAGGGTTCCTAATTCCCTAACGAAGCTGTTGCAGGGCGAGATGCCCGAGGGATTTAGACCTTTGACATCTCGTCCCGTCACCACTTCGAGACGGCCGGCGTCCAACTAAAAACTTCTCCTCTGTCTCACCAGACATCAGGATGGAAAGGCCGGTTAAGGCAAACATCACTCCCGATTCACATTTTTTCTCCGACACATTTATCGAGGAAACAGCACCCATACGAACCACCAAAGACTTTCAACTCCCTGCCTTAGCAAGGCTGCCATCTCTCTCGCGTCGTCTGTCTCTCATTCACTCTTATTTCGGCCTGCGACAATCCGAACACACACAAGGTGCTACTCGCTTGTTTTAGAATTGGTACAACATCTAGTAATCAAGGAAGTAAATCAAGTAAAGTTTATGTCAAAGTACACGTCTCTATCGTTAGAAGGGCCACGAGTACCTAGTAAGTCATAATGTCATGAAAATTAAAAATTATACATTAACACAACACGACACAAGGACAAACAGTTTAAAATTTTTAAAAAATGACGAAGCTACATATTGGTTGGCATCAGAGAGAGAATTCTCTCCTAATAGATTTGTATAGGCTTCTGCTTTAGATTTTGTTACTGATATTTTCGCTTTTTTTTGGCGACCGTATAGTTTGGAAAATCTCTATCCGACCTATTTTCTTGCCACTGGTTATATAAGTTTTTCTTCTCTTTTATCTTTTCTTGAACTTCGTTTGACCACCACTAGATCTCTTTAATCTCTTTCTTTTTTTCTGATGTTTTTTGAAGTATTTTAATAGCAGTATCTGTAATAATATTGACAATTTTCCATCAAATTGTATTAATACTTCCTTTCATGTTCCAACACATTTTTTCTACTAATTTTTGACCTTTTCTACTAATCTTTTTCATCTTTTAACATCCTCCACTTTTGGAGTCACTTTATATCCTCCAAAAAGCATTTATGGCCTGCGATCTAATCACTCGCAGTAATGCAAGATATGGTTGTACTGTTTCAGGTTCTTTGCTGCAGAGTCTGCAGCATAAGTCTCCATGAAACAGCCCCATGAAACAATGAAACAACCCCCCGTCCCCAAAACTAGTACGAGATCTGGTCTATTATGTGCTGGTAGTTGTTGTTTTTAAACATTCTGTCAGCAAGATATTGATAATAAAGAAGGTTTGTTTCGAGAAGTCACAGTTTACTGGCAAGTTATTGATAAATGATCTTTCTTGCTAAGTCATACCGTTCTTTATAATCAGTTCCGACAAATGTCTGACAGCGTCCGGTAAGATATTAGATGGTTTACCTATCCAGATGCACATTTTTCCTGGCTTAGAAAGATGGTTTATACGCAACTCTTGTTCTCTCAGTTTAAGTGGTATTGTGTCATGTACTGCTTGATGTAAAGTAAATGTCTATTTCTGAAAATAACTTTATAAATTAGCAACCACTTTTTCAAATTGGTCACCCATGTCCATAAGTTCTCTTTCTCTTAGGTACCGCTGTATTGTTGTCTCTTCTGCACTAGGTGGGATCCGTTTTAGAGCAAATGGGCTAAACACGGAACATGTATTTAATGACTTAAAATCGGTTTTTATTTGTTTGAGGTCTTTTTTTGCGCTTGCTTTACTGCGAGGAATTTCTCCATATTTTTTTTAATGATGACCTTGAAGTTTTGGCCATCTTGCATATCGAATCATTCACGCTGTACCTTTCCTGTAACTATCTTTACGGCACTTCCAGTCCAAAGTCTGATATCATTTTTTAGCAGTTTTCAGCATCCTTTTTGTGTAGATTTAAAGTAGAAGCCATTAATTTAAAATTATTCATATAAAACAGATGATTAAGCTTCCCCACTTCAATATTGTTATTTTTGATGCTAAACACGAGTCAGTGGAATAAGAGTCTCGTTGAAAACGACCACGGTTGATTCGGATATTTTCATTTTCAATATTTATTGAAACATGTTTTTAACAGGTATTTGAAAAGGAATTGACTTTAATATTCTTAGTATAATTATGTATAAGCCATTCATGCGGCACTGAATCATAGGCTTTCTTTTATTCAAGAGTCGATCATAAGTTGTGGATCATACGCTGGCAGAGACATGGAGTGTGGCTAATTTCTACAACGTAAGTAATTAGGACAATTTTTATACCTTATTATAATTATTATTTATTAATAATTAACAAACACAATTTTTTATATATTATAAAGCTCCCTATTGAACAGAGAAGAATGTTGGAATTATGCAATTCGTATTATGTACTAAAAACACTCTACTGCGTGCGCAACATTTATCACAGGAAACATAAATTTACGTGTGTTATAATAATCACATCTAAATTAGCAAATGTTTAAGAAATATATGGAGTATGGAGGTTTATCGATGATACATAAAAAATCGCCATTGTAGAACATGATATATTATAGTTTTACAGTCTTTTATCTGCCGAATGTAAATCTATCTATTTATATAAATAAGTACCTATATTTATTTCATATTGTCAACTTTGAAATACTATGGCAATAAATGACATTTGTAATAGGTACGATTTAGTCGATCTATTTAACATACAATCCCCAGTTATTACCGTATACATATTCTTTATCTTTTTACTGCCGCTTTGAATGGGTTTCGTTGCTTGCAGTCGATTACTTTTTACTTAGATTGACTTTTTATTCTATTCATGATTTACATACGCACAAGTGTTATTGATGGTAGCATGTAGCAACGTGATGGAATTTTTAAATACTTGAATAACGATTGAAAATTGATGCTGATGTCACTTTACCGATATAAAGTTGGTCTACTAATATATTAGGTTGAAATGATCGATGCCTTACACTTTTATGTCACCATTTATTAGTGACTCCTCAGAATATGTTTTATTTGCTTTTCTCTCTCATATCTTTATTTATATATTTTTTCCCGGTTTATTTCGTTTTTATCAGTTTAGGTCATCCAGTGATATTCAGCCTTTGATATGTGGGCATACAGACGACTATTATGAATAAATTGGGTCGATAGACGACTATTAAGAATAAATAGAAACAAGAAGGTCCTAAGATTGCTGAACCAAAAAATATAACTGGTCAATGTAATAAAGAGACGCAAGCTTAAATACTTCGGTCACATTATGAGATACCCTGAAAAATATGAACTTTTGAATCTGATCATTCAGAGAAGAATTCATGGTAAACGTGGTCTTGGTAGAAGAAGATATGGTAGCCAAGCTTTACGATCTTCTTCTTCTTGTAGTGCTTATCCGTTCCGGATGTTGGCGACCATCTTAACAATCTGTATTTTGCAGCTTTACGATAAGACTCTCAAATGACAGACAATCCAGATTTAGCTTATCTACATTTGTAACGAATTATTTTGCCTACCACATAGGGTATTATTATGGGGGTTAAAAATTGGGGACAGAAATTACGGGGCTAGAGATAGGGCAAAAGCAAAATAAACGAAACTGTTGCGAACGGCGCTCAGGGTTTATTTGGAGAAACTGGGTCGTGAATAAGTGAATGAAACAATGGGATTGGATTAGGTAACTACAAAAATGAGACAAAGGGGTACTTACATGAATCTCCTGGACAAAAAAAATAAAACAACAAGAAGAACTTCTAGCTATTTAAAATGGACGGTGCTTCCAGGAAACTTCCTGCTGGATGGAAGAAAAGGCTCTTTCTTCCTAAAAACACAAGAAAATGGTTAAAACCTTTTTTTAAAAACAAAAAAAAAAGTCTCAAATATGATTACGTATTTATCAGATGTCAAAAATAATAAAGCTAGCTGTCATATGTTAAAACTAAATTTTAAAACTGAGGACAAATAGGTTTTCGGTCAAAAAACTGTCAAACTTGAAGCACGGTTTTTTGAAGAAAATCTTAACAATTTGTCGATTTTGTCCATCGAAAGTAGGAGAGAGGTTCTGTCAAACTCATTTGAGGTTGAGGGTTGAGGCTATCTTCGGTTTCCGTGATTGGCTTTTGTGGAGAGAGGTTGTATTATAATAGTTCTGTTCCTATCTTTATAAACTTTAATTTAATTTTTAGTTGTATATAAATAATTTTTATTGTTTAAAATCAATTGGAAAAAAAAGATTTAAAGAGGTTTAATAATGGGGGATAGCACAGGGGGGGTTGGTCCTCCTAGTGTTGAGATGGTAATAAGTAAGAGAGATGATTCAGATATAGAATGTAATATAAATTTAGATAAAACATTTGTAGGAAATAATGATAATTCAGAGACCACTAATCAACATGAGAGTAAAAAAGACAAAAAACAATATTCTTATCAGTATACCGACACTGGCCCATTTGAGGTCTATATGGAATCAAAAAACAATAACGTCGGAAATTATAGTTTTTTAAAGCTAGCAAAATATATACATGATAAGAAAATTGAGAATATACAAAAAATTAATAAAAAGGGTAAAAACCGAATTAGCGTTATTTTTAAGAAATGGGAATGTGCTAATAAATTTGTTTCAAATATAGAAATTAAAAATGATGGATATGAACTCTTTATTCCTGCTAATAAAGTAACTTGTAGGGGTGTAGTAAATAATGTTGATGCAAGTATTTCTGATGTTGAATTAATTAGTTTTTCGGGTACATCCTCAGTAAATATTAAAATTTTGGAGGTAAGACGTTTTAAAAGAAAATCAAAATATGATTCAGGCAAATACATAAATACAGAGACAGTTGCTTTTACCTTTTCAGGAAAACAAATTCCAAAAGAGGTTTCTATATATGGGATTCCCTTTAGGGTAAAGCCTGTTGCGTTCTGCACATACGATGACCTCAATATAACAATCTTGGTCATCCTGAAGGGGGAGAGAAGATATTCTGTTCAATCTAGAACTCGCTGGTTTCCCCCTTTCAGATTGGGTATGTATATTAAAATAAAAGAAATGAAAACAAGTGGACTGTATAAAACTCTATTTTAACACGAAGTAAAAGCAATCATAAATATACATAACCCAATATACCTACAATTATAAATAAAGAAGAATATAAACTTAAAAGAAGAAGAATATATGTAGTACAAACTTACACACAAAAAGAGAACCATAAACAAACCATAGCTGTCGATTGTATATATACCACGTTATAGATAGAAATAATATACAAAAAAGAAATAAAAATATGAATATATATGTCATATGAAAACAAATTATTAAACTCAATGCAAAAGTATACTCATAATACACATTATGAGTTAATATTAGGTAATAAAATACACAACACTGTGATATATATACAAAAAGAATAGTGAAATTATTATAATATGAAAAATATACAAATCTACATAAAGGTAATGAAATGTTCTCAATAAAGTTCAATCGCGATCGCGGCACAAAAGATAAAAAGTTCGAAGCAAATATATCTATATACCAAGTAAACGTACTTGATATATGCAGCAACAAAAGTATGGTGTATTGTAGCTTACCCCATAAATCACAGCACCAACCGCTGTTACCAACGACGTCTTTATCGACGTATAACAGGAACCACAAAATTTCTAATTTCAACTTTTCTGCATCAAACCGACTTCCTCGGTCAAAGGACCGCTGGCAAGTGGTTAAGGTACTCTTAACCCAAACGCACACACATGTGTGGTTTGAGAGATAAAACTCGACTCTTCCTATTCTTATCTCAAATGTGTGTCATTTTGCAGATGGCCCGTCTCGTAATATGTAGTTTTTTACACAAATGCACCCTTGTACATGGAATTTTGATATACGGGGAGAATCAAAACTACCACAAAAAGTCTTAATATTTAATAAATGTTTATTAACAGTTGCGAAACTGCAACATTCTCCCCGCGTTGGCATACGTGCCAATAAAACATAACTGTACTTTGTACTCCCGACGCACTGTACAAATTAGGAAACCGTAAACACTTCTTCGGTTACGAAACGAACGCCACACTTACAATCCTACAAAGCTATACATTTACAAAAGAGCACAAAGAACAATAACTTATACATACAACAATAAACTTATACAACAAACGATAATAGGTTACAAATACATAACTACATACTAAATATACATCACTACAATTATACAATTATCAGTACTATACATAAAACAGATTTCCTCTCTTATAGGAAGTGCATTCCTCTATTATCCTAGGATACAATACACGAACTTGAAGCCATCGAGATGTAGCTATACAAGCGAATCCTCAGGATATCATGGATGGACCAGTTAACCAACGGGACCGTATGAAAAAGAAAGAGGAAAGAAAGAAAAGTGATGTATATCGTTAGAAGGCAACAATCAGAATGTCTCGGACACATGATGAGAGACGGCACTCAATACAAATACTACAAATAACCTTCTAATAGTTCTCGAAAAGCAAGGAAATGGGAGAAGACAAATATCCTGGTTACCAAACCTAAGGAAATGGTTCTCCGCAACAACAACTAAGTTAAGGACAAATAAACAGAATAATTGTAGCCCGATTGGCCACTACAATATTCGACACGAATAAGCAGCAAAGGCAAAAGAAATATCGTATGAATTATAACACTGTCCTTAGATATTAACAATCTACCTGGACAGACAGAATCATTTAGAAAATGTAAAATGAAGAAACTCTATTCTTCCATAAGCTTTATCCATAAAAGATAATTATAATAATTTAAAAGCAATAAGCAAATTATATCTCAGGTCGAGACTTAGCTCCCTCTCGATAAAAAGCGGCGACTAATTCTAAGCTAGGAGTAGACTTAGTCAATTAGAATAAATCAAAATTACGATAAATAAGAAACAAAGAGAATAGATAAAATACGAACATTTATGCTATTCAATAAACAAGGCTTTTATACATAGTAATGCAATTTTGAAATGAACAAAAAACAAAAGTGGTGCGACTTCTAAGAATTCTTTCTACTTTAAAGAATTCGTACAATGTTACAAGAAAATGTCTTAACTATCCAAACATTAAAACCGTTATTTTTATAACGTGGCGCAAATACATGAACAAATAAAGCTACGCAAGCTTTAAGCAAAAAGTATATCCCATAATCTATGGCAATAAAAAGAAATCTCGAACAGGTAACACAATGATGGATGGGACTCTCAACATTATAAATTGTGCAACAACTAAGTCCGAAATGATCTCTACAATTAGACGTACCTTGGGGCCCTACATGGCCCAACTGTACGTGTGTTTTAAACATCTTTAAAACAACTAGATTGTTCGAAGAAAAGAGAAAATGATGCTTTTGAGCATAAGGAATGGTAGCATTCCTCAACATACCGCTAACTTTCGCACGGTGAATAATTTCCTCTGGAAATAAATTCGGAATATCCAACTGATTATCCGGATTGGCAATACCGGATGGCAACGATTCCAATATACGAGGAAACGAGAGACTTTTTAAGTCTTGAACAATAAGCAATTCAGCTTGCTTTTTACGAACGTTTCTGATGAAACAAAACACAAATGACTTTACTCGGCGTAAACGAGAAAGATAGGAGTACATTTTAAACATATGTACCCCGAATGCTAAATCTAGAGATGGGTGTAATGCCACTCTAGTAACTTTTGACCCAATTATGGTCGCAATATCTAAGTTAATAGCTTCTTTAGAATTGTCTCTGTCATGAGACGACAAGAATTTTGGCTCACAATGCCAAGATTTCGATCGAGCAAGTGTATTGGGGTTAGCTCCCCGCGAAGCTGTATCGGCAGCGTCATCACCAGACACCTCATCATGGAGATCATGCAAAGAAAAATCCTTGGGCAAGGATTGAATATTAGAATGGACCTGAGGTCCAGAGAGATGTACATTATTAAAGGATAGCCCCGTAGAAGAACTCGCGTTTGTTTGAGCGTCACGAGTCTTGTAGGACTCACTATCATTTACCATTGCAACAGGTGGAAGGTAATATGCAATACTGCTAAGAACATTAGGTAACTCCTTAGGGACAGTATCTACATGAGCTAAAGTCGAGGATAGCTGACCTGACGAACTAGGCGCCATCACACGAGGTATTTGAGACGTGGATGTCTCGAAAGAAGGTTGAGGTTTTGAAAAAGATGAGTCTTTTGACATATGATTTTGAGAAGATTTAACTACATTGAGTAGATGGCATAAATCTGAAATAAGTGTGGAAGGTCTTTCCCCCACATGTAACCTAGAAGAACAATGGGATGCACTACCTACTTTATAATACGTAAAGGATGAGAGGACGGGCTCCCATATTATAAGTCCCATTGTCTTACAAAACAAATCGTCTACAATGTTTCGATCCTCGCCATCTTCAGCGGAATCTACCAATAAGTTCTCGATTGCATCCTGTGCGCATTCATATTTAGCATACTCAACCTGTAAATACTCACGACGAACTTTCAAAAGATAATCAATATCGACCAATGAAACATTTTCTGCAATCCAATTACAGTGACGAATAATTGCATTCTTTGCAGACCGTCTCTTGAATTTGAGGGTGTCCATTGTTTAGCCAAAAATGGAGCAGCTAATATTTAAAACTGACAAGACAAAAAGAAAAAGATTGTGAATGAGTAAGAGTAATTGTAAATCCCTGGATTTTTTACAGAAACAAACCAAAGAGATACTTGTAATAGTCGAAAGCAGGTCTCTATAATAAGACAACTACAAACAAAATAAAAAAGAACAGTCTCCACAGACCAGGTATCTTATCATGGAAAAGAAATATCCCAACATAAAACTATTACAATCTGTTACTGATGTCCAAACAATCAGGAAAAAATTAAACAAAGAAATGGTTACAATAACCGAAAATACTTTTTCCACCCTCACAAACACTAACGAATACAAAAGAAGAAATGTCTCTCTAGACTGGGTATCTTTTTTTCATAAAATAAATACCCCAATGTAAATGGTTATACTAACCGTAATAAGGTCTCTAGCATAAGAAAACCCTAAACAAGTAAAAGTAAGAATGTCTTTCGGCAGACTGAGTATATGCTTAGACAAAAGAAATACTCCACTGTAATAAGTACGAAAAAATCAGCAAAAAATGTGTATAAAAACACCGGAAAAGGTCTCTGTCAGAAGAGCACCTTGAATAAAGGATATGAAAAAGAAATAGTCTTTCGGCAGACTAGTTGTCTTTTAGTATAAGAGAAGTCTCAATGTAAAATGGTTATAAAAACCGTAAAAAGGTCTCTGTAAAAAGAGCACCTTCAAAATTAATGTAAAGAAGAAAATCGTCTTTCTGCAGACAACTGGATATCTTTTAGTATGAAAGATATACCGTAATGTAAAAATGGGTATAACAACCGCAAAAAGAAGGTCTCTGTCAGAAGAGCACCTGGAACAAAGAATGTATAGAAGAAATAGTCTTTCGGCAGACTAGGTATCGTCTTTCGGCAGACGAGTAGGTATCTTTTTACATAAAACAAATACCTGACTATATAGTTATGATAACCGCAAAAAGGTATACAGTAAATAAACCTTGTACAACGTAAAAAAGTAAAATGTCTTTCGGCAGACTGGGCAACTTTTCAGATAAAAGAAAACCCGACTATACTATGGTTGTGATAACCGCAATAAGGTCTCTAGCATAAGAGAACCTCGACAACGAAATAGTCTTTCGGCAGACTAGGTATCGTCTTTCGGCAGACGACTGGGTATCTTTTCCAGCTAAAAGAAATACCCGACTATACTATGGTTGTGATAACCGCAATAAGGTCTCTACCATAAGAGAACCTCGATAAAGAAATAGTCTTTCGGCAGACTAGGTATCGTCTTTCGGCAGACGACTGGGTAACTTTTTAGATAAAAGAAATACCCCAACAAATAGTTATCACAACCAACTAGGCTCCTACCATAAGGAACCCGTGAGCAAGTCAAATAAAATAGTTATCATAATTGATACGGTCCCTACCATAAGGAAACCGTAAACAACGACATATTAACTAGTTATCATAACCGACAAGGCTCCTACCATAAGGAAACCGCAACTACACATGAAAAAGAACATGGAAAAAAAAGGTATCTACTATCAGAGAACCCTAAACAAACAAAAAAACAGAAAAAGAAGAAGAAGATCCGGCTCGAAGGACCATTATGTTGCGTTCTGCACATACGATGACCTCAATATAACAATCTTGGTCATCCTGAAGGGGGAGAGAAGATATTCTGTTCAATCTAGAACTCGCTGGTTTCCCCCTTTCAGATTGGGTATGTATATTAAAATAAAAGAAATGAAAACAAGTGGACTGTATAAAACTCTATTTTAACACGAAGTAAAAGCAATCATAAATATACATAACCCAATATACCTACAATTATAAATAAAGAAGAATATAAACTTAAAAGAAGAAGAATATATGTAGTACAAACTTACACACAAAAAGAGAACCATAAACAAACCATAGCTGTCGATTGTATATATACCACGTTATAGATAGAAATAATATACAAAAAAGAAATAAAAATATGAATATATATGTCATATGAAAACAAATTATTAAACTCAATGCAAAAGTATACTCATAATACACATTATGAGTTAATATTAGGTAATAAAATACACAACACTGTGATATATATACAAAAAGAATAGTGAAATTATTATAATATGAAAAATATACAAATCTACATAAAGGTAATGAAATGTTCTCAATAAAGTTCAATCGCGATCGCGGCACAAAAGATAAAAAGTTCGAAGCAAATATATCTATATACCAAGTAAACGTACTTGATATATGCAGCAACAAAAGTATGGTGTATTGTAGCTTACCCCATAAATCACAGCACCAACCGCTGTTACCAACGACGTCTTTATCGACGTATAACAGGAACCACAAAATTTCTAATTTCAACTTTTCTGCATCAAACCGACTTCCTCGGTCAAAGGACCGCTGGCAAGTGGTTAAGGTACTCTTAACCCAAACGCACACACATGTGTGGTTTGAGAGATAAAACTCGACTCTTCCTATTCTTATCTCAAATGTGTGTCATTTTGCAGATGGCCCGTCTCGTAATATGTAGTTTTTTACACAAATGCACCCTTGTACATGGAATTTTGATATACGGGGAGAATCAAAACTACCACAAAAAGTCTTAATATTTAATAAATGTTTATTAACAGTTGCGAAACTGCAACAAAGCCATATATGATTCCGGTGGTTCAATGCTATCATTGTTTTCGTTTTGGCCATACAAAAAATCAATGCAGAGGGGATAAAAAATGTAAAAATTGTGCTGATAAAGCACATGAAGGTGAATGTATGATGAAATGTCTCCATTGTAGTAGTAATTTTCATGTAAGTACTTTTAAAGAGTGTCCTGAATATGTCAGACAACAGAATATTAAAGCTGTTATGTCATTAGATAATCTCTCTTATTTTGAGGCAAGTGAAAGGTATCCATATGTCTCCAATAAAAAGTTATCAAAAGAAAAATACATTTAGAGTAAGCCAGGACGAATTTCCACCTCTATCAAATCAGGTTAATATACCTGACAGAATTCCAATTAATGAGCGATGGATAGAAAATATTCGAAGTAACCCAGAACAGTGGTTTAGCAAAAAAACAGAAAATAGCGGGAACAAAAATAAAAGAAAAATTAACGAGTCAAATAAAACTTATGACAGAGAGCTTCACAATCAGAATTTAATATCTCCAAATGGCAGATTTGAAGAGGGAACCTTCTCTGTTAGTTCTAAAATTGCTATCCCTGGATGTTCACGTACAGAACAACTAGAGAGGGAAACGGAAAAAATATTGAATGAAATACTAAAAAAACTGAATTGGAGACATAAGGAAGACCTAATCACCTACTTGAACAAGCTAATTATACATGAAACTTCAACAAATAGAAAATTATTAGATCTAGATGGATCCCAAGAATCCATACATCCTACAATGGAACATAAAAAGTTTAAACAGTAATTATAATAGTTTAAAGATTTTTATACACGATTTTAACCCTAAAGTAATATTATTAAATGAAACATGGTTAAAAATAAATCATCATTTTTATTTAAGAGGGTATAAAATACATCGATTGGATAGATTAGATGGTTATGGTGGTATTGCTACTGCTGTTGATAATAGTTTGGATCATAAAGTAGTATATACTTATAACAATAATAATAGTAAAATTCAAATTTTAGCAGTTAAAATAATTGATTGGGACATAACAATAATTAATATTTACATTCATCCTGGGGCAAAAATAGATTTAAATGGATGGGTTGGGCGAATAGAAAAAATCAGAGGCAATAAAATTATAATGGGTGATCTGAATGCACATAATGCACTTTGGGGAAGTCAGGTAACTACTAATGCTAATGGAAGAATAATTGCTGACTCTCTAGAGGATTTGGATCTAGTTTGTTGCAATGATGGAAGATCCACACGGATTACACTCCCAGGTCAGAATGCTTCAGCAGTAGATCTAACACTAATCTCCTCGGAAATAGTGAACAGATGTCAATGGGATGTGTTAGAGGACTCGGGTGGTAGTGATCATTTCCCAACGATGTGTAAAATCCAGACACAAATTCAACATACATCTATCCAAAAAAGTTACAAAAGAAACATTAAAAATGCCAATTGGGAAAAATACTGTTCAAAAATAGAAGAACTAATGAAAAGTGGGTGTAAAGAATATAGCACCTTTACGCAAATTATGGAGAAGGTGAGTGATGAAGAAATACCCTTTTTGGAAACAAAAAAGCATACAGGAAAAAAGAAAAGTCCTCCATGGTGGGACACGGAATGCTCAAATTTAATTAAAATGAGGAAAGAAAAAATCAAAAAATACAAAGAAGATGCAAGTACAGATAATTATATAGAAATCAAAAAAATCTTTGCCTATAGTAAAAAAATATTTAAAAATAAAAAAAGAAATAGTTTTAGATGCTTTTGTAATGGACTAAACAGGGACACTCCTCTAGCAGAAATATGGCGAACTGTTAAACAGTTCTCCACATATCAAAATGCAATAATTCCTGCCAAACTTCCCAGCAAACACATAGCTTTGGATATATTAAATAAATTGGGAATTGATATAACAGATCCAGAATTTACTGTTATCCAATCCAATGACAATGTGGAGGACATTTCCAGAGAGGAAATAATAAGTGTCATTAAAAAAAAGGATAAGGCTACTGGCTTAGATCTAATAACATATAGTATGATTGGCAGACTTCCTCAGGTAGCATTAGAATCATTGTCAATAATATTTAATCAAATAATGAACAGAAAAGCTGGATTTCCACAAGAATGGAAAAACATTCTTGTTATCCCTTTCTTAAAACCCTATAAAGATCCATTATGTGCAGACAACTATAGAAATATTGCCCTAGAGTCATGTGTGGGCAAAATACTCCAAAATATAATTAAATTAAGAATTGAACAAATAATTGAAAAAAATTGTATATTGAATCCAAAACAGTTAGGATTTAGAAGAAATAAAGGGTGTAACGATAATTTAGCTTTAACAATAAATTATATTAGAACAGGATTTAGTAAAAATTTAAATACAATCGCAATTTTTTTGGATATTAGTAGGGCATATGATACTGTCAATACGTTTTTGCTATATAAATATCTAATAAAGTATGGTATTCCAACAACCTATACAAACCTAATTATGCAATTCTTGCTCAATAGAAATATTTATATTAAAGATAAATCAAACAATATACTAGGCCCAATCCAAGCATCAACTGGATTGCCACAAGGGTCTCCTCTCAGTCCAACATTGTTTAATTTGTACTCTAAGTCTTTACATGATTTAATCAAACCTGAAATGGAGTGCTTCCAATATGCAGATGATTTTGTAATTCTGGTACAAGGGTCAGATATATATAAATCAATTAATTGCTTAAATACTTACTTACAAAAATTACAGGAGTGGTTTGAAACACACAACTTTAAAATCTCAGCACATAAATCAAAAGCAATAATATTTAGAAAAAGAGCTCAAGCTTATAACTTCCCCCACCTTATGTACCAAAACATGGAAATCCCATGGAAAAATGAAATAAAGTATCTGGGGTTCCATCTACAGTGTAACTTGAATATGACAATTCAAATAAATGATATGATAGCTAAAGCAAACAAAGGAATTAATGTTATGAGAGCAATTTGTGGTACAAAATGGGGATCTGACCCAAACATTCTTTAAAGCTTATACAAAGGGATAGTAAGATCTCATTTAGATTATGCAGCCAATCTTTTAAATCCTTGCAGTAAAAGTCTGATGATGAAGTTGGAACAAGTACAAAATGTGGCCTTAAGGATTATAACAGGTTGTCTACGTTCTACACCAATTTTAATATTACAAGCGGAATGTTCAGTATCCACACTAAAAGTTAGAAGGGAAATATTGGCTCATAAGTATATATTGAAACAAATGTCTGAAAAAAATAACATAGTAATAAGAAGTTTAAATAAGTTAAATGAAGCTATAAACGCAAATAACCAATTTTGGAAGAATAAAGCTATACCAGACTACTCATTAGCATATACGGACATACTCAAAAAATCAAAAAATATAATCCGATACAAAATGAATCCCATATATGAAGTAGAAAGGAAAATTCTTTTGTATCATATTACAATTAATAGCCTAGAATATGAAAAATATGAAATTGAATCTAATGAAATGTTTTTAGCAAAATATGGTGGAATATATAGTAATCATACCTATGTATATACAGATGGATCTATCGACCCACAAACAAACCAATCTGGATTTGGAATTTATATACCACAGATTAATTACAAATTTTCATCAAGGCTCCATAATTACACACAAATCTGTACAACTGAAATGATAGCTATATATAAAGCTATCTCTGTGTGCATTGAGAAGGGGATCATGAAAGCAGTTATCTTTGCGGATTCAAAAAGTGCTTTATCCTAAAATTTCCAGTCTCAAATGGGATCAAATGGATTACGTAACCATAATGACCAAAAAACTATTGGTAGAAGCTAATAATATGGGATTCTCGATAGGAATAGAATGGGTACCTGGACATCAGGGGATTAAAGGTAATGAGGTAGCTGATAGGCTGGCGAATATTGGGAGAGAATTAAGAGTACCATATAATATAAAAAATGTTAGTACAGATATCTTTTGCGTTACAAAAAAAGACATTTTAACACAGTTCTACAATGAATGGCATTCCCAAATTAAACATAAAGATCCAAACTATTGCAGATTGCAGTGTGATTTCCCCATAAAACCATGGTATGCCAAATGTGGGTATATGGGCAGAAATACCATAACAAATATTAATCGTTTACGTAGTGGACATTGCAAAACTCCTTGCTATCTCTACAAAATAGGTAAAACGGAAACACCGATATGTGAATGCGGAACCATTGGAACAGTGATCCATATCTTCTTTGAATGTCCCATAAACAAACACAAAAATATGGATCTGTATTTAGAACTAATAAAAGCAGGAATAGAGAGTCCAATATCTTTACATAGTATTCTATATAAACCCTCTGAGAAAGTTATAAAAATAATTATTAAATTCATCAAATTTTTTCAAATCGATCTATAAAAATTTTTTTTTTTATACTTGTCAAAATAACAAAATAAATCTAGAAAATACTGGAAATATCCTAACATACAAAAATGTACGTCCTTAAAATCCTTAATCCTAACTGAAGGTAGCATTACCCATATACCTAATGTGACAATGTTTGGAAGCTACCCCCAAACGAGAAAAGTCTAATCTAACCTTAAATGAAGAAGATAAACAAATGGAAAAGCTAATCTTTCAGTATCACCCAGTTGTCAATTAGCAGTAAACAGTAACCTTAAATGAAGAAGATAAAAAAAAATAATGGAAAAGCTGATCTTTCAGTATCACCCAGTTGTCAATTAGCAGTAAACAGTAACTTAAATGAAGAAAATAAACAAATGGAAAAGCTGATCTTTCAGTATCACCCAGTTGTCAATTAGCAGTAAAAAGTAACCTTAAATGAAGAAGATAAACAAATGAAAAAGCTGATCTTTCAGTATCACCCAGTTGTCAATTAGCAGTAAAGTAAACAGAAGTAGAAATTTATCCCTGGTTGTGCATTGCCTAGAGCAAGACGAGCATAACCTTACATGTACTGGGTAAATGATTATATAATCGAAACCCAAAAACAAACGAAGAAGAAGAAGAGGACAAATAAAATGACAGCTAAGCCACGCCTTATGATCTACAATTTTAATTATTACAGTTTCTTTAATTGATATGAAAGCAATTATTATTATAAAAAAAAGTGTATCTTTACTTTAAAAGTTCAAACAAAAAAAGTTACCTGGATTTCACTAAAACGCACTTTAAGATTTCTGGGCTTACCTTCTCTGCCACACGATCAAATTCATCTCCAAACTACAAAAAGTATTTTAAAACGACTTCTTAAGACTGACTATTTGAGGTTGAAAGTTGGCACTAGGCACAAACTTCGAAAATCTGCTTCTTAAAAAACTAGAACCATGCGAGTATTTTTCAGAGTTTGTTGCAAACGCCGTTCTACAAAATATCAGATGGGAGACGGCTTACAAACAAAAAACAGTGATTACTCTTATCTGAAGTGACACATTACTTTGAGTATAAATCACTTTTTCTAACAAATTTTGCCGTCTTTTCGAAGTCTGTTCATTATGGCCACCCTTCAAAACCTCCTCTGTAACTACGCATACTACACAATTAACTACCACTACACACTAGATTTCCATTAAAAGGGACGAAGAACGAGAAAACATTACAAATTCGACGTAAAATTTGGACTAACCAGTAGCCTACCGCTCTTGACAACGGCCTCAGCGAGAGTCAGTAAATTCTTAAAAATCATTCGCTTAACTTGGTATAAACAAAACACTAAACGGGAATATTTATTTGAAACGCAGTATATTAAGCGGCTTAGATCAGAAAAAAAATATCAAAGAATATGCGCCTGTGAAATATTTAAACAAACTGTGAAATGGTTTATATCAACTCGGCGACGCAAAGAGGAATTGAAATACGTTGGTGTTTTAATACGTACGAGGGGATTTCAATCTATACCAAAAAATTTAGAAATGCTACACATTGAATATATAGTTACCTAATAGATAGCTGTTTATAAGGTTTACCCCAAGTAGCGACACTAGTTATTTTCGGTATTTTAAAATCAAAATAGTTAACAAATTAGGCACGATTTTGTTACGGGGGTTTTAAGCGGTTATCTGTTATAACAATACCAAGAATATTAGGTAGTATCTATAGGTACTATCAGTAATACTGAAGACTGAAATATTGAAATAAAATGAATAATTCGAAATGAATTGACGTTTACGAATTTTGTGCAATTTTTTGTATAAATATGCGAAATACCGAGATATTTGCATAAAATATTCAAATTATGGAATATATGCATTTTGTATATTTGCCAAGGTCTCGTTATAAGGTAGAAGCTTACAACTTTAAACACAAGGTATTAATTTAGAAACAAATGCTCAAACCAGTATGATCCTATGGTCTACAGAAGTAAGGCTGTACTAGTGAGACTAAATGAGCTTGCCTTCAAAGAGTTCAAAACAAAGAGTCACAAAAAGAGACTCCATAACCATACAAACAGGGAAGTGTTAGACCTAGTTCGCAGGCTAAAATGCACCAAAACTTTCTAACTTGTGTGATAGTGATAAAAGACAAGTGTATAAAAAACAATTTCAATTCGGATAGTGAACCTAACCATAACATTGAAGCGAGCAATAATTATTATATTTTAAAGTAAACCATTGCAAACACCTAGGACAGAAAAGGAGCCGATTAGTTAGAAAATGCTGGTCGATCGTAGAATTAGTTACATTGTACCTTTAATAAATAAAAAAATACATCTTGTAGATGACGCCACCGTTAATAATTTTTAAAACTTTTAAGCAGAGACACTTTTTTATTTTTCACTGTAAAAATCCCTTTAAAAATAATGAAAGTTTCTAGAAAAAGAACTTTTAATAGTATAACAGAAACAAGATGAGAAGCATTAAGATCTAAAAAAATATTACGGCCAGCAGAAATAAAATTAGAGAAATTAAATAAAATTAAAAATAAAATACAAAAAATTGCCATTTAACTTATATATGCTCTAGAAATTAACAAAAGCAGAGAATCTATGAAAAAAAAAGTGTTAGGTATAGAAAAGAAAACGAATGTGTTTGTGATTTTTGACTGCTAAAACGAAAAAGTAGGCGACTTTATCTAAATTAGTGTTTTTTTTTTTCACAAATTGTGTATACGGTGACCAATCCTCCATTTCTAAATTCCATCTAGTGTAGGGTTGAATTTCTTGTTTGTCTTTGAAATGTATCGCTATGGGAAAATGATCGCTTCCATACAATTGTGTACTAGCTTCCCAAGTAATGTCTTCTACTAAAGAAGGTTCTGCAAGAGATAAGGTATAATGTTGGAGTCCCATCGTTAAGCAGAATAATATTAGTGTTATTAATGCCCGTTTTTATTATGTGTAATATTTTGTTATGTCTATTATATCATCAAAGTGGACTGTGTCCATTTAGATCTCCCATTAAAATCTTAGGCGATGGAAATTGATCTATAATACGAGTTACACTATATAACAATAATACACTGAAAACTTTGTTTTCAAAACTCCCACGAAATTTATTATAATAATCTTTTATCACTACAGGTGATTTGGCAGAGTGCCTTTCTCAAGTGATCGATTTTTTGATGAGTTTACAATTTAAAGTCTTTAACGAAATAGGTTGAGGAGGGGAGAACTGTTTGTCTCAAGTTGTTCATTCAGAATTATGTCCGTGTTTTTTAATTTGTTAATTTCCCTAGATTCTAAGAGTGTTTTATTGTTATATCAGTATTCATTGGAAAATACATGTTACAGATGTTAATAATTTTGGGACTTTTTAGGGTTACTACTACTGCTTCAAGGTTGGTCTTTAAAGGTATTTGTCTAGATTCTAATGAATTATTAACATAAATAATAACTCTAGTCCCTAGTTTTTTTTTTAAATCACGTCTTTTTTATGATAACCTGTAAATGCGTTTAATTTTGTTAACATTTTTCCAGTAAAATTCGTTTCTTAGAGGCATATTATTGAAGGTAAGTGTTTCTTAATTAATAATTTAAGCATTTCTAGTTATGAATAATACCTAGTATATGTTTCCATCTAGTTTATGTTTCACTGAAGTTTTGACATTTTTGTTCTATATGTTAATTTTTATTCTTGTACTTGATTACTGTCTAATTCAGAGGAGGTATTTGTATCTAGTGAATCTATGGAGCAGTGTAAATAGTAAATTATAAAAATCAAATTAAGAGCAAATACATATTATTACGTAAGTCTGTTATAATTTCATTTTTTTCGTGAAGATAATAGGGTCGATGCTCTTTTTATAGTCGATGCTTTCAATATCCAGTTTCACTGAGACGAAAAATTGCAAGAAAATTGCTATCGTCTTTTTACCACCCGATAAAATTTATATCCCCCAAAAATGCTATTCATTTTTATCCCCTACCCAATTCCGAATCCACAATGAAGTGACGAACCATCAACATTCCCGTATTCTAACACCTCAAATGCATTTTTGAACATTCCTATTCCCATCACGTCTTCGATGTCACATTCTTTATTCACCCTCAATTATTACTGAAATGTCAATTAATTACGCCTCTATAAATTTGCATTTTGTTCATTTTAGGGCCGTAAAAGTTCTTCTTCGCCTGCCATGCACCTTCTGAATATTGAATGTAACTCATTTTCTCTTTCGAGAAAGAGTAACTGACTTACTTGGTGGAGAGAGACTTTAATTAGAGAGTGGCGACACTATTTGGACCGAGGACTGTTGGTCTTTAATTTGACGTAGTGAAATTATACGCCAATTTCCCAGGCAATTTAATTAATAAAAAAGTTATGCCAAATATATGACTTTGGAGTTTATTCCTGGTTTTTTCTTAAGAATAACTTAGTAAAAAGGAATATTAAATTTCCTCTGATGATTATAGTCTACGAAAAATGCTAAATATTTTAATGAAAGGTTTCGTTTTCAATTTTATTGGTATTCAAGTTACTTTGCAATAGTGTATTTACCTTATCACTAGAAGTTCAAAGAAGCTCGGTTAACAAATATTTTAAAAATATTGATTACAATTTGTCATTTTTAAATAAACAACTTTATTGAACAGAGATAACCGATCCAAAGAATAAAGAAGATCGTTAACATTTATATGAAGCGTTTTCAGAAATACAATATTATCGTAGGTAAAATGCTTTTAAAAAGAGCGATTAAAATATAAAAAGAGGGGTGGGATATGGCTTTACAATCTCCTTCACCATAAAATTTAATGCTAGGAAAACTAAATATATTATATTTATCAAACAAAATTACATATCAAATGACGGTACTACAGTCCTGAATAAAATGCAGCAGCATATCTTTATCCATTATCTAACAGAACCTTTCGATAACCTCATCCTTTTCTTTATCTCGGACAGGAAGAGATTGTTTTTTTGCGGTTTCTTAATCTCACTACTCAATAATACCTGTCCGTCCCCCAAGAAAATAGCCGCAACTATTTTCTCACCTGATTTGGCAATATTTGAGGTTGTCTATCGAACTCTGATGAGGCCTGGCTATTAGCGTAAGCAATCAATAACATGAATTTTATTGCAATACACTGGTTCTTAAGTTGATCGTAGACGTACAAACGTCTTGCAGGAACAATGTTTACTAGAGAACACAGTTTTCGTTTTTGCCAGATCAGCTTACACACAGTAACACACAAAAACACTTTCACACACAATTCTCACACTGGCATAATGGTGAAAGGGGTCTTCTTTCTGCTAGCGAAGTAACCTCGCCGTTGACGCCTTCAGCCGATAACCGAATATTTGTGAACGCCACAAATTAGAGTCGGCTGAGGGCGTTTAAACGACTGATGGAACTAAAAACACCGAAATGGTAGCTTCCATCACTGTCATGCTATCTCACATGCTCACACTGGGTTATTTGTGGCCAAACTGCCTCTGGAAAGCTGACGAGGCCTGGCCGTTAACGCAAACATCTAATAACAGAATTTTAGTGCAATACACTAGTTCTGAAGTTGGATGTAGACGTAAAAACGGCTTGCAGGAACAATAGTAACTAAAGACTCGGTTTTGTCACAGCTCAAAAAACACAAACATTAACTCTGGAAAGAACATCACATCCACACAGAACCTTTCACCTCTGTTTCAACTCGGCTACTAGATCTGAACAGCCCCAAAGATGTTCCACAACACATGCCACCACGACTCGCCACAGTGCCTTTTTTGGCACTGTTCTACCTGATACAGTGCTAACGGGGACTTCATGTTCAATCCTATTCGTAATAAAGAATCCTATCCTTATTTACAAAAGAACAGTGAAGCTAAAAGCTACCTCTTTATAAATAAGCTAAAAAAATCTAACTGTATAAATCAAACACCGAATATAATAAGTCCAAGCAATGCCTGTAAAACTAAAAAATTATAAGAGAAACCATCTCAATCTTAACCCTCGACTTAGAATGACATTTTTATATTTTTCCAGTGCTATTATATGGATATTATTAAATTAAGAAGGCTCCTATCAAGATTAAAATTTTTAAAACAGTTTTTAGGAATAACTCATTTACGAATTCTTTATTATGCACTCATACAATCTCAACCAGGTGGTTGAGTGCCGTATTCCACTGGTGCCGAATATCACACCAGTGGAATAACTTTCGTTGGGAGTTTACGTTGCCGTGAAGTAAATCTATTTCAAACTTTAACATCCTACAAAATTACCAGCAATCATGGAATCTAAAACCAATTAAATAACATGTAGTGGTTTTAAACCCGTATACCTAGTAGCAGCACTAAAGATGTTCTTAAGATATTCTGTGATTTAGCCCGAAAGTTTTTTTTTAAATAAATATACCTCTTATAAAGGATTTTTTAATAAAAAAAGTACCATGCTCCTCCAGGTTTTTCTTTGCATGCGAATTATAATTTCCTTAAAGGAGAAGAACATATTGTATATCTACCTTAAAACATTAAAAGTCAGTAAAATTCATGTTCATTATTAGGATATAACATTGTTTTATTGGCTTTAATTTGATTAAATTACCAAATACCTAAAACGTATCTGTTGTTTTATTTAAAAAATAATTAAAATAAATCTAGTGCAAATTAACAAAATATATTTTTGTATAAGGCATATGAAATTTATTAAAAACAAGAGCCTAATGAAACAAAAATAAATCTGAATCACCCTGCGGTCATTCAGTGGCGTACGTTATATTTGTAGAGAATTAATTTTTTATTTCACCAGTTAGTTTCACCAAAGAAATACTTCTACCATAGACCTAGATGCGTTAAATGCATAGGTGACTGTCCAACTGAGCTATGTTCACGTAAAGAAAAGACAGCCTCTGTAAAATGCATACTTTGCGATGATTACCATCCTGCAAATAAAAAATGTTGCTCTGTCTACAAAGAATTGCAGAAAAAACAATTTGCGACTCTTAGACCAAAACAAAGTTTTCCTACACCTCATAATTTCTGAAGAATTCATAGATAACAAGAAAGATAACAAGGAATCAGCCGCAAGAAATACTATACAATGCTGTAAATAATAACACGTTCGAACATTTTGCAAGCTCAATACAGAAAGCGATATGGGACACAACTGTAAGTCAAGTGTCAACTAACACACCTTAAGAACCTTCGATAATTAAACAAAAAATAGCCGAGAAACGAAAAATAAAAAAAATCTGGCAAAAAACTTGCGCTTTTGCAAACCAAACTAAATTAAATCAAGCTACCCTAGAACTCAAGACTCTACTAAATACTAATAAAAAAAATGAAATTCAAAACTATCTTAGGGACTTAACATCGTCAGAACTTACTAACTATGATTTATGGAAAGCTAATAAACCATTAAAAAGTCTTCAATTTAGAAACCCTCCTATACGTACTCAAGATGGTCACTAGGTAAAAAGTAATGAGGACAAAGGCAATGTTTTTGCCGAGTACTTAGAAAAAGTCTTCCAACCATATTCCGCTGAAAATAACTTTGATCTTGAAGATAAAGGGAAAGCGTTTTTGCAATGCCCATATCAACTAGAACTACCTATTTAAAATTTAATCGTTAACTATGTCACAAGATTCATACATATATTGAATCCAAAAAAATCTACAGGATACAATTTAATTAGTTTTAAAATTCTGAAAGACCTTTTATATAAGGGATTAAGGTATTTCAGTATATCTCACAAATGCTTTATAGAGTTTCAGTCGAGTGAGCAAGCAGGCCACTACAGAATAGTGATATCTTCTGCTTCAAGGAAGTCTGTAGTGACTCTGCTGGTATGTATAGGTGCATTATCACGCATGAAAATTAAATTTTTTTCCACTGCACTTTTTTAGAGTGTAACTACGGATTCTAGAACCAAATCAATATTCCTACGAGCTATTAAAGTTGTTTAAATGGAAATTAAAGTAGTTTTTTCACCGATCATATTACTTTGCCGGAATATAACACTTTGTCCTTTATGTCTGTGAACAGATCTGGCTGTTTCCGTTTTTGCTTGTCTTCCTTGCCCTCTAAGTGCACGAATTTATCGGTTATATGATTTTACACCAATCTTGGTTTCGCCTGAAAATGGCACATTTTGTCAATCTCCAATGTACCAGTTTTGGTATTGAAGACACCAATTTAGGCGATTAATCTTCTGCTGCCTGGTTAACTCAGAACACGTAACTGTCTACTGCTGTATAGTGTTTGGGCACGAAGTCTTCTTTTTATCATTTCAACTGAAACACTTACACCTGTACCTTCCAAAAGCTGCTTTTGGAGTTGCGGGTGAGAAAGTCTTGGGTCTCTTCTAGCTACTTTGACAACAAAACGATCGTGGCAAGCCGTTGTTACTTTTTGGCAACTTTATCTTTGCCTATTCTTAAGCGTTTCTAACTCCTGATAACTAGCATAGGTTATTAACTGAACGACCTGTGTTACACCTACCATTGCAGCTTTGTTCCTCTGAGACATATCTTGCTCCACAAAACCAATAAACTTTTCTCTTTGCACATCCGTTAACCCCACATAAGGCATATTTTCGTTTTTGAAAACGAACGTTAGTTTATTTATTTTTGTTTAATTTACAACTAAAACAAATAATCTATGCCGTACCGAGCTGTATTATCTAATTGGTTTATTGGCTTGTTTAATTTTAATAAAAACCTTTATTCTTCGTGTTTTGTATAAAACTTACAGGTCGCTGGTTAAATGATATTAGAGATAGTAATGAAGAAAAATTAGCGAAAAATAGCAAATACAACTGTGAATAAATTACGAAATTAACTAGCTTTAGCTCATACTGTTATCTGTACAAAGAATCTAGACTCACCTTTTGAAATATTGATGTATTCGTAGCAGGCAGAAGAATTGGTCGCGGTGCGTCACGACGTTAAAGGACGGCCGGCGTCGAGGCTTAAAAGGGACTTAACCGATACACTCTATATGTTTACTGTAAGCTGCCTCGTGATGAAGTGGAAGTGTTAAGACTTGAGACTTAAGATGGTCAGAAAGAACCCTCTAACCGTTACGTGGTGGTCCTTCTACCAAGAGGGTATACCATTAAATTACTCTATTGTATTGCGATTTTGAGTGGTGATAATTTAAGTTAATTGTCACGGTAATACGATACTTTACTCTTGTGTATATTGGCGACACAAAAATAACAAAAGAAGTCAAATTCTCCTTACTTAAAACATAATAAATGAGATAGCCAGTTTAACAATTCGATTTTACGAAATAACAGGAAGCAATATATTTTAACAAAGTCGTTAGAATACAACATTGAATTAGATCACATTATAGTACAGCAAAAGAAAAATATTAAATGTAAAACATGAAAATAAATACCTCATAATTATTTTCCCAAACACTTCGCAACAATAACAAGTTTTTTTAAAAAAAATAAATATTGGTTTGAAATACATGGCGATTCCATATAAGTTTGGTTGTGTGTACAAATTTTAGGGTAGTGAAAAAAATAATCAAAAAAAAATTATCTGTTTACAGTTAATGTTACTTTACTAATTTTAGTTTAAGTATTGATTAACAAATTTACACATAATTTACACATTTTACCGACTTTTAAAGTCTT
The DNA here is from genome assembly GCF_040954645.1 of Diabrotica undecimpunctata. Lineage (NCBI taxonomy): Eukaryota > Metazoa > Arthropoda > Insecta > Coleoptera > Chrysomelidae > Diabrotica > Diabrotica undecimpunctata. The sequence goes on along the minus strand of NC_092803.1, from coordinate 118,068,250 downwards.
TTATAAAATAATAATTTCCTTTGGATTTTGTGTTAGCTGAAAATTTTTTGTTAGAACTGGCAATGAAACAATAAAAACTTTTGATTATACCATTACGGAAGTACGAAAAGTTTTGAGTACCTGTACATAAAATGCTAGCCGTGTGTTGGTATATTGTATCGAAACTTTTGCTGGGAAAGAATAATGATTTGAAAGCTCGTGAGATTTCACTCGTAATTTGTGAGTTCGTGTTGAACAGTTATTTATTTATACATGATTATTACGGCGTGGAATGCTAAGACGCTTGATGAATTATTAAAATACGAAAGAAATATTCACTTACTTTTTGAAATTTATCTTATTGTTTAATACCTTTATAGATTTGTATTATTAAAAATATAATTAATTATGAAAAATTATCTTAAATTTAATATCAGTGAAAAAGTAGCTCGTTCATGTTAAAGTAGAAAAAACATGTTTTGTTATAACGCAAACTAGAACAACGCATATTTTGCATAGTATATATTTAATATTTTGTTTTATTTTTGATTATTTTTATTATGCATTTGTATACTTAGGCACATTTAGAAAAAATAGCTGCATAATTTAGATAAAGTAATACATATCTCTCTCTCTCTCTTTTCAATTCTGACCCTCTGCCGTGTATTGTCCGTCTCCAAAGATTTCTATCCCTAGTCAGTTATTTTAACTCGTGCATAGGTCCTTTGCATATCCCTGTAATTTGGTCAATCCATCTTGTTGAAAATCTTCTTCGAGATCTTCGGCCTTCTACCTTTCCTTGGATAACAAGTTTTCCATGTTTTCTATGTCTACTCACATAACATGTCCAGAGTATTTTAATTATTGGAGATGGACTTTGCTTGATAGTCGTTTGCTGACTTTTAGCTCATTTAGAATATAATTATTTGACCTGTTATCGGTCCTCGGAATTTGTAATATTCTTCTTCAATATAACATTTTAGTGGCATTTATCTTTTTTCTTTCCGGTTGTCGTAAGATACAAGATTCACATCCATAAATGCATTCCGCATATTTTGGTAATGTTTTGTTGCATATATTTGTTTTATTTTTAACTTTACACGTGTTATTGCAATCCATAGAGATTCCTGTTGTATGGAAATGTTTAAAAATTGTTGTATGGAAATGAAGACGAGACTTACTCTTGTGAACAGTCATTTTAGGTTTGAGATCTTGTGAAGTTTGTCCAATATAAGATTATAACATCTTTGTTAATAATATTACTGTGCGTGCGTTTAGTTGTATGGTAAGAACGTGTACCTTTGGACATTTCACAAAATGTTAGTTTTGGATTTTTTTATTAGACAAATAATTATAATGCTGAGAAAAAAATCTTTTTGTGCAACGTGTTTAGCAGACTGTTTTGAATTATCGTAAATCTTGTATAAGTTGCACCATTTTAAAATCAACATGCATTTGTTAAAATACTGTCATATTGTCCAAAGGGACAGCACCTACGTCTACTTTTGGACTGGTAGACAAGTTGATAAAGTCGACTAAAATAATAATAAAATATTGTTTAATGTATACTTATATTAAAACATATTGTCAAAACGTATAATCGTCAAAACAAATGTTGAATTTAGTATGAGAGATAAACCTTTTTGATACTCCCACGCTTTGAGGCAGTGGTAATTTAAGCACTATATCTTGAAAATCGACTGCATATCTTTTCCTTCTATAAAATGAAAGTTTTGTTGCGTTTTCTCATAAAATTTTACAATATAACTGGTATCATTATCAATCGTTTCCAGTACTTCAGCTACGTAATGTTTATTTAACTTTTTAGAGCAGAGATTAATCAAAATTAAAGTCTCCTACTACTATATGAAGATCCATTTCTGATTGAAACTCAGGAAAATCAAGCTCTTCGACCATATTATCATAATCCATTTCATCAGACGTGTCATAGAAGGATATTTTATCGTCATCTTCACTATCAGATGAAGAACTAGAAGGAAGTTTAATCAGCTTCTTTTTTACTTTTTCCATAGGTTCTTTTTCTCTTGGCGTTGACTTTTTCTTTCTGTTTAGCAGCTCGGACATAATGGCAAGTTTCTCTGGTGTACTGGTTAAAATTCTAGTTTTTCCTTTCTTGAGCATTCCTCTGCCTTGTAAGTCTTTTCTAGCTGGCGCTTTTCGAAACGGAGCTATAGACTCTATAGATATATTGAAAGGCAGATCGGTTACAGGTGACGTATATTCACGCTGTAGTGCAGCTAAACACTCTGATGTTGGATCATCAGCTTGACAAGAAGTAGACTGAACAGGAATAGACACGGAAGTAGACGGAACAGAAATAGAAACGGAATTAGACGGGGTAGATAAATGTTCAGCTGGGATTACAGTCAAACAAATGGAAGTTGGGTCACCAGGGGCGTTAGATGAGGTAGATTTACCTGCCATTGTTGTCTCCGATCGATCTGTGACATAGTATTGCAGATATTCTTTTTCTGTAAAAATATTGGTGTTAACAGGCCACAAACCCGTAACCTAAAAACTTTTAACAATACTTATTGGTTTACCAGAATTACTATACATCCAGTCTTCTGCAGTTTTGTTGTAAAAAGTTTTATATGGACCAAAAACCCCTCGGTCCAAGGGCTGCATTTTATGCGATGTATGCGGATGAATTGTTAATAAAACTACACCGGAATTTTTGGCTTTATCAATTATATTTATTGAAATATTCGTATCATGATTATTCATGATAATCAGTATCGGCTTTTCCTCGATAGGTTTAGTATAAGACATTATGTCTTCCAAAAATTGCAGAAAAATCTTTGCTGTCGACCATCCTGAAGGATTTGCTGCTCCAATGTGTCCAGATGGACCTCCATTTGTCATGCGGTCTTTATAGTGCATACAAGAAAATACAAATAATGGTGGGATAGTTTGACCTGCTGCATTTATACAAGCTATTATTGTAACATTAATTCCCCTTTCTGCGGAGGTTAAACTCCCAAGTTGTTTAATAGTCTTAGGCGCTAATATTTAAGATGGTTTGTGTACTGTAAAATTTAAAGTTTCATCCAAGTTATATATATATATATATATATATATATATATATATATATATATATATATATATATATATATATATATATATATATATATATATACGTTCAGGTCGAAATTGATACGTCTTTATAACATCAGTGTAATTATTAAAAATTGCTTAACACTGTTTTTATCAAAACTAGTGCCTCTAGCTAAACTTGTCGCCTCCAGTTTCCTCAGAGATAACGCCGGCCATCTCCTTCTATATTGAACTAGTCATTATCGGCCTGCAATTTGCTTGTCCTGCCACGAATGTGATTTTTGTGGCATAATTAAATGTCCATTTTCTAGTTCGGATTTTAGTAAGTCCCAAATAAAGATAGGCAACTTTTTCTAGATAATCAAACAGTTGCTTCTCTTCTGCAACACTAAATACTTTATGAAAACAGTAGTCTTGTAGCGAAACTGTAACATAAATTATACTAATAACCAAATGATGTTGCTTTTTCATATACGTAATTGTGTAAAGTGGATTTACATATATTCCATTTGTTCGCCACACTATGTATAGATGAATTATTCGTCAAAACTTCATGTAATGCCTCCTTCAATGACTCTTGGGATACATGTTCCCGTTTTCTACCAAGTTTACTGTGAGGCACTGTAAAAAATTATTCTCGTTACACAAATTACCCACGCTGAAAACGCTCGTGTAGCTTTGGACACGTCCAGAGGTATAAGCAACGGTGTGTCCACAGGTACAAGCAGCGCAGATTTAAAGTTTTAAACACGCTAATCTATTTTAGGTTAAGATGCAACTAAAAATATTATCTATATAACCAACTCTACATAAAATATTATAGTTGACACTTTTTAGCTTCATACTGTTTGTAGTTTTCGTAATAGATACTTAAGTCGTCCAAAGGTGCACGTCCTTCCCCATAGATTTAGAAAAAATACTATCGATATTTAAAGCTGGCTTATATGAGATGTAAAATATTAAAGTTGTTCTCAAATTATTTTTATTGTTACGTAAATTATTATTCAGTAATGAAGCATAATTCGCTACCAATATCACTAAATTCGCTAAACAATATCACTCCTTAATTGCCCCAAAAACGTATATTTTGATAACCATTTTATATTCGACAGTTTTTAATTGTAATTTGTAAAAATGTTTTTCTTATACTCTAAATAAAAAATTCTAAAGTGGATACAGTTTATCCCAGTATTGTTGCTCCTGATAATCCCACACAAATTTTAAAAGAATTAATCACGATCTATTTTTAGAGTAAGTAATTATGTAAACTAATAATTTCTCAAGTACAAGTCTTGAAAAAACTATTATTTCATTGGATGTTGTGTAACTTATTCCTATGTAAAACCTAAATTAACTCACATCAGTCTTTTTGGGTGACATATAAAAGCACAGGAAACAAATGATTAGGATCTGAAAACCACATATTGCTTTTAATAACCGACATCGCGACGCGCTGTCGACGTTGGCGTTGGTCGTCGCTTTTTGGACCACCCACGGGGTTTTGAGAAATTTCATTTTTACCACTTAAATGACCGGCTAAATATAATCACGTATTTTTACATGCGCTAAATATTTCTTTGCATGATTGCACTGGCTAAGAGGATCTTTAACGTATTTGAATTAAATAGCTGTGTCAAAATAAGAAGTGAAACAAATTGGAAATAAATACAAATGTGAAACATTTATTTAGTTATATTTCGTTTCTCTGGCCCTATTACACTGAAAATAGTTCAATTCTATTTTATTTTGTTTTATAACGTGCTTATAATTTATGAATAATCTGGATAATACTATGTTACATACGTACTTTTATTTTTCAGGTATTTTTCCAAAATAATTTTATACAATTTGTATTTTACCAAAATAATTAAAATCTTTTCTGTAAAGTTTTTCTGGTTTTCTTCTAAAGATGCCTATCTTATGATGTTGGTGACCATATTTTCCCATCTTAATATATTCGCTGCAACTCTTAGTAGATCAATTGACGTTAGAGTATTTAATTTTCTAAGATTGGTCAGCCAGGATATACGTCTGCGTCTAGGGCCTCTCTTCACACATTTCGAATAATTCTAACTGTTCTATGGCATCTTCTGTGAGACTCCAGCTTTGCAGTCCTTAGAGGAGGACACTAAAGACGTAATATCTAAAAATTCTTATGCGGGTTTTGATACTTAAAAATAGGTTAATATTACAACCCAGCTAGCATATTTTCTCCACTATTTTTAACGGTGTATCGTTTATTGTAATTCGAGGACTTATTTTGGTGTTCGTACTAATGATCATTATTTTTGTCTTCTTACATTTTAGTATTAGGCTGGATTTGTAACATATTTCTACAACATTATCCACCATTCTTTGGAGACTGCGCACTATCTGCCAGCAATACGGTGTCGTCTGTATATCTAATATTGTTTATAAGTTGACCATTTACTGTAATACCATCTTCTGATTTGTCCTCAGTAAAGATGTTTTCGGAGTATATGTTAAACAGTGCTGATAATAGTATGAATCTCTGTCAAACTTATTTTCTAACTGTTAAGATCTCGGAGAGATTATTTTCGAATCGCACTGGTTCTTTTTGTTAGATATATAAATTTGAGATTAGTCGACTATCCTTAAAATCGATTGATAATGTCTTTAAAATATCGATTGGTTTCCCATGTGGTACTTTGTCAGATGCCTTTCATGAAGTCGATTAAACATGCAAAGACATCGTTGACATCTCTGGCTCTCTGTATTAGGACTTTCAGACTGAAAAGTGCTTCCCTCGTTGCGAGCCCTTCTCTAAACCCAAGTTGAACTTCACTTAGGTGTTCTTCTAGTTTAGTGTTGGTATATGCGGGATTGAATGTAAGGAGTATCTGACTAATCAAATTGATTCATATCTATTACTCATATTTTCTATCGTTGACTTTTTGGAAACTGGGATGAACATATGGTGTTGAATAGCTTAGTAAAACCTGCGATTTGGCGTTCCTTTAATAGCTTTAAAATTTAATCATGCTCTTTATAGCCATTTTAAACTCTTTGTTTGTTATTGCTGGACCGTAGGAATTACCTATTTTAGACGGTCTCTTTGATGTTGTCTTTGAATAATCTTTGCATATATTCTTTTTAATCTGTCTTTAATTGTAGTCAAAATCTGGCCTTCAATGTCTACAACTGTACCGATATTGCATTTTTTCTGGGGTTCTGTACCTGTTTAATTATTTTGTGCATATGGAAGTCGTTATTTTGTGTTGTGGTATTTAAATTTCCTTAAATTTCCGACATTTCTCCGTCAGTTATGATTATTTTGATCTTTAGATTTGCCGTAGTATATTCTTACTTACTTACTTACTTACTCCGTGGCGTTAGAACCCTTCGTGAGTTTTAGCCGACTCGACAACATGCCTCCACTGTTTTCTGTCTTGAGCAACCTCCATCCAATTCTCCATGCCCATAGTGTTTAGGTCTCCTGCTATATTATCTCGCCACCGGAGACGAGGGCGTCCGCGTGGTCTCCTTCCAGTTGGGACTTCCTCCCACACCAGTCTTACTGTTCGTTCGTCAGAATGTCTTCTGAGGTGTCCTGCCCGTTGGAGTCTTCTGGACTTTATTTCTTTTATAATGTTGGCGTCTGGGTAAAGTTCTTCTTCTTTTTCTCATTGCTCCGTCTCCTTTCGAAAGTTGGCGATCCAAATGGCAATTGTAGTTTTGGAAACTGCTGCGCGAAAGATCTCTGCCGATGAGCGGTCGAACCATCTCCTCAGGTCTTTCAGCCACGAGTTCTGGCGTCTTCCTACTGATCATTTGCCCTGTACTTTTCCTTCCAGTATAACTTGAAGTAATTCATATCTTTCGCCTCTCAGCACATGACCCAAGTATTGCATTTTCCTCTCTTTGATTATTCTTAGTAATTCTTTTTGTTTACACATGCGGCGAAGTACCTCAACATTAGTAACTCTTTGTACCCATGGAATCCTCAACATTCGTCTGTATATATACATCTCAAAGGCATCTATTCTTTTTTCTATTTCAGAGTCCATTGTCCAACTTTCACAGCCATACAGTAAGACAGAAAAAACGTAAAATCTGATCATTCGGATTCTAAGCTGCAGATTAAGGTCTGATCTTGTAAAAAATGTTTTCATGCTCATGACTCCATTCCTTGCTTGTTCGTTTATTGATATTTGACTATTGATATTTGCTCCCAAATATTTTATGGAATTTACCTGTTCTATTATTTGACTCTTGGCATACACCTGTACGTTTATTGGTGTCTTTGAAAATACTAAAGTTTTAGTTTTGGAAACGTTTAGATGTAAACCGAACATTTCGCTGTGGTGAACTACCGCATTTATTATATTTTGTAGTTCTTGTGCGTTGCTTGCTATTAAGACGGTATCATCAGCATATCTGATGTTATCTATGCTGATTCCGTTAATCTTAATTCCTCCTTGGACCTCGTCTAATGCTTCTCTGAATATAGACTCCGAATACAAATTAAAGAGTAGCGGTGATAAGACGCAACCCTGTCTCACTCCTCGTCGGATTTGTATGTCTTCGGATGTTGTGTGCTCTATTTCAATTGTTGCCGTTTAGTGCCAGTATAGTTCTGAGATAATTCGCCAGTCTTGTTCGTCAACTCCAGTTGTTCTCAGAATTTCGATTTTATCTTTTGATGGTTAACGCAGTCAAATGCTTTTCGATAGTCAATAAAACATGCATATACATCTACATTTATGTCTCTGCATCGTTGCGTTAACACATTTAAAGCAAAAAGAGCCTCTCGTATTCCCAATCCGTTTCGAAATCCGAATTGAGTGTCACTCAACTGGAACTCGCACTTCTTGTAAATTCGTGTATGGATAATTCTGAGAAAAGTTTTAAGGACATGAGACATCAAGCTTAATATTCGATAATCATCGCATTGTGAGGAATTCGATTTTTTTGGTAATGCTGTGAATGTTGATTTTAGCCAGTCTGTTGGTATTTTACTTGTGTCATATATCTTATTGAATAGTGCTGTTATTAAATGTAGGCTTTTACTTTCGTTATCTGCAATTAGTTTAAGTATTTCGACATTGATATTGTCTGGACCGGTGGCTTTTCCATCTTTCTGAGATTTTACTGCATGAATCACTTCTTCTTTGGTTATTTCTGGGCCTTTTTCATTTATTCGATTATCTGTGGATGGTGGAGAACAAGGTCTATCGTCGTCAAAAAGAGTTTGTATGGATTCTTTCCATCTCTCTAGTTTGTCTTCTGTACCCATAATTATTTCGTTATTATCATTTTTTAATATTGTTGCTTGTCTCTTTTTGTGTCTACCTGTCATTTCTTTTACTTTTTTATGAATATTAAAAGTGTCGTATTTTTCCTGAAGTTGTTCGATTTCTAGGCATTTTGTCGACATCCAGTTTTCTTTCGCCTCCCTGCACTTTTTTCTAATGATTTTGTTGATTCGCTTGTATTCTATTGGGCTTGTTTTATGTTCTCGTTTTACGTCCATGAGGTCCATGATCTCTTGCGTTATCCATTCTTGTTTTTTGTTGTGTTTTATGAACCCGATGTCTTCTTCTTGTATCTTTGTTATTTTTGTTTTTAGAGCAGTCCATGTTACTTCAATGTCTGTCTGTACCAAGTTTTCGATCGTTTTTATTTCTTCCTCAAGCTTGATACTTATTTCTTTTTTCTGTTCAGGGTTCTTCAGTTGTGAGATGTTTATTTTTCTTGTCACTGTTTTCTTTTTGACTTTGAGAAATTTTTTTAATCTAAAATCCATTATAACTGGATTGTGATCGCTATGTATATCAGCTCCAGGGTATGTTTTCGTAGATTGTATGTACTTCTTAAAGGTGTTATTGAGCAAAATGAAGTCAATTTGATTTCTAACAATTCTGTCTTTTCTGTCTGCAGGTGATTTCCATGTGTGTAGCCTTCTAGGATGTTGTTTGAAGAAGGTATCGGCAATTAACAGATTGTTTTCTTCTTCTTACGCAACTTATTATATTCATTGACATTTTTACCTTTTAATTTCCTTCCCTCTTTCATCATCTGTAATATTTCATCTGACATCCATTCTTGCTTCTTTCCTTTTTTTGATTCAAGATTTTCGTGTGAAAGTATGGAAATAGATACACTAATTTCGTTCCACTGTTCTTCTATCTCGCTAGTGGAGTTTTAAATTATTTTCGCAAAAATCTTATTTAGCTGTTTTTACTTTTTTATTCATGTTGTTTTCTTTCAATAATTTTATATCTATTTTGGACCTCACTTTCTAATGAATTATGTTAAGTCGTATGTTGGTACTTGCAACTAATAGATTATAACTTCTGCGCCTAGATATGATTTTGTTGAGGTGATTGAATTTTGAAACCTTGTTGTTTAAGTAGATAAAATTAATTTGGTTTATTATGATTCTCCATGGGATATCACCAACAGATTTTCATGTATAAAGTCTTCTTGGATGTAATTATATATAAAAAAACTAAATGTAAAAATATATCATAAACTGGACATAGACGTTAATGATACACAATTTGGTTTTCGCAAAGGCCTAGGAATACGTGAAGCTCTTTTTTTACTTAATATACTAATACAAAGATGCCTGGACGTCAATCAAGATATATACGCATGTTATATTGACTATAATAAAGCATTCGATAAAGTACGACATAAACAATTAATGAATGTCCTAAAATCAAAGAAGATTGACTACAACGACCTCAGGATCATATCAAATTTATACTATAAATAGTGAGCAAAAGTACGTATTAACGAACAGCTGTCAGAAGAAATTGAAATTAGATGTGGAGTGAGACAGGGATGCATATTGTCGCCAATTCTTTTTAATGCCTACTCCGAAGAGGTCCTGAAAAAAGCTCTTGAGGGTGAAACAGCTAGAATAAAGGTAAATGGAGTTCCCATTAACAACATTAGATATGCGGACGACACTGTGATCTTAGCCGAAAACATTGAAGATCTTCAGAGACTGGTGACCAGAATAGCAGAGTATGGAAAAGAGTATGGTCTAACAATGAATGTCAAGAAGATGAAATTTATGAGAATATCGAAAACTCAAAGAAATAACGAGAATCTTCTAATAAACGAAACCAACGTCGAACAAGTGAACAAATATGCATACCTGAGAACAATGATTAACTCCACAAATGATTACAATCAGGAGATCAAAATAAGAATAGAAAAGGCTAGAGCAAATTTCAACAAAATGTGAAGAGTGCTATGTACCAGGGATTTAAAACTGGAACTAAGAGTTGGGTTGGCGAGGTGCTATGTTTTTTCGACTTTATTTTATGAAATGGAATTTTGAACTTTGAATGCCACATCACTAAAAAAACTGGAATCATTTGAGATGTGGTTGTACAGAAGAATTCTGAAAATAGCACGGACAGAACACGTCACAAACAAAGAGGTTCTGGGAAGGATGAACAAAGAAATGGAAATTTTAAATACAATAAAAACAAGAAAATTAGAATATCTCGGACATATTACACGTAGAGAGAAATACACCTTACTTCAACTGATTATGCAGGGAAAGATCCAAGGAAAGAGAAGCATAGGGAGGCGTAGAATGTCATGGCTGCGCAACCTGAGAGAGTGGTACGGATATACATCAAATGAACTTTTCAGAGCAGCCGTCTCAAAAATCCGAATAGCTGTGATGATTGCCGATCTCCGCCGCGGAGATGGCACTTGAAGAAGGAGAAGGATGTAATTTAAAAAATGTACTCGTTTCAAATATATCCGTGGCAGAATTAGAATAGCTATACTTTTTTTTCGTTTCTTTCTTGTGTCAGCACCAAATATTCCTACAATATTCTAGACTGTACCTTGACCTAATTTGGCGTTCAAATTGTGCATGACAATAGTCAAGTTGATGTTTTTTTGTCAGTTTTAGAGAATCTTATAGAATAAACAGAAATTTTCTATTTCTTCTTTAGTAGATTTGGCTGTCGGTGCGTCAGACCTAAATGATGTTTATTTTAAAAATACCAAAGTTAATCTTTAATAAGGAAACTCTATTTAACAAAAAGAATAGCCGAATCAAATTGGAAGTATGTTGCTTAGGATAGAGATCGATGGAGGGAGTTGGGAGAGAGAAAAATTGACGAGAGCAGGCTAAGAAGAAGAAGAAGAAGAAGAGGGATCAGCAGTATCTCAGTATGTTAATTAATACATCCACGATAGATGCAAGTAAGTGTTTATGTGTATCGTGAATACGAATAGCGGAGGAGTGGTGTAAATCATAGTTGGTGACAGGTTCAAGTCTGGTGTATGTTTAGTAGAATTAACAGTTGCCATTTTAAATATTTTTGCATAATGAAGAATAAATTGAATATATATTCAGATTCATTATTAATTATTTTGATAACCTCGGTGATTGCTGAATGTAGGCTTATAAGTAATGGTTTTAACACCGTAGAATAAAATTCGAAATTTAATTGTTGCTATCAATACTGTTCACCTGAATATAGAAACATTCTTTCAACTAAAATTATCTATTTAATTTTATCTAATCTTTTGTATTAGATCAATTATTATCAGTTTACCATCTTGCCGCCGACCGAAAGGGCCTGTTCCCAAAGATAAAAATGAAAATTCGAGAGGTATTATACACATAAATATGGCATATATGCCCAAATTTCACTTACATTGCTATGTTATTTTGTAATACGAGTACTCGATAGTGCATAATGCGAACTATGCTAGTTATCTTTACCGAGTAAAAACGTTTTTTCAAAAAAAAAAATAATAATAAATAAATGAATGGACCATATTCAAGTAAAAAAATAGAAAAAATTTTCCAAAAAAATATTCTCACACAATAACTCTCACAGTCACAAATCTAGAAAATTTATAAGCAGTGAATGAGAAAATTTTTTCTTTTTTTTATACAAATTTCCGTAAAAAGGTACGCCAGTGTTAAACAGTAAACTTACAGATGTGTCCATTTTAATCAACAGTTTAAAAAGCAAATGCTCCTTTCTGGCATTTTTAAATAATATAACCTAATCTTAGGTTCCGTCTGGTTCCGAGGTTTTATATCGGTTCTTTAAGCCTTGGTTTCTTTTACAATGGATAGGATTCTAACCTGGCCCATCAACCCTACTCTTTTATCCGGGCTTGGGACTGGCTGTGGGCATAAACGCGGCTTCTGAGCTACTCAATCCACCCAGTCCTTGCGCTCATAATCCCCAGGTAGAGATTTAAACAGTTCCGTCAGGTATCTTTCCCATTCGTTTGCTGGTATGTTATTGTATTCCTTCAATTCTGCCATTTCTTTCCGTTGGTTTCTTAGGAAATTTTGGTATTGGTTTTTGTGTACCATTGAAATCGCTTTCCATCCTTTTTGTAAATTGTTCCCAGTGTCCATTTTTTGTTGCCTTACCAACTGCTTTGTTTCATTTCGTATTCTTCTAAAGGGGTCTCGGGATTCTGGAATATTTAATATTTTGTACTTCGTGTAAGCCTCTCGTTTCTCTTTAAATTTCTCTTTTATTTCTTTTTTGAACCATGATGTATTGTTGTTGTTTCTTTTGTTCAGTATGACTTTTGACTTTGTGTTTTCCTAGAGCTTTTGCTGCTGCTTCTTCAATGTTGTTTTTAATTATCTCCCAGCTCGCCTAAAAAAATCAATAAACTAACAACTATTTCAGATGAACACAAGGATTCAGATACGGAAGATCCGGCGTAGACGACGTATTTGCTCTAAAGACAAATAACAGAAAAGGCCATAGAGTACAATAAACCAGCATATCTATGTTTTATAGACCTGACAAAGGATTTCGATCGCATTTAAGTCGAAGACGCCTTACACCTACTGTATAAAAGAAACATCCCCACCAATATTAAACAAACCATCGAAAACATGTACTTCCATAATCTAATTCAGGCAAAGATAAATGGAAAAATAACACAGTGTATACCAGTACAAAGCGGAGTCAGACAGGGTGACTGGTTAAGTTCACTTCTCTTTAATATAATAGTGGACGAAATAATACAAGCAGTACGTAAAGGTCATGGTTACAGAATGGGGAACAAAGAAATCCAAATATTATGTTAGGCAGGCGACGCCGCATTAATCGCCGAGACAGAAGACGAGCTCCAAAGATTAACACACCTCTTTAATACAACAGCCAAGAAATACAATATGATAATATCAGCAGAAGAAACCAAATGTATGACAACATCTAAATACCCACTACGATGTAAAATCGAAATTGATGGGAAAATAATAAATCGGGAAGCAAGGTTTACAAAAAAACAAACCAACAAACAAACAAAGCAAACAAACACCTAAGACAAGACACAAAAATCGATAAAGCAGCAATTAGACCTATATTAACATACACGGCGGATACAAGACCTGACACATCTAAAACGAGACGACTACTAAAAACAACAGAGATGAAAATACTGTTGAATAGGCAGAGAAGCGAAAACATAAAAGCATCCAATATAGAACACATAAATGGATGGGTGACAAAACGGAAGCAGAAGTGGAACTAATACATTAGTAGAATGGCAGAGGATAGGATAGTACGAATAGCACGAGATAAGTCACCAAATGGACGAAGAAGTATTGGCAGACCAAGAAAAAGATGGTGCAATAATTTAAACAATTTAGGAGGCTAATATTGAAGAATAAACAGGCTTTAAACACAGGCTCTACATACACGAAGGAAGAAAAAGAAGAAAAAGAATATCCTAATCTGTAAGATTGTTATTGATATTTCCTGTGTAATTAAAATTGCAATAAGCATTATTTATTTTCAAATAAACCAATTTAAAATAGTCTGCGGAAAAGTAATTAAGAACACAAGTTTTATTTTTTAATTCAAGTTGCAATACAGTACTAATATATTTCAAAATAAGTACACATTTGACGAATACACTCCTGACAACTGTCATATTTATCCGGTTTGCTGACCATGGAGTGACAACTAAGCATGTATATGTAATTTTATTAGAAATTTTATGCTAGTACAACAATATAAACCTTATATTACGATTATTTTGCAAAAAAATAGTCCTGGTGAACTTGTATTAGTTCTGTTGTTTCAAATCTTACTAGAAAATCTTCAATATATTGTAACAATATTATAATACGTTATGATCTTTTCTCTTTAAAACTATACCTCCCTAACATCAATTTACAACATAAAATACCGTTTGAATGGGAAAAAAGATATAGATTTATTTGATTTTGTCTATTAGACAAAAAGTGTGTAACGGCACTGCCCACCACTATCACCGCAATAATTTCCAACAGCCAAAGATTAGAGAGAAGCGGGATCGAGTGCTAGTAGAATAGTTCAGTTCGGCGCTGACTTGGAATATCTGCGATCTCTAGATGTCAAAGTTCATCGTTTAGTAAGGTCGGGGGTCGATCTAATAGGAAGACGTTCAAGGCAAATCTGGCCGTATTTATGAGCTCTCTTTGAACCTAAAAATCTAAAAGCTAGTCTAGCATCAATGCTGTTGAGCCAACGAGTAGACGGACTAGACGGCGGACCTTTAACTCTCACTCGATATTACCGAGTCCAAAGCTTTAATATTACTTTTCGAGTGATATTTTTAAGTGAATGTTCAAATGCTGGAGATCTGCTTCACGTTTGAATTTTAATTTCGAGAAAAAAGTTTGTGAGTTTTAAAAGCAACTTTCAAATGGAGACAGAAACGAGATGAAAGATTTTTACGATTTAATTACTAAAGTTTTTATTTGAAATGCTGATTTTTGGCATTATGTAAATAATATGAATATTTACTAACTATTTCAAATATGTACCCAATCTTGATGACTTCGAAAACCCTTATTATTTATGTCACAGAACGATTTAATAAATTAATAAATATATAAGGAACAATATAATGCAAGGAGATAGTGCTTAAACTCTCTTCTAGTATCTGGGTTTGCTGTTCTGTTCTTTAATATTTTTAAGTTTTACCTCTTTAGGATTTAAACCTTTTGCAAACTACTTTTAACCATCTAGGCTATACCATTTTGAAATTCACGACTGACTTAGGATAGTGAGGAGCTCAACCTAAAATAAAGTATCTCCTCTTTACCACCACATGAACAATCATGGAGATCCCTACCCTGGCTAGCTTTACTACCTCAGAGGTAGTTTGGCTAATCCCTCTGTTACGTTAAAAACAGATTTTAGCCGTAGAAATTCGGATAGTACTTAAAGCTTTACTCAAACTCGACACTCAGGCTAATAAAAATTAAGTTTATTGAGAACTCTTAATCTCTAAGGGGAGTATCCTATGGGGGAAATTGTTTCTTCCTTTCAGAGGTTCAAAAAAAAGATCTACAAACCAATAAATATTTTTTATGGGTGCCAGGTATTGATTTATTAACCTGTAAATACCTCCAGATATTTAACTAAGTACTCGATCTTAAGAGACAAAAAAAGAATATTTATGGTTAATGGATCATCCTTGAACAAAATATATATACCTTTAAAAAAATTGGACAGTTTATTATAAAAATCTAATTTTATATTTCAGAATATCTGGACTATAAGCAAAATATATGAGATATATGAGAAGAGAAAATTACAGTCTAAAAATAAATTTTGTCGAACAATTTGACAAAAAATTTACAAAATCTTTGTGTATTTACTAATACTTAAGTCGACTTTACACTACATGATTTATTATCTGATTTATCATATGATTTGGTCATGGAGTGAAATTTGTCATATGATTTTGCCATAAGCATTGTCATGCGGCTCATCATAGCTCGTCACAGGAGAGTAGGACTGTACCTATTCGGCATAAAACATAAAACCTTATAATTTTCAGTAATAATATCCCCTTCCCCAGAGACAGCATCCTTTATTTATTTATTTATTTTTTGTTTGTTGCTTTGGTATTGAGCCTACTGTCTTATCAGTGCTATTGTGTCGTATTTTTTAGTTATTATTTATTAAGTTTAGTTTATTCTTAGTTTAGCGTTTTAGTTTTCTTAGTCATAGTTTTAGTTTAGTTTCTTTATTAATTATTTTTAATTTAGTATAATATAATATAAACACTACATTTGATATACCCCGTTCACTATCTCTTCGAAAGAGTCACCTGCGAGCCCAAAGGCTTCTGATCTTTTCATTCTTTCTATTAGCTGTATATAGTTGTTGCCGGCATATTATTATTAAAAGTCAGCAGCAAAGGAAGCCAGTCCAAACAAAGATTAATTTTTCATTATAAGTTTAAAAATCTAATAGTTTTTTTTATTTAAACACAAAACCACATCAACCACGTAGGGTTATTAGTGGATATAACAAATATAAAAATATTACATTAAATACAATTGAATAACTTAATGTCTTTTAAATAATGTTGGTATTGGTAATAATAAATGTTGAAATTTTTTTGGTGAGAACTGTTTTGAGATCATCATCTATGAATTCGTGGTATCTTCTTTTTTCCATGAATTGAGGACAATCAAGCAGGATATGTTTGACGGTCAGTGGGTTAGAGCAGCTGGAGCAGATAGGTAGTGGTTCTTTTGTTATTAAGTATTTGTGTGTTAGGGCAGTATGGCCTATTCTTAGACGGTTTATAATAACTTGGTTTCTTCTGTTTGAAAGAGTCCCCAGAACAGAATTTATTTTTGGGCAAATTACATTTAATTTTGTACCTAATTTTTCCCAATGATTTTGCCATGTATTAGTACAGCGGATTTTAACCAGGTTTTTTTGATCGGTGTACGGATATGTTTTCATTTGCAATCATTCATTTTTATTTGCAGTATGATTTGAGCTCATTCGGCTTTTGTTTTTCCGTTGATCTGCTTTGTCATTTTCGTTAATACCTGTATGTGAAGGTACCCAAATAATAGCCGCCTTATTTCCCAATAATCGGAATGTTTCTAGTTCGTTTTTATAGTCTGTATAATAGGTTTGTTGGTATATATTTATGTCAACTCCAGTAATGTCTTTAACGAGTTTGTTACGATAATGCACTTCATCGTTATACTCTTTTCGTAAAAGATTAGAAGATTAATAGCCTCGCCTGTTAGTATTCTGCAGTTTGTTGGTATCGATATGCTATAAGAATTTTCTTTACAGTAGTAGGCAGCAGCGTGACCATTGGGAGTTTTAGAGACATCAGTAAAGATTTGCAAATAATTTTCATGAAAAGATATTTAATTATTGTGGAATTTGTAGTTGATTTGGGATACTTTGTAAGTGTTAAATCAATAGCTAATGGGTGGCTTGTCCATGGGGGATAGTTTGCATTTATATATAGCGATACATCAAGTTGATTTCCATTGAAAGTTTTGAGCTTTACTCTTTCTATGAGGGGTGTAGAGTTTTTAGTCTTATTGTTAGGAGGAAGACGAGGGTTGCCGATGTGGAAGAATACAGGCTGTTTCTGGGATGATATCTTTGCAATGTAGTTCAAGGATAATTGCTGTCGTCTAATATGTAAGGGAGGTTCTCCAGTTAAAACTTGCATACTACTAATTGGACTAGTTTTAAAAGCTCCCAGTGGTAATTTCAAAGCTGTAGATTGAATACTGTAATGAATTAATAAAATCACTGTTGGAAGTGACCATCGGTTAGTTCGAGCAAAAATAATGATCAACATTAGACGAGAGAGGACAACAATGATAACAGAGATGCATTCTAATAAATGGAAATTGATAGAAGATAGAGTAGCTTATCAGAATTTCATAACTTCAGAACTAAAAGAAGTAGAAAATCTAAATGAAAATGCATTAGATAGGTGACAAACACGCAAATAAATAGTGCGATTCGAAACGCTCATAGAAAATATAAGGAAAAAGGAAAAAACAAGATAGATAAACTCACTCAAGCTACTAAAGATCTTATAAACAAAAGAAGAGAATTGAAAGACAAATACACAGATAATTTTATAACACTTAGACAATTAAACAAAGATATCACAAAAACCATTCGAAAAGATGTCAGAAATTACAACACTGAATACATAACTCAAGCCATTGATAAAAATAAAAGTTTAAAGGTTCTGCTCCAACAAATTATTGAAGGATCGAAAAATATTTGTAACCTTGTAAATAAAAAAGGGGAAACTACAACAAATAAGGAAGATATTTTAAAAATTGCTCAAGATTTTTACTCAGAATTGTATAAGCGAAAAGAACTTCCAGATCCTGATCAAAATCAAATACCAAAAGTTCAAAATGTAGGCTCAGAAGACATCCCAGATATCACAACAGAGGAAATAAAATCAGCTCCCTCGGAGATGAAAAACAATAAATCACCTCGAGAAGATGGAATAGTCATTGAACAAATCAAAGAAGGAGGAGGAACGTGAGTAAATGTGTTGAAAAAGTTGTTAAATACTTGTTTGACAAGAGGCGTAACCCCCTCCCAGTGGCATAATGCAATAATAACCATAAGCTACAATAACTGTGACATTTCAGACCTAAAGAACTACAGACCTATTAGTTTGCTCTCCCATACATACAAACTATTCATAAAGATAATAACAAAACGGCTTGTGAACAAACTGGATAGTTACCAATCTTGTGAACCGGTTGCTATCTTTCTTATATTCGTAGATTATGAAAAGGCGTTTGATACTATAGATCATCATAAAATGCTTCGAGCATTGGCTGAGTGCCCCATTGACTACCGATATATTGCCTTGATTAAAAGTATTTACGAAACTGGTACAGCTTGTGTCCGCCTTCATAAAGATACCAAGAAATGTCGAATAGAACGTGGAATTAGGCAGGGTGATACTATCTCCCCTAAATTGTTTACAGCTGTTCTTGAATATATGTTCAAGCAAATGGAACGAGAGGATAACATGGGAATTAATATAAATGGGAAAGATCTGAACCACCTAAGATTTGCCGATGACATCGTTTTAATAACTGATAGAGTTGATAAAGCTAAAAACATGCTGCACACGCTATATAAAGTGTCAAAAACAATTGGTTTAAAATTAACACCTCAAAGACAAAATGTATGACCGACCTTGTAGTCAGAGGTAAAATTATGATTGAGAGCCATAGCATCGAACAAGTAATAGCTTACAAAATCTAGGGCATGAGATTGGCTTAGGCCGAGATAATCAGATAACTAAAATACAAAGAAGGATCACATCTACCTTTGGTAGATTGAATAACATTTTCAAGTCTATTTTCCCAGTTTGTTTAAAAAGAAAGGTTTTTAACCAGTGCGTTTTACCGCTTCTTACATATGGTGCAGAAACACTGACTCTGACAAAAAGAACAATAGATAAAATAAGAGTTACACAACGCGCTATGGAAAGATCAATATTAGGTATTACCATCAGAGATAAAGTACCAAACCTAGAAATAAGAAGAAGAACAGGAGTCACAGATGCAGTTCAAAAAATAGCCATGGCTAAATGGGCTTGGGCCGGACATGTTGCCAGATTAACGGATGATAGATGGACCAGAAAGATTCTGGAATGGCGACCAAGGCAAGAGGCATATCGAAGCAGAGGACGACCACCGACTAGCTGGACGGATGATATCAAGCGCATCACCACAAACTGGATGCAAGAAGCTCAAGATAGAAATAGGTAGAAAATTTTACGGGAGGCCTACGTTCAGCAGTGGACAAATATAAGCTAATTGATGATGATGATGATGATATTGAATACTGTTTAATTGTTTTAAAGTGGTTTTACCTGCAGCATTGTAACATATATAACCATAATCGATTTGAGTTCTAATGAGCGATTTGTAAAGCCTAATTAATATTTTATGAGCAGCACCCCAAATTTTGTTGGAGAATATTTTGAGTATATTTAATCTCTTTTGCCAGGAAAACTATAGTTTATGTATGTACGAATTCCAATTTAAAGTTCTCTCAAAAGTAAGACCTAGAAAGTTTATTTCTTTTGACTGTTCTAAAGGTAAATTATTTAATGTTAGACTACTTGTGAGGTCGGTTTTATTTTTATTAAAAATATTGTATCGTGTTTTTTCAATAGAAAAAACAAATTCTGTTTTTATCGTCCAATTATAAAGCCGGTTTAGGAAACTTTGTGTAATTTTAGTTGCTGTCATTACATTATTCAATTTAGTATAAATAACAATGTCATCTGCGTAAAGACTAGCTTTGATGGGTTCTTTAATTACATCCATAATACTATTAAAAGCGATTAAGAATAAAGTGGGACTAAGAATTGAACCTTGAAGAATTTCATTGTCTAGTATCTTAGATTTGCTTGTAACACCATTTATTCTTGAATTGAGCGATTTAAAAAAATTATAAATGCAAGTATGTGACCTTGAATGCCAGTATCTTTCAACGTTTGTAAAATACAGTGCCTAAATACTCAACCGTAGGCTTGAGTTATATCGAAAAATATTGTGATTAGTTATTGGTTATTTGCAAAAGCTTCATGAATTGAAGTCTGTAATGCAACGTGACTATCTAATGTGGATCTACCTCTTCGAAAACCACTTTGGAAGGGAGTAAGAAAATTATTATTTTCTAAGTACCATATAAGGCGGAGGTTTAAATTATTTTAAATCTTTAATCTATGTTTTGGCTTGACTGGTTAGATGGCGTAGCTATACATTTTTACAATTGTCATAAAAAGAAAAAACGATCTATGTAATTAACAATGGCATCCCAATCGACGTGGTTTTATGTAATAGTTCCTCTAAAATGGTTAATAAATTGAGAAAAAGAAGTAAAGAAGTAAATGTAACTGAGCCAGCCTTAAGAGAAGCAACCGAAGAGTATGTTTCAAAAAGAAATAAGATTATTCCTGCAAAACAACAACCAACATAAGTGAGTGGAATAACGATCTATGTTATTTCCAAAAAAATAGGCTCTATATAAAACTGCTAATTTCCATGGTACTTTTTAGAATCGTGTGTGTAATATTATCTCCTGTTCAAAACCTGGATGCCATTCCTTAAAACTTGACAGAAAATGCAGTAATTTAATGATTTTCACCAACTACATTATTATGATCAGCCACTCTATCTTTTGAAGTGCATTGTAAAAGAATCTAGTCGTCGAAAAAGAGGTAAGACAGACAGCAATTCCAAAAAACTTTCTTTCTTTTTCTATAAAATACAAGACGAAGAAGTTTGCAAAAAAACTTTGTTAAATACTTTTTCTATTATACTACGCCGTATTCAAACATTGCAATGTAAACTTAAAAATGGTATCACTACTCCCAAAAATCAAAGAGGAAAACATGTAAACAGACCTCATACTTACAGACAACTCATAAAAAGATTTCCGAAATAACCCAGCCACTATTCAAGACCTAAAACAGAAACTAGAAATGTCTTAGTCCAGACTTAAATTTGTATAAAATTTAAGTATAGAATGTTTATATACAAAATATATTGAATGTTTAGAGAACAGTATCCCAACACAAAAGTTAGTCATGCAATGTATCAACAAATTTTTCAGAATGATTTTAGTTTGTAATTTGGAGTCCCGAAATCAGATACATGTAAATATTGCGACATTTTTTTTCTCGGAAACTCCTTAAGGCCGAGTTTGGTCATCTAAGAGATATTTTCATATATCTTGTACCCACCTCTTCCATCTCTTTTGGTCCCTAGCTAGTTCTTTCATTTATTGAAATGATTTTCCTTTTTCTCTGCCTATTTTCAGTGATTGTTCCAACCATCCCATTCTTGGTCTTCTCTTTTTTCTCTTCCCGTATCCCTTTAATTTCATTACTCTTCTTACTAGTCTGCTCTGTCCCATTCTAATAATGTGTTTAAACTAGTTTAATTTTCTTCTTTTGATTTTCCTGCCTTCCTTTTCCTTTTGATTTAAATTCGCTTCTTATGCAATCATTTTTGGTATGATGTATTTTTGTGACACCACCTATTTTTCTTAGTTGTTTCATTTTCGATGCGTTTAGCGGGCTATCCCTTTTGGTGTCACTGACCCATGTTTTGCTTGCATACAACTGTGATGGTATTGTTACTGCAGTATACACCATAAGCTTGACTTCTCTTTCTATTTCTTGTTTTCCCAAAATCGTGTTGTTCAGTGCATAGCATACTAAGCACTCCAAAAGAACTTTTTCTAATAAAACGGTTAATGTATGGGTTAGCCAGTCCTCAGGCAATTTGGCAAAGGGAAATTGAAGACTTACTTAAAGACATACAGGGGATATCGATATTCCTGGACGATATTAAGATTATGGGGTCAGATGACAATAAACACCTTCACAGGTTGGAACTATTCCAGGGCGCACTACAAAAATATAACATACTTGTAAATTTTGAAACATGTTAGTTTTTAACTTATTCAGTATTGTAGCTATGCAATCGATAAACCGGTATACATAAAACTAAAGATAAAGTAGATACAATGACTAATGTAAGAGCACCAACAAATAAAAGGGAAGTTAGAGCTTTTGTTCGTCTATTGAACTATTATGGGCGATTTTCAAAGAATACAATTCACATCTGACATCTATGGATAAGATAAGGGATATTATATGGAACAGAGATTGCCAAAAATCATTTGACATGGCAAAAGAAGAGATACTCTCAGAAATGGTTCTTGCTCATTTTGACCGAACTTTACCTCTAGTTTTAGCTACAGATGCCAGTCCATATGCAGTGGGTGCAGTACTTTCTCACACCTACCCTGATAGAACTAAACGTTAGTAGTGGCTATACCGCTCTGAGGAGACCTAAAGAGGTCGAAATAAGTATAAGCGGCTGTCGCTGCCCTGTTCAAAAAAAATCTAATACCGTCATTATGTTTTATTACTTTACTTCGGTTGGAGTACCAGAAACTGAATTCACAACGAATTTTGACCATGATGAACGGCATGTGGAATGCAATTTTAGATTCCCTTGCCGAGTAATTCATCAAGCTGTTTGCTTCGCAAGTTTTAGGAAGCGCAGTGGTAGAAATTTTAATTCGGTTTCGCCAGGTAGAAATCGTTTGATTTCTATTTTTGCTTATGGTATAATTTATGAAGTAAAAAAATCTACTATTATCTGTTTGGTAGACCTTTCACATTACTGTTTCATAATCAACCAATCATACAAATCTTGTCACCTTCAAAAAGTTTGCCTACACTTACAACGACAAGAATGCAACACTATGCTTTATTTTTGCAAACTTTTTAATAGAAAATAAAATACAAAATTACTAAAGCACACTTAAATGCAGATTCTTTGTCAAGATTACCAGCAGCCAATATTTTAAATGTAATTTATGATGTTGCAGCTAAATTAGAAATTATGCAAATTGAAACCTTACCTGTTACAGTAGAAGAAATGGCAAAAGCAACGAGAACTGATACACATTTACATAACACATTACATGAACTAACGAGGTACAAAAAATATTGAATCTTCACAACGATTTCATATACCCCAAATAGAATTTATTTATTAATTTAGTATCGCATTACACCTAATACTACTACAGGTTTAAGCCATTTAACCCTTTTGTTTGGTAGAGCTATTCGGTCAAGGTTAGACACATTTAAACCAAAATTTGTTTATGACAATGCACAAGATGATAGTTACAGTGAGTTTGAAATAAGGGGGAAAGGGTGGAAGCCAGAAATTATCTACATTCAGACAAATGTAGATTTGGACGGGTACTAGAAACACTAAGAAAACTACACTATATAATTAAACTAGATGATGGTCAATACTGGGGACGACACAATATTGACGAGTTAAGAGCTATAGAGAAAGATAAACCATTACAGTCAGAAAAGAACGTTTTGCCTTATACACCCAGGGTTATAAATATATATCCAAAACCAATCCACTACTCGTGAATCAACGCCCCGTGGTATTAACACCAATATGTTAGAGGTACAATCAGAACCAAATGATACTAATAAATCACCTTCTCATAGTCCAGGCGATCCAAGTATCACTTTCTTAACTTGCTCAGAGGTTCCTTTGCGCCGCTACATAAGAATAATATTAGCTCCTAAAAGGATGAATTTGTAATTGTAGTGTAGTATTATATTTTAGGTTAGGTTTATAATTGTACTATGGTATTATATTTTAGGACGGGAAGACAGTTATATCTTCTATAACATTGCAAAGTTCTGTTCCGACTTACAAAACGGAACATACTGACAGATTGTCATTTGCTGACATTCTATCACTTGTAATATACATAGCATTAACTTACATAGCTGAAATTACAAATTACGAGTATATTTCTTTAGTCCAAGGCCATGGACCACGATATCTACAAAGTACATACAAACGCAACATTCAGTTTATCCATATTTCCCAAAGATGCCTTAATCAATTGAATCTAATAAACTCTTTGTAAAAAAACATCGATGCTGATTTTGCGCCGTAACAAGATATTTAATTAACACATATAAATCTTAATTGACAATTATTCCTATTTGAAAAATTGGGGATGTTCAAACTCATGTTTGGCAATAATTTTCTAGCTATAATTTTTGCAAAAAATATTCCCACCAGAAACTAATTCATCGTTGATCTTTTTTTTTAGACAAGATTTTTTCCTGACAGTTAGTCGTTTCGATGTTTTCTCTTCTAGAAGAGCCACGTTGTGTACGTGAATAAATAGCATAATTTTGAATTACATTATTGCTCACTGTAGTTTTACTTATTTATAGTTTTACTTATTGTTTCCTGTGTGAGACAGTTTGTAACCCTCTTGAGAAAGTATCATTAAAACATCTACTTGCAAAAGTTGAATGCTTCGTTTCTATACTTTCTTCATCTAGTCTTTGTTCGTGATCAAATTAAACAATAAGAACCTAATGTCCCCATCGACAACAATGTGACTTGCATTAGTTTCTGTTAAGATTCTTGACAATTGTAGAAAAACTTTATTTGACTTCTATATTCGTTGCAAGCTGCCGTCAACATCCGGCAACAGCAACATTAAACAAGTTTAGTGTGCGATGTGCACATCCAGACGGGTTAAACTTGGAACAGTTCAACAATTCGGCTCTCGATACGCTGCAAAACACCGGATTGGAAGTTTCCTCACGTAAGGAGTTATATCTAGTTAGTTGGAAACGTATAAATTGCACTCGATGAACTTAACATAATCAGCTAATACCTTAAGGGACCATTCTCATAACATTTATTTATATTTATATGGTTTAGGCATCCTTTGAGCATATATATATATATATATATATATATATATATATATATATATATATATATATATATATGTATATATATATATATATATATATATATATATATATATACAGTAAAACCTCCGTTAACCGAAATAATGGGGGGGGGGGAGGCCGTTTCGAATAATAAGAATTTCGGTTACAAATAACATTGTTTTTTTATAATATTCTTGATCAAAGTATTGGTATTAAAAAATAATATGAGTTGATTTTCTTAATGTTTTCTAATTAGTAAATCCAAAATAAAGTAATAAAATTAAGGAAAATGAACAAGTTTAACATCCTTTTTTAAAGAAATCTGCTTTTTTTGCGTTTTCGTTTGACAACGATGTTTCTCTCTCCCTCCATCGTTAATTTGCAGAACGTCATGAGTTTGTGTCATTTGATTGTTCGACGAAACGTAAAGCAATCTGAAAAGGACAAAACTTTATGTAATGACAACAAAAATTAAGAATCTAGTCGTGTCACTAACTAATTAGGCCTACTGTATAAAATTCTTTCCTCTAAAGCATTGAAAATCTCGTCGACGGTCTTGTGCTACCTGTTACCTCTTGGGTCGTCATCTTCGTCATTTGATATGCTCAGGTTGTCTTGATAAAGAACCATATCAATGATGTCCTGGTCGATGAATTCACGTTCTGAGTCATCAGCTGCTAACCAGTCACGTATCTCTTCTTAGTTAATTTTGTCATGTCCCGGCAAATTTTTAATGAAAGGTTTAATTTTTTCTGTCGTTTTCTTACCATTTTCTTCTTCAGGATCGTCAAGCAAAATCTTATCAAAAAGTTTGTTCCAGCATTTTTCCAAAGTTGAATTTTTTATTTTAGTTTAGTTTTATTGTTAAAGATTTGAGAATTTCGGGAACACTTTTGGATTAATTCGTCTCCTGTAATAACAGATGTCTTAAGAATGCTTCTCTATAATGTCTCTTTAATGTCTCTATGACTCCCTGGTCTAACGGCTGGATTAAGGTTGTGACATTCGGTGGCAAAAATCTAAAACAATTGTCACCATTTTGTAGATTTTGAGGGTAAGGGCGCATTGTCAACAAGCAACAATGCTTTGATGAGAAGGTTTTTTGATTTTAAAAAGGATTTTACACTTGAGATGAATTCATTTTCAAACCATTCTAAAAATAAAGTGGTCGACATCCATGAACTTTTTTATCTTTTATACCTTAAAATGCCTTTTCGGAAATATATTTTAGAGCTCTTGGTTTTTGTGATATCCCAACACACACAGACATCAATTGGTGAGTGAAATTAACGGAATTGTTTACGTTTTGCGACAAACATTTACTTTTTATTGACGAAATTATTGAAATTGTCAGCCGTTTCGGTTAAAAGATGTTTCGGTTAAAAAGGTTTCGGTTAAGGGAGGTTTTACTGTATATATATATATATATATATATATATATATATATATATATATATATATATATATATATATATATATATATATATATATATATAATAATTTTCCGGAAATTTTCATTGGCATCATCAGATGATGCGAATTTTTCATAACTACTCGTATATTGGCTGCTAGTAGAGTCTATTTGTACACTGTATTAATATTAGATTTAGAATATTAACATTAATGACTCGTTTCAAATTCATTTAAAGAAACTGAATTACTATTTATTGTCTGTAGAAGCATATTTATGTGAACCATTTATGACTCTATTTTGCTAATCGATTTTATTTTAGGATTACTGGTATTTATGTAAAATAGAATTTGTTAGATTTGTTAGTGATTTATTAGGAAAATATCTATTTTATGGGTGCAGTTACCGACCTTGCGAACTAATGTTCTAGATTGACGAGGAGGCGTCCCTTCCTGCCCTTCTTTCTAGCCATCTGGCGTGACATTATCCCCCGAGATGAATCCCTGATCTCTGGGACCGGTCATGACGTCATTTTTCCTTTACTACACCCCAGAGAACACTAACTTTGGACTTATGCACCTTCTTTCGGTGGTTGGTCACCCCATTAGGCGGTTTTTCTCATGCGAAACCACCAAATTATCATTAGGGGATCAAGTAAAGCAATTTTTATCAGGACGTTACCGACATGGACGAGGATTTAAATCGCGCTAGATGTATAAAAATAAGGGAAATTGTTTAAGTACAGCTTAGTTTTGTTGAATTAAGTATAAGAACAAAATATTCAATACAATAACATATAATATAAATATATATAGGTATATATAAATATATATGAATATATATATATATATATATATATATATTATATATATATATATAATATATATATAATATATATATATATATATATATATATATATATATATATATATATAATATATATATATATATATATATATATATATATATATATATATATAATATATATATATATAATATATATATATATATATATATAATATTATATATATATATATATATATATATATATATATATATATATATATATATATATATATATATATATATATATATATATATATATATATATATATATATAATCGAAAAAAGGAGTACGACCGTCAATCCAATATAAATTAAGGATCACTCGAAGAGTGGTGGGTTTTTTCGGTCAAAAGGTGGAGAGAAAAAAGACAATGAAGGTGGCTACTTCATCTATTTATTGAAGACGTTTCGCTTTCTAATCAGAAAGCTTCATCAGTTCATCTAAAAAGAACAATATGAAAAAGCAAACATCCATAGAAAAGTTATTATAAGTGTGCTACCTCAAAAAGACATGTAGCAGTCAATGATATTAAATATATAAAGAAGCTTACGACAATGGACATTATAAGTTGTATACACAATTAATTGAAACTAAATACAGTTTACAAATTAACTCAAACTTGCGCACAGCAAAAGACCATGTGGTAATTGTACATGTATATAAAAATTATAGAAAAAAGCTTGAGTAAAAAACATTAATTTGCAGAGAACTAAGAAGATCATAAGATGCACTTCCAACAGTATTCTTCTTCTTCTTAAGGTGACGTGCATTTCTGCCTAGGCGTCCACCGTACATCGTCTTGTCAGGTGAGATGTTAAATAGTCAGGATTAAATAATTCTGTTTTTAGCAGCATTGCGAAGCATTTAATAGCTGTGGATTCCTGTCCATTGTCGAATATTGCGCAGTCATGACATTTTTTTTACGTCCCAGACCTCTCCTACCCTCTATCTTCCCTTCGAGTATCAGTTGCTGAAAAGTATATCTTTCTCCTCGTAATATGTGTCCCAAGTATGCAGTCTTCTTACTTTTTACATAACTAAAAAGTTCCCTATCCTGTAAGCCCGCTCTTCTGAGTACTTCCTCATTTCTGACCCTGTCCGTCCATGATATTCTAAGCATTCGACGCAGGCACCACATTTCAAACACTTCAAGTTTGTTAATGGAACTGGCCTTTCACGTCCATGCGTCCATTCCGTACAAGAGAACAGGCAACACGTAACACTTAAGCATCTTGCATCGGAGATTTAAGTCCATTTTGCGATCAGTCAGAAACTTACGAAGCCTCAAGAAAGCATTTCTGGCTTATTCAACTCTGCTCTTTATTTCATTCTCGGGGTCCCAACCCTCGTTCAGCAAACAACCCAAGTATTTAAATTGCCTGACCTGTTCGATTTATTCTCCAGAGACATATCTTTGCGTTGGGGTAACCATTTCTACTTATAATCATTGTTTTTGTCTTCTTGATATTTATTTTCAAACCTCGAGCTTCACTTGCAAGAGTTAGATCATTTAAAAGGCATTGAAGATCTTCGATGTTATCTGCCACTATGGCTGTATCATCGGCGTACCTGATGTTATTAATAAATATGCCGTTAACTTTAATACCCTTATTAGAGTCTGCCACTGCTTCTGCGAAGGCTTTTTCTACGTATAAATTGAACAGCATTGGAGACAGTATACAACCTTGCCTTACTCCTTTTTTGATGGAGAAATCTTCGGTTTCGTTGAAATTTTGAAGACGTACTATTGCTGTCAGGTTCCAATACAGATTGGTGATAATTCTTATATCCTGGTCGTTCAATCCCAACTCTTGAAGGTATTTTATCATCAATTCGTGTTTTACATTATCGAATACTTTTTCATAGTCGACAAAACAGACAAAAATATCCTTTCTTTGATCTAAACAATTCTGTATTAATGTTTGCATACTAAAGATCGCTTCTCTCGTGCCAAGTCCATTTTTGAAACCAAACTGACTCCATCCACTGACCTCTTCACATTTCTTAAACAATCTAGTGTGCAGTATTCTCAGGAAAACCAACAGTTTTTTTTTAGTTAAATTTAATTTTAACTTTAGGTAACATTATTAAATTATTGATTAAGATTGAAATATAGTAATATTTAAAAATATAATGAGGTTACCACTCTTAGTTTCTTAGCTGCTGCCGGTTAAATGGAAGCAACAAGCAGAACCTACGCCAAACAACGAGAAAAGACAGTGGCCTTGAGGTCAAAATATGACAGAACAGCAAGGCGAATTACCAACGTCTAGTGCAATAGAGCGGTGGTAAATTTAAAGAATATGATAAATTTGGGTGACAAAATTGTCAGTAAAAACCAAAGAATGAAAGAAAAAGATGGTTAAGATCACCATTTTCCCCCACTGATTGGTTAAGAGAAACAAAGAACAAACAAGTGAGGTCAATCCAAAATATCATATATTAAAATAGCCTACGTTGTGGCTGGATAGCCAGCCACAGGTGAAGACTGATTCAACTTCCAACAGTCCAAGGTTCATAACATTTGGAACTGAGACTAATAAAGATTCTATGAATCAATTATAATTATAAAATTTTATTAAACTATTAGATCAGAAACAATTATTTCATGTAAATGTAACATTGACAAAATGATCAATAAACTGTAAGTTGAATGAATCTAAGTTAAATAAAGTAAGAAAATATTATTTTATTTTATTTTTACTTGAAATTATTTAATATGAAAATATGATAAAAATATACACATTAGGGGACAATTTTAAAGTAAACAACATATTAAGCCTAATTCTGCAATATTAATGCATGATAAATTTGGCTCAAGTTACTAATGTCCGTTCTCTTATTAAGAGCGTTAGGGTGTTTAAGTATTGAACAAATTTCCAAAAACTTCCTTTTAACGAGATTGTGTTCATTGCCAAGAATCTTAACTTCATTAAAGTCCACTTTTTGTTTAGTGTTAACAGCATGCTGGGCAAGAGCACAAGTATGCTTAGATAAGTTGATATTAAGTGTGTCGTAAGACGCCCTCTCAGTGATCTCCCTGTCTGACCGATGTAGCACGAGTCACACTCAGCACAAGGTATATGATAGATGACATTTACTTGTTCCAGAAGGGACAACGGTATTTTTGTTTTAGGAAACAAATTTCTGACAGTCTTAGTTTTCTTAACTGCAATTTTAACAGGTACGTTAAAAACGTACAGACCGCCAACGTCTGAATACGGACACGGCACCTAAAGAAGAAGTTAAGGAATCTTTTCTCCAATAAGACATTCAGCAGCCATAACAAAGCATTCTGTGATATTACATTATCATCTTTAAGTAGTTTTAATAAGAATAAACTATGAGTTATGCTTATCTACAGATATTCAGTGCTTTACCTCACAAATATCACAACTAAGAATTATTATGCAGCTGACTTATAAAATGCGATTATCTCGAAAACGGTTGAGTTTTAAGGTAACTAACAAGTACACCTTCTCTTTGTAAAAATAATGTATCTTTACTATTTTTTAACACAAATAGAGCTAACTTAAAAAGCAAAAAAGTTAAGCGCAAATTTACGCCACACATGTGACATATGTCGCCTTCTATGAGTTACATTAAAGTATGAATAAAATTATAATTTTTTCTACTCAAAAGCATCCAATTGTAAATTTTTGTTCAAAAATATTTACAAATTTAAAAGCTATAGCGAAAAATAAAATTTTAAATTTATACCTTAATACACCGTATCTTTCATAATATCAACATTTTATTAAAGCAAGTTGGTTTAAATCGTAATATCTTAAAGTGCAGAATCTACGGTTTCTGTTTGTACAATTACTTAAGGACCACCCTGTATATATTGTTATGGTTTGAATTGGTCTAAAATATTTAAAGATCATAATATAAATTTAATTTCATCGACCAATAAAGTCGGTTTAATAAATAAATAGGAAAATTATTTCTGTGAAAACCAAATAGATAAAAATGAGTAATGGTTTTTCTAAGCTATGATAAAGCGGATAGATATCGATATTATAGCAATAGTCGGTTTTTAATAAACAATTGTGTCAAAGGGACAGGTATAAGAATTCTTTAAATACAAAATAGAAATCTTTTGTACACAGAATTTTGAAAGTAAGGAGAAAGCTTTTCGTAAAAGATGAGGGTAGATAATAATCTTGATGTTTAGTTACATTCTTATATCGAGATTTGTAAACAAAAAGAAATGACTTATTTATGAAATTGGAAATACCAAATGATATAAGGTCATGACGACAGCGAGTTTGTTTACTAAGAAAGTATGGAATGTGATTGGTTGGAGATTAAGGTGTGGAGTGTATGATGCTGGAATCTGATTGGTAGATTCGAAAGGTAGAGTGAAACGACGCCAAGCTGGTTGTTTTGTTGCCTGTAAATTAAAATTGTGTATAGTGTTTGTTTGTAGTAGCAGTTCAAAACGGAATATACATTCTGTATTAAGGAAAACCGATGTAGCGTATATGTAGTGCTAATCGGTGAAGTGAAAATCCTTTCGATTAGTAAGAAAGTGTGTTCCTGTGGGATAGGTGTTTATCCAGAAAGTGTTTTGGAGAAACTAAAGCAGCGTTTGTGTGTGTGAGAGACTTTCACCAGCTGAGGAGAACAGGGGTATGTGAAGCATCCAAGAATACGAGCAGTAGATGGTCAGAGCACAGTCGAAAGAGAAAAGGAGCCAATAACAAAATTGTGTAAATAAAAGGTTGTCTGATATACAATAAAACAGGACTTTCAATCACATTCGTAACGATATCATAACTAATTTGATTCTTTCAACATTTTGTTCAGCTATTCGCTTTCATAATAAGTACAAAATTTAATTAAGAGATCTTCTTTTTGAGAACAACTACAGTGAGAGTACATTAGAGAATTTTTAAGTTTAATTATACGTATTAAAGCATAGGTTATAATTTTTAAAAAGTGTTTGATCATTTATTATGACAAATTTATTTATTTTCCCATGATCCATTTCTCCCTCAAAGGCAATAGTATAGATATTACTTTGAAGCCACGTAGAAATATTAACGATAAAAAAATAGCCTTTACATTAAAAAAAAATAATTAAGAGAAATTTATTTGTTTTGCAAAATTAAGCCTAAGGCATATTAAAGTTTAAAAAACACCATAAGAGTCATATTTTGCAATGCATAATAATATATAAACCGAGGATTAATGGAACAGTCTCAAATTGTTGTGAAGAGATCAGAATTTTTGAGATTATAATTAAAATATAAACATGAATAAACTATACAAGTTTCTTTTTATAGATAAAACTTGGATTTTTCAAAATGGATCTATATGTCACTTATAGCAAAAATGAGAATAAAAGAAGTGCAAAATCTATCAAAAGTGATAGAAAAAGGTACCTAATATATTTAATCATATTGAAAGCGTCAAGGTGTTGAAATAAATTTATTTTGGGTACATTATTCTTCTGCTGGTAGTAATAATTTTCGTCTAAATCTGCTGCAATGGACTATCATGGGGAAACGATCAAACAAATTTTTTATCGAGGTTTGAAAATCAACTAATAAAAAGTTTGTCAGAACCTTCCTTAATAATTATAATCGATAATGCCATAGCATGTTATTAGAGAAAATACCAAACATGTGTTCAACCAAGACTGAAATTAAAGATTTATTAACTAACAATAAACTGCCTTTTAATAAGACAATGTTGAAAAACGAGTTTGCGCAGATTATTGTCGCAGATTGTTTGAGTGAGTAGGCCTTGTGAGAGTTTAGCTTAGGTTATCAATATTTATTTTTACAAACAATTATCATCAAGCCTTAAAGTCCACTGCTGAACATAGGCCTCTTCTTCGTGTTTCCATCCCCGTCTATATTGCGCCACTCTCATCCAGTTTTTATTTTGTCTTCTTAAATCGTCAGCCCATAATGTAGGAGATCGATCTCCTACCAATAACTTGTGACCTTTGGCCACCCTTTCAATAACTTCATTGACTATTGCTCATCCGTTCATTCTAGCTATGTGTCCTGCCTATTTTATTTATGCCCATCTCTCACAAAGTTATTCCTAACATGGATGGCACCATTCTTCTCTGTGTGATTCTTAGTTTAGTAGCGGAGGCTTTTGTTAAAGTAAGTGTTTCTGCTCTGTATGTCAACACTGGAAGGACGCATTGATTAAATACTATTCTCTTTAGGCATGTGGACAGCTCACTTCTAAAAGTCTCTCTCAGTTTTCTATATGCTGCCCACCCAAGACCGATTCTTCCCTTCAGTTCATGGGTTTGATTATTCCTGCCAATTCTAATTTCATCCGTTCTCCATTGGAGAATGAAAGAGATCCGCATTGTCAAAATAGCAAGAGATAAGTCACCAATCGACAGAAGTATCGGACCAACGCGCAAAAAATGTAGTGACAAACTTCCATAGAGGTATTATTCCGCCAATGAACAAGCAGAATTGTTTATAAAGAAGAAGAAGAAAAAAAAAAAAGAATCCCAATTTCATGTCCTGGGTATTTATATTTATCTATGAGTTTTAATTCTTGCCCACCAATACTGATGTTCTGATTGAGCACCAAATTTGTCATTATTTTTGTTTTCGAGATGTTTATGTTTACACCTACATTTTATGTAGTCACAACGAGTTCCTGTATTATCTCTCTTACCATTTTGGCTCCCAAGCTATCTCTCTGCAAAGTTTCAGCCAATTTAACTGAAACCACTTTTATATAAGAAAAGTGTCTGGGTCCTTTAAAATATTTTGAAGTTACAAATACAACTGCGTTAGGAGACATTAGGTGTACACGGTATATTAGGCGATAGGTGTACACGGTAAACCATATAAATAATTTTTTTGGGTAAGGATGCCAATATTTGCTGTAACTTTAATAACGTATTTTAAAATTATTATTGATGATCTTTATATAGCTGTAACTTATGCAATTTTCTGAGAGCTCGTGTCAAAGGCTTAAATTCATAATTTGCAAAATGCAATCAATATTCATTTGTAATATTTATTGTTTTTACTACAGGATGTAAACTCCATTTATGTTTTGGAGGGCGTTTTGTTGACTAATAAGCATAATGTGGACATTTTCTAGCCCTTCACTTAAAAATTTAGTTTTTCGGCGAAAATAATATGGTTAAGACGCAGCTATAAATTATCTTGAAAACCACCTATCTACCTTTATTTTGTGAGTATTTACGCAAGTTGTTACTTCCAGCTTAATACTGTGTTTTATCGTTACTTGTGTTAAATATATCTTTTATACTTATTTAATTGTTGCAGTGATAATGGTTAGTGAAACATGGATATCTGAATAAGAATGAAAATATTTGCTCGTTAAAATTATTTTTAATAAATAATTTATAATACATAATATTTACATATTTATTTTTGCTTAGATGAGGAGATATGTTGTGGAATGCAACTTTTAGATACTGCATATCTCTGTTACATCTTTTAGCATCGTCTGTTTTGCCTTGCGAATTTACAGAAGGCACAAATTAAAGCATATATGTGAATTTTGTTTCGTCAGTACCAATTTTCGGATTTCTTCTTTCGAGATTTATTATCAGATGTCACTATAGCGTCCAAATTGAAGCCATTTTATTGTTGCTCCTTTTGACGGAAAATATTTGTTTTCACGTTTGGCGCTGTTGTACCAGTCGCTCTGATGATTCCTGCTAGGATGAAATACCTATAAGCGAAGATACAAAGGCACTATACGTGAAATAAAATCTTAACTATCCTTTTTTTTTATTTCAGTTTACTCTTTAGGAGTACAAGAAACCAATTCGCTAAAAATATTTGCTTAGATGAGGAGATACGTTCTGGAATGCAACTTATAGATTATCCATATCTCTCTAACATCTTTTAGCATAGTCTATTTTGCCTTGCAAATTTATAGAAAGCATAGACTAAAGCAAAAATCCGAATTTTGGTTTCGTCAATTGAAATCTTTGGATTTCTACTTTCGAGGCATAATTTATTGCTTATGTATGTCCACTAATAAGTGGCCCTATAATCAAGATTTAAACTAAGCGGGGCAATGAGCAATAAACCTACCGATGTTTTGCAGTTGGATGGATCTCAATGAAACTTGTTGCATTCGATTCGTAAGAGTGTTAGGAAATTAATTTTGTGAACTAAAGCGATACTCTTAAAACAAAAATTGCATTATTGAACAAGAAAAATGCATTTTCCAAAGTACATTTCGAAGTGATGGAAAATGATAAATTTGTAATTAGCAAATAATTGACGTGAATGAGTTTAATATTACTATCGAGGGTCTTATGAAAATTCGATGCATCAGTAGAAACTGGTTACTCAGAGGTTTTTGGGGTCGCTGATCACGAATATCATGACAGTGATAGTGTCTCGGATGGGCCTTCTCTCCCAAGGTAGTGTGGAAGTTCGATAGTGAATCAATGCAAACTAGTTACTCGAGAGTTTTGGGGTCGCTGAACACGAATATCACGCCGGCGATAGTCTCGGAGGCATCTGTTGTCTGTTGGAGTTTTATGGAAATTCGATACTAAATCAGTTTAAACTCGTTTTTCGGGGGTTTTTGGGCAGCTGAACACATTAGGTTACATAGTAAATTAATTTTTAATTTTTTTTATTATTAAACTTATACAGTCTTTTACTAATTAATTTATACTTTGTGTGGACGATTGAGTGTGGGTACTAATATGAGTGCGATTAATAAGTAAATATTATTACGATTACCAATGAATTAGTGTTCAAGATACCCAAGTAACGAATTTATACTCTAAAATAAAACATATATAAACTTAAAACTTTAACAATTTTGAAAATTAGTGTACAAATACTTTATTTTTAAGAATACAAGAATATCTAAACGATCTTAATACGTAATACTATAAAATTGAACCTTTTTTCTAACACTCAAAGAATTAATATAATTTTTTCAAAAAACTAAATAAAAAACTTGTTCTGAAGCTATTTAATTGTCCCCATTTAAATAGTAGAAAACTTAGATTTATACACCACTACTTTTTGATTTATTTATAATAAATATTAAGAATATTTAGCGATCAGAACCAGAAAAAAAAACATGTGTTACAATGTGAAAGGTCACAGGTTAGGGACTTAAAGTTGAAAGACGCGAGCAGCACGACTGTCGGACGGATGGTAGCACTTTGACAATGCTACGAACTGCATTAAAAGTACCAAATTAATAAAAATGTTTAGAATAATTGAATCGCTTATTTCAGAAACAACCTAAGTTACATTTTGGCGATTTTAAGTTTATAACACCATGTATTTCTGTGGGTTACAGACAATTTAATTCAGACTACATCTAAGTCCCGTTAGCCTAGTTGATTTTATATCGATTTCAAATATTCATATATTTCTGAAACCACCTTAGTCCCGGACTAAGGTGGTTTCTGCGGATCATTGTTACCGCAAGTGCCCAAAACCTATTCACGATCTGTGAAATTAAAAGGGAAAGTATTTTAAATTTTTATAAAGACTAGTGGTCTAAGTATTATAAGTCTGCATGTGCGTCCACTGAGACAGAGAATTTAACAAGGGTCCAACGCTTTTCGTTGTCAATTCCCAAATTGCATCATTTTGTCTACAACGTTGATCCTCCTAGTATTCGAGATAGTGAATACATTAATGGTGCGATATAGAGTACCTTCAATGTTTCCATTCTAAAAACAAGCAATGTCACAGTTAAAATGCCAACTCAAAAGACGTATAAAGACCCAATCCCAATACTAGAGGTCAGAAAAGAAAATGTGATCATACTATTAACTACAGACTTTACTTTTAGTGTAAATGTTTAGATAAACTGAAATAAGCGATTCAATTGTTTTTAACATTCGATAAAGTTTATGAAAATAATGTGGGTACCTCGAGGACGATTAACAACGAAATATTTTTACGATTACCAATCGATTAGTGTTGAGGATACCCAAGTAACGAGTTTGGACTGATTTTGTATCTAATTTCCATAAAACCCCAGAAGACGAGGTTTCTTACGAGATCAACCCTGTGCTCCAGGTACAACATTGACCATCGCCGCCATAATATTCGTGTTCAGCGACTGCAAAAACTCACTGAGGAACAAGTTTGCACTGATTTTGAATCGATTTTCCAAAAAACTTTAGGATACAATGCCCGTTCTGGGCACCAGGTACTTAGGAAGCAATCGCCATCATGATATATCTGTTCAGTGACCCTAAAACCCGCCGAATGTAATATTGAACTCATTTCCGTCAGTTATTTTCATATTACAAGTTTATCCTTTTTTATTACTTTGAAATGCACTTTGGAAAATGCATTTTCCTTGTTCAATAATGCAATTTTTATTTCGACATCAACACTTTAAATTACAAAATTTCCTGACGCTCTTACGAATCAAATATAATAAGTGTCAATGAAATCCATCCAACTTCAACAAATTGGTAGGTTTTGAGCTATTGCCTGGTTTATTTTTTCGCCCAAACTTATAGGTTCCGAATGATTTTCATCTTAAAAATTTTGTCTTTAGTTGCAAGAGGGCTATGTCCCTTTAGTTTGGAAGATGCCTTAACATGGACGGCAGAAGGCTAAGAAAAAGAAGAGGAAAAGTACTTTAAGATAGAATTTAAGAGAGGTAACTTCACTTGTCCATTACAATCATCTTGTGAATGTAGTAAATGAACAATTTTTAAATTACTGAATTCACCCAGAATACTGCTAAGAATGTGATCGCTATAAATATAGTAAAAATCAGCATCTGTAAAGTAAAGTAACATAATCCATTAATAATTAAACTTAGCAAAATAATTATTTGTTTTAAAATAATGTTATGTGTTTAATGTTTTTTTTAATAGATGATTTAATCTAGATTATATGTATCTGTTTTAATTTAGTGTAATATTATTTCCATTACTGTAATATTAAATTTAATATAGTACAGCATAGTACAGTAATAAAGTAGTTAATTTTCTCCAAATGTGTGTTACAAAAAATGGGAAATATTGTGTAAACTTAGATATTATTAACCAACCAACGTTTATTGATATAATCCGACAGATTTCATGTTCTATTCACATTTTTTCGCTTTCAATTAAGCCATTAGACTAATTTGGTAAACTTAATTTGTCAAAATTATCGTGTGAAATCTGCACTTTCAGATCACACCCGATACACAAAACGTTGTTACGTGCCCTGAAGTCGTTTCCGCACCGAAACTGGACGATATTTTATATACGCAATAAGGCAGATTGGATCTAAATGACTGCGAGGTGTAGACAACGAACGCTCGATTGCTTATTTGGAAACTCGAGGGAGACGTCATTTGACGTTTGACAAGTTACTTCAAATGATTGCTTTATTTCTCTCTTAGTGCCACTTTGTTAGTGTGGCGGTTTGTTAGAAAATGAATGGGTTCGTCATTCACAATTCAACCAACGACAAAAACTATCATAAACACATTTGTAAACCGTTTATTTTATAAGATTGTTTATAATGGTTCAACCAGGAACTTGGACTTTATATTGCTTTATATTGCAAACAAAACATGTTTTGCAGCTTCAGTATAATAATAAAATAAGCCGCTGGTTTAGAGACTAAAATTATCTTCTTAATAATAGGGATAGGAAGGCATCTTATATCAAATAAATAGGCAAAATTAGCATTTACACATAAGTTGAAAAATATGGATACACGTCATTCTTTTCTTTGATAAGCTAAATAAACCTCAGATAGTGGGATAGTCAAATAGAGTTTTAGGAAGACTTATGTTTAGCAGAACTCCGTTATGCAATTGGATAGCAGAGGCAAACAACAGAAATGAGTATCTGAAGGATATTTCTGAACATCTGAACTTATGTTCAATAATGGACAAATCATGGCAAATTGATGTTGATGATGTTTGGCAGTAAAAGTTACAGACTATTGACTAATAAAAACTATAAGTAAATTATAAAAACATTGAACATAAACAGCTAAGTCGGAAAAACCATATTAAAATACACATTGCTGTAAAATTAGCTGCAAACTTATAACAAAAACGAAAAAAATTAAATAGCTTTCGAACGATTTATATGTCAGTAATTATTGAATGTCAATGGCAGTCAGCATTGAAAGAATCAATGATAATATGGTATAAACGTAAACAATCGACCCATCAATAATATACTAACAGCCGAAAGATCTTCAACAAATAAAAAACGGCTTATTTCCTTAAATAAAAAAAATTGTTGATTACGAAAACAGAGCAATTTTAAAAAGCTTCAGAATACATGGTAAACAAAAAATAAAAA
This sequence comes from Diabrotica undecimpunctata, assembly GCF_040954645.1. Lineage (NCBI taxonomy): Eukaryota > Metazoa > Arthropoda > Insecta > Coleoptera > Chrysomelidae > Diabrotica > Diabrotica undecimpunctata. The sequence goes on along the minus strand of NC_092803.1, from coordinate 118,028,541 downwards.
ATCAAATGTATAAAAGTCTCGGGCTGTAATCAATAAAAGTAATAAATTCACTAAGGCCAAAATGGAAGAAGCAAAAAATGCAATAATTAAATGTAGTGTAATTAAAAAAGATGCTTTGTAGTAAAGATATTACAATAGGCTTAACGATAAGAAACATTTTATTTAAAAAATTCCTTTATAAAAGGTATAATAATAAAATCCCTATCGGGCTACATCACAGAACGTTTGCGGAGTAACCATTCCATCATCAGTGCTATCCTGAGATAACTATAACCACTTTAATGAAATCAAACGTAAAAGTTCAAATTTTGACCAAGGTTATAACAAAAAGTGTGGTTAATACTTACTGAATGTACATGTTTAAAGCCACTAAATATGTGGGTAATTTTTACTCACATATTTATTTAATAATCATAATAATAATTTTGTATGTCATATTTAATAATCACACATGTAATATTGGCATATTTGCTGTATATTCTGTACCAGACAGTACCCTAATACGGGTTATTATATTTTCAGTATTTAGTTTACCATGTACCGTTGACCTGAAGATGCATAGCAAATTATAGTATGCGAGACCATTTGTTGGTGGTAGAATAAATTGATTGTAAGTAAGTCTTATTCTTATTTCGTTTTACCTATTTGAAATGGACCCACAAAGGCAACATATTCAATATTAAAATTCTGAAATTAAAAAAAAAATTAATTTGAGCGTTAATAGGTTAAGTCGCAAATGTTGATATTAATAATAACATCGCTATTGGTAATAACGGAATAAGACAAGTTAGTTTTGACCAATAGTTGACTATAACTATTGGTTATAATAACAGCTCACTATTTCAAAACAATCTTTTTATGAAAACGATTTCTGAAGTGGAGGTAGAAGCGGCAAGTAACACTAATTACCTCAAGCTGCTCATCATCAATAATCCCCTCACAAAATTGATATGTGCGACAATGCAATATTTTCATAAAAAATTTGAGTATGTTACTTATTAAACTGATAATTCGATAGCTACATTCTTAAGCGTGTCTTTTTTTGAGAATAGTTACAAGTATTGATTCCAACCAGTTATCTGGTAATTTGCCGCTGCTGTATATCTTGTTAAAGATGAAGGTGACAATGGCAAAACTCTCATTTTCTTATAGTTGTAATGATTCTGTAGGTATCTCATTAGGACCAGGAGCCTTTTTTGGATAGGATAGGATTTCGGTGAGCCTGTGTCTTTGTTATATGTTACACCTTTGATAATCTTTAAATCATGCTGTTATATAATTCTCCCAATCGGTACAGCGCCCCTTAATAACAGGTGAACTTCTGGCTGTTCTAATATCTTACAAAATTAGTTACTAAATATTAATATTTATTAAAATAAGAGATTATTTCTATCCTTATGCTCTTTGAGGTATACCAACCGCTAATTTCAGAGCAGTACACCGACCCTTTTTTATTGTGAATAGTTTAAATAATATCGGTAAAATAGAAACTATAGATGGACAAATCTAACATTTGCCGCCGTCATGCTTACCTCAAGTGAGTAAAACCACAACATCAAAAGACAGTCGAAAAAATGTCGTCGCAGAAGACAGTCTATAAATGTTGGTTAAAGAAGACACAAGCTCTTATTGAGTCTTACCTCTCGTAGTGTCTTAAAAGTACTAACTTGTATCTCGACTTAAAAAAAAATAGTCTTGGTCCACTAGTACCAATAACACTCGTTATTCGTTAATTGTACGTTTGACTTGTAAGTGCTTCCCCGCAAAATTGGTGAAAGATGTAAAATCGCGTTGCAACACTGCAGTATATATCTGGGGAAGTTATACTTATGAACCCAGCAGATAAGGTAAAGACATATGACTTATGAGCTCATATAATATTTTCCATTAAGGGCATGAAAAGCAAAAGATCAGACTTTCTGCAGGGAATATTATTACATATATACAATTTTGTATTTTAGTTTCCGGTATTGACGATAGTTTTAGTATTAGTAGCATTTCTTATTATTATTATACTTTCATGTATATTTACATTATTATTTTGTAAAGTTTTCATTTGGAATTAATGTGTTGAAATCACTTCTCTCTTTTATATTTATTGGTTTAGATTTAAGCGTCAAAAAGCAGTCTCGGTGGTACCATTCGTACACAGCTAATTACTATTTACAAGTGAATCATCGTCTATGGAACTTAAAATTTTCTAATAGTTTTATACAACGTAGGTTTGATTAAAACCATCCAACACTACCACTAGAGTCTTTTAAGATGTTTGGTATATAAATTCTGTTTTTACCCGTTAATTCTTTCAGATTTTACTGAATAAATTAGATAAATTACTTAAATTATAATTTCGCATTTATTTAAGATTTAACAATCAGGTCTTATATTAAGTGTTTAAGTTCAAAATATGCGCCATCCAATTCTTGACGGTACTGCACCCCATAGCTAAACTCTTATCGTACTCGTTCAAATGTGGCGGTAGAAATTGCTCTAGATTCTTCAAGAATTCGTTGTTTCAAAATGTCAATACTGTCGGGTGCTGTATTGTAAACCTTAGATTTCAAGTACCTCATATAGAAAAAACATCTAATGGTGTGAGGTACAGTGTGAAGTTTAGGCTGAGCATTCTGTTAAACCTCGTTGTCCAATGCATCTAACACGATATTTCTCATCAGGTAACGTCTTACTATACCATAAAGGAGTGCCATGTTGTTGAAATGCTGTTTTCAAGTTACTGAAATTGGTCTGGATTATCTTCCAGAATTTCGATAAATAACGGTTTAATTGCGTCGGTTAAGTAAGCATTGAGAGAAACCGGCACATGTGGTGTCCCAAAATACCTGCCCAAACATTTATTTTTTCTAAAAATTGAGTATGTTTTTACGAAATACATGAAGATCTGTGTCACTCTAATACCTTATATTGTGTGTGTTTTAATGTTTTAACATTTACATTGAGGGAGAAAGTACTCTCCTCACTAAAACAAATGGTTTTTATGTAATCTGGATGTTGATTAATTTGATTAGACATATTTTCACAGAATTCTAGTCTTCGATCGGGCTCATCTAAAAGTTGGTTCACACTTTGTATGGATGAAATTTGTTTTCAGCCAACATTCGGTGTACTATCCTTTGACTGATTTCACAGATAGACGCAACTTGGGCTGTAGAAGAAGTACGGTTTACTACCATTTCCACAATTATGTCAATTTTTTTCCATCACCAACTGCTGGTTTACCAGATCGTTTGGCATCTTAAACACTATCTGTTTCTACAATCTTTCAAAGAAGTTCCCTCAAATAAGTCCTCGATATAGGGTGATCGGGGTACCACTCATTCAAAATACGATACGCTGCATGCAAATTGTTTCTACATTCACCAATTATTAAGACTGCTGCTATTTTGTCGGCTACAGTACGTACCATTTTACCTATGTAAACATTTAAACGTCTCGTTAAACAGTAAGTAAACTAAATATTTAAGGTATTAACACTTATATAGGTATAAAAACTTAGCTAGAATATTAAAAAACGTCAACTTTTTGACAAATAACCAGATACGGACCTAAATAAACCCAAACAAAATTAATATGATTAAATAGGTATGTTCAATTCCTTTTAATTGAGATATCACCTGCCAAAAGGTTTCGTTTAAAATTATCGATAACAGTGGCTCTGTAACGTCATCTATCAATATTACGTCACCTGTTTTGAATAGTTGAGAAGCCTACGCCCGTTTATTTCCTCCCTCAAAATTTCATTATTATAAGTATAAACCTTCAAAACAAACAAGGGGGAGGGGATTTCTGGCTTCACTGTATGCTGGTACTACATGCAATTGCAACAGGTTTGATTTTGACGTGACAACGTCTTAAATTAGGTTGTGGCTCGGAGTCATGAAAAAGTGTAACGCCCGCTCACGTCTGTTACGATGAGTCACCGAACGAGAGAGAGGCCCGCCGGACCGGCGAATGCCTTGCGTCTCTCTCCCACTCAAACATGATCGGTCCGCTGGTGCGATGCTATTTCTCCTATCATCGTCCTATCGTCAACAAAATCACTCAAATAGAAATTAGTTAAGTTTAAGTTTACATGTACAATGTTTCTGTAAACAAAATATATTTCTATAGTTAAAATTTGTGCAATTCTTATTTTCATTCAATTCCTTGTTCCTATTGTGCAATTTAATAATATTCATATCAATAAATATTCTACCGAGAAAAAGACGTTGTCACGTAAAATCTTCGCCCGTAAAACCGACTTTACAGGCAACCGATTTTTTTTTATATATTGATTGTTATCATTTTTTTAACTATATATATGTTAATTATTTTTTTGTTGTATTCCTTTTATATGAATATATTTATATAAATAGTTTATTAATTAATTTTATTTTATAGTAAATTATGAGCAGATTTCTGGGTCTTTGCAGTATTTTTTAGTGTTATCTGGAAAATAGAAAGCATTTACATGACCAGTGGATAACACAACATGTAATACCGGAACAACATTATTAAGCTTAACTACATCCAATTATCTCCCGATTAACACTCCGATAGAAAAAACTTTCGACTATACATTAACGTTTTTATTTCGTTTATTTTATTGTTAATTAGGAAAATTATATTTATAATTACTTGGTCACTAATTAACCTACGTCGAGGAAGTACTTCTTGTGTGTTTGTTTAATATCTTTTTTTTTAATTATAGTTTCTTTGGATGTAAGTGCTAACTAGAATCAATGAAAACTTAAACTGTAGGTACACTCTAATAAAGTTTCCTCTTTTAACTAGAAAATCGTTTTCAGAATATAAGCTTTTACAATTAGGGTTAATTCACAGTATATATTAATTAAAATCAATAATGACATAAGAAGGTAACTTCTTCTTTCGGTTCCCACTCAACAATATAGTGCCCCCTTATGGTTGGGAATTATATTGGCGAATTGTTCACAGATTTTAGCTAATGGAAATAGTTTTTCGGCACTGCGCATTCGTGTCTCATCACAAATGTTCTTGAACCATGATATCTGCTTTTGTCCAATTCCTTTCTGACCCAGAATTTTACATGAAATAATAAGCGAAAGGATTCTGTATCGGTATCCTTTAAGAAAATTCCCTAGGTATGAAATCTTTCTTATCTTAATAGTTTTAAGTAATTCACGAACGGCATTTGCTCTATTTAACACAGCCTAGCTAATATGCATCGCTTTCCAGGGTATGTAATCAGAGTATTCTTCTATGCAAACACATCTTAAAACGCAAATATTTCTTGGCGATTGATCGTATCAGACTTCAGAGTCCAGGTCTCAGTGCCATATAAAATCTGTAGTGTAGCATCTTACAGATATTTAAAGTGAGTAACTTTCCCAATGCTTTGTTGATCTATCTGTGGGGAAGCATTGTCGTGTGGCTGTCGACTGAATAGTATAAATTTTGTCTTAGAGACATTCATTTTTAGATTTATTTCTCGTCCTGTCGTGTTTATACAATCCAACAACCCTTAAAGAACTTGGACACTATGGTATAAGATAGCAGTATCGACAGCATATATATATTATTAAATTCTCCATTGATTGTTACTCTTAAGTCTTGCAAAGCCTGTTTGAAAATTGCAACCCAATAGATATTGAATAACAGCGGCTATATAATGCATCTCTGTCTAAGGTCTCTTTTAATGCAACTTTCATTGGTTATTCTCCCATTGACTAGGACGACTGCTTTCTTCTTCCAATAAAGGTTTTTCTATAATTAGTAGATCTGGAACATTAATGCCTTTGGTTCTTAATATTTTCAAAAGCATTCCATGCTGTACGCCTTTTTATAATTGATGAAACCCACATAAACATCTTGGTCGCTGCAGTTTTAGAGCAGTATATTTAAGCCAAAAAGTACCTTATGGATATCCAGTGCATTCCTAAATCAAAACTGTCTTTTATCTAGATCTTCTTCGTAGTGACTTATTATTCTTTCATGAATAAAGTGAAGAAATATTCTCAATGTGTGGCTCGTCAGATTAATTAATCTGTATCCGTTGCATCGCTTCGCCCGCTATTTCTTCGGAATTAAAAATATAAAACAAACTTAAGCCATTCCTCAGGCATTTCACATAATTAAACAGCCTAGCCAGAGCATTGATGTAGTCTTTTTGTTTAATTTTTAATACTTCAGCTGGGATGTTTTCTGCTCTAGTTGCTTTCTTGGTTTTGGTTGATTTTATAGCGTGAAGAACTTTAAATTTCAAAAATTTCAGGTCCTTCTTGATAAATCTTGTCCTGTTTGTTTGTCCTGTCATCTTGGAGCAATTTAGTTATATAGTTATTCCATGTTTCCAGTATTTCTCATTGATCAATGATAACTTTTTCTGTATTATCTATTAGAGTAATAGTGCTTTTCTTCTCATACAGGCCAGCAAAATCAATAATTGTTTTGTGCATAATAAACATATCATGCTTCTTAGTAATTTTGTAAAACTATTATTCTTTTAATAATAAATAATATTCTTCTTTGTAATAAATGATATTGTTTATTCTTCCATTTCTTAACATCTATCCGCCATATGTTTTTCTTGTTTAGAAAATTGCTAGCCGCTCGTATTTTTTATTTTATTTCTCCTTGTTTTCTTCTGTATTCGCCTGCCTTATCCTTTTATTGTTTTTTTATCTAGTATTTCTTCTCTGATGTTTCTTGATTCTATTTGTCACACTAGGTTCTTCTAGTACCTTGATAATATATTTTCACGAAATAATTTCCATGTTTTTTCTCAATACCTTGGGTTGATTTCATTTCTTTTGTTATTGTGTAGCATATATAAATTCTTTATAAATAGTCTATTTGTTTTTCCTGGTCACTTCAGACCAATCTGCAGCTTGAGTTTTTTTGGATCAGTTGCAATTCCAAAAACTTTTAAAGGAAATACATCAGCTAGTTGATACAAGGTACTTTTTCTTAAAATTTTACTAAGTAAAAATAGAGTAAAAATAGACAGTTTTCATTAATAATAATTATTAGCAATTATTGCTTTCATGACAAGTTAAAAAATTGTAATAAATAAAATTATGAATTTTATGGATTGGCTAATTGTCGTATTTTTAAATGCAAATAATTTTACAATTTAATTAATATTTCAAAAAGTTTTAATATTTCAATCTTGACATATGACATTTAGCATTATACAGGGTGAGTCACGCTTAACGGGACGGAGCCTACCGGGAAAACGGCTAAAGATATTAAACATTTCTTTTGCAGGAATACGTAGGTTAGTACCGGCTACAAATTAAAATTTGTGAGATATATACAGGGTGTCCCAATTTGGCGTAATGATATAAACTTATACTTTTTTAAATGGAACAACATATATTTCACTTTAATTTTAAATTCTACTGAACAAAATAATGTTACTTTATTCAACATTCCCTATACCTATTTTTGACCGGTTTCAATTTATTTGGGTTTTTCTGAAAATGTACTATTCGCGAAATTAATTAATTACACAATATCGCATGAATTTTAATTAACGCCTTTTTGTCAGTTAATTGTCAAGTGTCCATGCTTTACATCAGAATAATTACCATTTGAAACTAATCTACAGAGTATTCGCAATCTGAAGTGTCAATGCTGTACCATATTTTGTATAATTACTTTCTTAACTTAAATGCTCGTAAAATTACATAGCTCGTTATTATAAAGAATGCCATGAAAAAACAAAAGGTACCTAGCTGTCAAACTAATTGTCAAACTATTAACTGTATTGCTTTCAATTAAATAGAAATGGCAGATTATTCAATTGAAGACCGAGTAAATATGATTTTAATACTGGGTGAATGTGATCAAAACAGTTTGTTAGCATTAAGAGTCTATGCTGAGAGATTTCCCTTAAAACGTCATCCTCGTAAAGAAGTATTTGACAGAGTCTTAACAAGGTTTCGTGAAACTGGCAGTGTTGTTTATACTAAACGAAAATTAATAAATCCGATAACTGAAGATGAAAATACCGAATTAGAAGTTATTCAATCAGTTATTGAAAATCCAAATACAAGTACAAGGAAGATGTCCAGGGAGATTGAAGTAAGCCAAACTAGTATATGCAGAATTCTTAAAAAATATCAATATCACCCATACCATATTCAAATGCATCAGCATTTGTATGGAACTGATTTTGAACGTAGGTTAGAATTTTGTTTATGGTTTCTAGACAAAACGGGAGCAGATCAACATTTTTTTGATAAAATTTTGTTCACTGATGAATCTACTTCCCATAATAATGGACTCGTGAACCGACATAACTTTCACTATTATAATACGGAAAATCAACATGAATATAGATGTACTGATCGACAAAACCGATGGTCCCTTAATGTATATGGTGGAATAATAGGAGAACATGTGATAGGACCGTATTTTTTTAATGGCCATTTAAATGGACAAAAGTTTTTAAGATTTCTACGAAGAGACTTTTGGATACTTTTGCAAAATATCCCTTTAAATTTTAGAAGAACAATGTTTCTGCAGCTAGACGGTGCTCCAGCACATTACACGCGTAACGTTAGAGAATATTTAGACAGAAAATTTCCCGGAAAGTGGATAGGTAGAGGTGGTGCTGTCAATTGGCCCCCTAGATCACCTGGGTTAACATCAATGGACTTTTTTTTTGGGGATATATTAAAAGTTTGGTTTATCAAACCCACCTACAACCGCTGAAGACATGAAAACGCGTATTCGTAATGCGTTTGCAACAGTTACTCCAGAAATGCTAAGAAGAGTAAAACAAAATTTTGAACACAGAGTGAGGTTATGTATTGAAGAAAATGGACACCATTTTGAACATTTAATGTAAATTAATTTTTTTCTAGTGTGTTTTGTTTAACTTTATGTAATAAAGTGTAATTAATTAATTTCAAGAATAGTGCATTTTCAAAAAAACCCAAATTAATCGAAAATTATAAAGGATAGGTATAGGGATTGTTTAATAAAGTAATATTATTTTTTTGATTAGAATTCAAAATTAAAGTAAAATACAGGGTGTCCCATTTAAGTTAAGAAAGTAATTACACAAACTATTATACAGCATTGACACTTCGTATTGCGAACACTCTGTAGATTAATTTCAATTGGTAATTATTCTGATGTAAAGCATGGACACTTGAAAATTAATTGACAAAAAGGCGTTAATTATAATTGATGCGATATTGTGTAATTAATTAATTTCGCGAATAGTACATTTTCAGAAAAACCCAAATAAATCTAAACCGGTCAAAAATAGGTATAGGGAATGTTGAATAAAGTAACATTATTTTGTTCAGTAAAATTCAAAATTAAAGTGAAATATAGGTTATTCCATTTAAAAAAGTATAAGTTTATATCATTACGCCAAATTGGGACACCCTGTATATATCTCACAAATTTTAATTTTGTAGCCGGTACTGACCTACGTATTCCTACAAAAGAAATTTTTAATATCTTTAGCCATTTCCCCGGTAGGCTCCGTCCCGTTGAGCGTGACTCACCCTGTATATATATATATATATATATATATATATATATATATATATATATATATATATATATATATAGCTTTTTATATTTTTTAGGAAAGAAAAGCCATTCTTTCCATCCAGCAGAAAGATTCTTTTAAACGACGTAAAAAATTTAAACAGTTTAGGAATCTTCTTGTCTTGTGCTGCCGAGGAAATGTATGTAAGTAGTTTTTGATCCTTTTTTTTTTTAAATGTGTATTAACAAAACGTCCTTTTCTTATATATTATCGCATAAGAGAGATAAAGCGATGGTGCTCAGTAAATACCAACTTGTTTTGCATTGTCAGCGATAACGAAAAAGTTTTTATCAAATGATTAAAAAAAATTCAAGAAGATAATAGTATTAATTCAATACTTAAAACAAATTCAATATTGCTCCTCACTAAAGTAACAGCCCCATCTCCTTGTCTTAGTGCCTTTTTAAACCATATCTTCCACTTCGATCTGTTCAACGATCGAAAGTGGATTTCTAAAATTGAAAATAATAGCCTTTAATATATTTCAAGAAAAGCTGTTTGCAGAGATCGAAATTTTGATATCAGATAAAGGACGTAGAATTATGTCGAGGGAGAGAATTAGAGATCGGGATATAAATTTGTCTATTAAAAAACAAGAAAAACAAGTTTAGATTGGTTAAAATATTTTTACGAAATATAATTATTATAATTAGATACAAATTTTCATATTTGTTCGAAGCAAATAGAATTAAAAAAAAGTAAACCTCAATAACTACTATCACCAACTACATTTTAAATGTCAGGTGTATATATAGGCTTAATCGTGCGATTGTATATTTACCTCTCTCTAGAAATTTGCTATGGTATTAACAAATAACAATAATGATAATTGTTTTAAAAACTGAAAATATATTGCAGATACCTCCGTAGTAGAGTAAACTGTAGTTAAAGAATTTGTAACTGAACCTTTAATATTAATGCCTAGTACAATTGTAACAACAATTGTAATTGTTTTCTCTATGATCTCGATCTTTTTCGTCACATAGCCAAGCGAGACGTGAAGCGCGTTCTTTTTACTTTTCGTCGCAAAATGCGGAGGGCGTGACCCAGGTCCTCCTGGTCTATGACTGTTAGTGAAACCATTGCCTCTACAAGTCCGACACTAGGTGAGGAAGGCACGCTGGCTGCTCCACATGATACTCCATCCTCCCCGTAGTACCTATGTTGCTACACGAGTATCCGTACAGTACCCCAGCTACGGACAAAATATTTCTTAAGTCACCTACAGGAACTTAGTTTTATAGAGAACATTTGCCTAATCTTCGTCTTTCACCATATCCTATCGTTACTAGATGAAGAACTTGGCAAAAGGTTTCAATATTTTATGCAGACAAATTTGTACAATTGTGACCAGTGATAATGGAATTTGCTGACGATTCTTCCAAACCACTTACACATCCAAAAAAATTGTTTAAAAATCAAATAGTACAAAAATTTTCATACTAAAAACCAAACTATGATTTTGTGCCAAGTTGTATCCTTCAGCTACAGGATACAAGTTTACCTTTAATTGAAGCAAGTCAATTAACAAAAAAAATTTAACTATCTTCAAGATATTTGAGGGTCAAATTGGCAAATACTTTAAAAAAAAATTTAATTCAGTCATTGATAAAAATACTGATTTCATACTCTCAGTTGGCAACTCTACTCTGTCATGTCAATTCAATGCAGAAGTAGGGAGAATTCAATATCAAGGGAGATTTGTTTTTATAATTTCTTTTGTTAATTTGAGCTGAAATTTCTGTTGAAAGTTCATTTTTATATTAAATTTTTTCCTGGGGTAGTACTTACATTTCTTGTTGATTAATTTTTTTTTAATTTCGTATTTGACTTAGACGTAGACAACACAATAAAAGTAAAAGTGGAAGAAGAAGAAGAAGAACTAAACGACCCTATTGAAGCTGGCAATGGGATAAAACAGGGAGATTCCCTGAGTCCTCTATTGTTCAACCTGATTATGGATGAAATAATAAAAAAAGTAAGTACTAGAAAAAGGTACCAAATGGAAGAAAAACAACTTAAAATAATCTGCTATGCAGACGACGCAATACTGCTTTCTCAAAGTGAAGATGATTTACAACGTATGCTGCACCAATTTAATATAACCGCCAGAAAATTTAACATGTTAATTTCCCCAACAAAGGCAAAATGCATGGTTATAACAGCAAATTTACTAAGATGTAAATTGGAGCTGGAAGGTCAGATCTTAGAATAAGTGATGGAGTTTAAATATCTAGGTATCACATTATCTAGCTACGGAAAGCTCGAAACCGAAGTGGAAAATCAAGTGAATAGAGCAAACAGAGCCGCAGGCTGCCTAAACAAAACAATATGGAGAAATAAAAATATCGGGAAAGAAACGAAAAGCAGAATTTACAAAAGAGTAATCAGACCAATAATAACATACGCGGCAGAAACAAGACTTGACACAGAGAGAACAAAAAGGATGTTAGAAACAGCAGAGATAAAAACACTTAGAAAAATTGATGGTAAGATACTATGGGACAGAACTAGAAGTACAGATATACGACATAGATGCAAGGTGGAGAACATCAAAAACTGGGTAAGAAATAGAAGAGTAGAATGGAACGATCATATAAGTCGAATGACAACAGAGTAGTAAAGACGGCAAGAGACGGTTCCCCAATAGGAAGACGATCAGTAGGTAGACCACGCAAACGATGGAATGACAACTTACTGGAGGCACATTGAAAAACAGAAAGAGTCATGCCTATATAAAAAGAAGAAGATTTAGACGTAGACTAAAACTACACACCACGTATTATTTTTCAATGTATTATTCTCATATACAGTTAGTATCTTTATTATAATTTAACGAATTTGTTTAATAATATTTATATTTGTTTTACCCTTGTCAATTTACTATTTAATATTGAAATTATTTTCAATTTTCATATGACAATGAAATGTTTTAAAGTCTATGCAGTTGCTATCACAAGGTTCATTATTCTATTTTTTTGGCCTAATTCAATTTTTGTCCACCTTTTTGAATGAAGACTTTCCGATCTACATGATCGACCATTGGAAGTAAAATACTACTAGTAGGTGCCACTGCTATGGGAACTCAACATATCCATGGAGTTTAATACCACTATTAAAAACTGGAACTTGCAACCAACAACTATATTCTGTAATCCTGTCTAACTACTTGAAGACACCATCAGATACTATAAGTGTCATTTAAAAATCTTTTTTTGTAAAGCTGTAGGTAAGATTTGTTTCGTTAATTTTAATTCAAAAATTAAAATTTCAATTTTATAATGTTCTATATATAATAAATATAATTAGTTAATATCTGGATTTATTTGTCCTAGCCAAACTTATTTTTCAGATATAATTCTAAGATAAAACGTTCTCAGACCTGAGAGACTGAGCTAGACGAGGCCTACCAATTGACTCCCAAAGAAAGTTGTAAGTTTTATTGTTCTACATTAGCTCCCAACTTTCGGAGGTAGTTATATTATTACACATTTTCGTCCACCGTTTCTGATGGGTGGTTCAATGGTTACAAGTTGGCACCCAACGTTTCTGATAGGTCGTTCAATGGTTACAAGTCCAAATATAAGGTAATAGGAGCAATGTGGGGTATCAAGTAAACTGAACTCACTTTGAATCTTGTATCCTTTCTCACTTTGCCTCATTGTCATAAAAAAAAATAATAGGTAGTATAGTATGCTATAAAATCATAGCTTACCTTAAAATATATTCATAGCATCTGCTTTATAGGTTATTAATCAACACTTTCGACAAACAAAAAGTCCAATGTCGTAATTTGTTTGGTTTCTATTTAAATGCAATTAGAAAACGAGTGTAAATAATATCAAAGCCCGTATTTTTTTTTATTTTTTCAAGCGCCATAAACGTAAATCAAATAATATCCAACTGATGCTTTTGAAGGCCACACAACAACTGACAATTACTTGACTGAGATATATGCTGTTGTCGGATGTATAGTCATTTCTGCAAAACAGAAAAACTCCGCTTTGTCCCGGTACTCCACTATGTCCCACTCTCCCCTATATCTTCTAAAAAAGTAGTATTTTTTTTTATTTGTCCAGACGCCATTACTGAAACCAAAGATCGACACCTATGTGCCAGTGGTGTAGCAGACTCAGAAAACCTTTATAATATAATAAGTAAAGTGAGAATATAACATTTGATTAAGACACGATTTTTAATAAACCACCCAGTCGTAAACTGTGCACAAAGAAAGTGGTTATCATGTGAAAATAATCAGAAACTCAACATCAAAGGGATATCTTAATAAATTTGTGCATTAACTAAGAATTATGAATTTCCACCCACTGCACCTAGAGTTATGATCGTGTTGCATGATACTCATAAGTTTTAGTGTCGTTTGAGAATTTAAATTTAAATGAGAGCCAATTTACCAACGCAAATCGGGACAGCAAGCAGTCTATAGCTTCGGGGCTTTTGTTTTAATTTACCCGCACTTTTTAACAAGTGTGTAAAAATGTAATACATATTGCCATAATTTATATAACCGACTTAATTTAAAGAAAGCTTGGTATAGACTAATAAAAGGGAAAAATGCCAGTGGTTGGCGGTATACCATAGTTTAAAAAGAACTTATAGTGTAGTTATTTATTTCTATAGCGTATGGCTTAATACATGGAATAAATATAACAACAATAGTAAAATGTTAAGTACAGAATATAAAATACAAACATAAGCTTATACAAAAACGAACACAATAAAATACAAGATAATACAAATAAATCAAAGGTTATATCTCTAGATAAAGTTGACCTATTAATTCAAGGCTTAAAGGTTTAGTTGTGAAGAAGTCTTTTGGGCCCCCTTGGTATGCCCTCAACTCACATGTATCCACTATTATTTAGTCTAGGCTGGGTCTAGGCTAGTCTAAGTATGTGTTGAATGGTTTGATCTGGAGCACCATAGTTGCAGTTGGAGGTAGACCATTTTCTCCATTTATGTATGTTGTGTGTGCATACTGCCTGTCCCGTTCTAATTCGGTTAAGGCTCTTCTATATGTTTCGTTGCCGGTTGAAGCCATCAGGCTTTTGCATTGAGTCAATAAGGTTGAATACTTTAGGTGGAGCTTATTCAGTTCACAGCTGCGCCATCTGGAGGTAGCATTGAAATAATCTGCTGTTAGCTATTGGGCTTTTAGTACTGGTGGTTTTCTGGATGGAAGTCGGTTTGCTGCTAAACTCAGAATATCTCCATGAATTTGGAGTTGTAAATTACTATTAATTTTCGAATACTCTTTTATCAAGGCCTTTTGTCTTCGTTGAACACGCGGAGATATATGGCTGATGATGGGAAGCTAAAATAGTGGTACAAGCACAGATGTTCGCAGTGTGACCTAGATGCACCCCAGTTAGTACTACAGAGATTCTGATTAAGGTTATTTTTTCTAGTCCGTATTTTTTGTGCAGGTATTGTACAGTTTTTTAAACCCCCAGGTAACCCCCAGATATTTTGGGTGGGGTTGGTACGGTAGTACTACGTTCCTTATTTTGACATCTAATTCTTGGTTTGCTTTTTGTTTATTGAGATAAAAACAGCTTATCTCAGTTTTATTGAAATTGCGTATCAGTCGCCATTTTGTGAAAGATCCATATATAGCATTTTTCACATAAAAAAACTTGCACGTCATCAAGATTTACGAAGTCAGAACCCCACAGCGTTGCCAAAACATCAGAATAGTTAGTAAGTGAGGAATTTTTAAAATGTTAACTATTTGTCAAACTATTATATTATCAGTAAATACACTTAGTTCTAAGACTACTGCAACACACTAAAATACATAAGAAAACATTTTAATACAAAATTATATATTCTAAACTTTAAACTTACATCTTTTAGTGCTGTAATAGTAAAGACGTCCCGCCATTATTTCTTGTTCAAAATTATCTATATTATATGAAAGCTTATCAGCTTTCTACAGACTATTTATTTGTTTTGACATAGCACAATCTACAACAATAATTAGTTTTGAAAGCTCTTAGTCTAAATTTAATATGTATTTATAAATCCAATGTATTAATATATATTATATTATGACCAAATTGTGTAGGAAATCAAAACATAAACAAAATTCTTACTCTAAAAAAGCGGCAACACTTTATACACTTTTGCCACACGCTGAACTAGTGGCTGAACCCTAGTGTCGAGTAAATGGACCATTCCATTTTGTTGAACTATTTTGTTTCGCTAATTACATGAAATGTTTACAATATTTCAAAACTATACTGAAGAATATATCATATAAGAAGATATAAACAAAGCGGCTATAAATTAAATTAAAAAATAGGCTAACTTTGTTCCAAATTATTTTAGTACAATTAATTTTTCTTTTAAATTTTTGAAAAAGTTCAGGCTTTTTAAATATAGAAAAATAATATTTTAAGAGGCCATGGTTAAAAAGTTATTCTAATTGTTTATAAGCAAAAAACGACATGTTTTTGCAAAATTGTTTTGCAATATTTAAAATTAATTTTCTTAATTTTTTTAATGTAAATATTAGTACAAGTCTTCTTCTTCCAGAAACTACCCTTAAAATTATTAAAACTATATAATTTTCTGACTTATACTGTTGCAAAAAAAATTAATTTGGGATAAACAAATAAAATAACTTTTAATATATTGGACCGATCACTTTGAAATTTTAAACGTATTTTAAGTATTATAAGACACAGCACTCCATGCAATATAAATATTAGAAGTATATTTTCAAAAAAGTTATTAACCTTTATAAAAAACCAAAACTTTTGACTTATTTAGAAAACGCTATTTTGAAAGTTTTTATGTAACTTATAAGTTTCTTCTCTTCTAAAATTTGTTTAAAATGCTGGATTTTTTGCTGATAGACGAAAAAAGCAAAAGTATTCCGTTTTTTGACCTTAATTTGTTAATAACTAATTAAGTCCAAAAAATCGACTACAGGAAACATATAGGTTTTTGTTACAAGGTCCGTACTACTACAATTATCGTTTGCCTGCCGGACGAATGTCATGAAAAAATGCTTATTTTCCTGGGCTATCGGTGCTATGTTCTGGGCGAGGATACCATGCGATGGTCTCCGTAATAAACGCACCCTATATGACTCACTACGACTAATATATATATATATATATATATATATATATATATATATATATATATATATATATACGGTAAGATCAATAATGTTTTAATAGATAATATATGGTAGCTAATTATAATTTATTCTCTTTCAGCCCTGAAGAAGCCAAATTAATTCTCTTTGGCGAAAACGTTCGGCGAAACAATTGATACACATTAGAGTATTTCTTGCAGATTTCCCCAATATTTAAGAGTTTACTATATATATATATATATATATATATATATATATATATATATATATATATATATATATATATATATAGATGTGCAAAAGTTAGTAGAGGATAAACCCTTGCCTCAAATATCCAATTGATTTTTTATTTTATGTTAAATTTTAAACATAACATGTAAATTGTAAAGCATAATAAAATTCTTAATAATATTTTGTTTGTATATTATTTTTTAAAATAAACTTTTTTTGAACGAGTCGAGTTCTCTGGCTATTAATAATAATTTCAAATTTAATACTTCTAAACTTCTAAACTTCTAAAATGTTGGACCACACTGAATTAGAGTGTTTCATTCTCTCGATTATAATTTCTTATTCAATTATTCTTATTTTTTTCTTCAAATCTTATTTCGCAATTTTTTTAAATTGCAGCTGTTTGATTTTTTTTGAGTTAGTTTTTTGTCATTACATTATTATAATATTATTCTATAGACGTTTTTACAATTGTTCTAAATTATGGTAGTACTAAAATGAAATACAGAACAAAGTTGAATAAAATATATAGTTAAAGAATGATAGCGGAGAGCTAGGTAAATCGTTAGAGGCTAATGAATAGACCAGAAACCAGATGCTTTGCCGTCGAAGACTTTTTTCCAATTTATTAAACTACATAGGTTTTGAAAGTGATGTAGTGGCTCCTCATAAAATTCATATTAAAATAATAAAGTCCGTAAACTGGATTGGTCAGAATGTTAATTTTAGAATGCAATGAATAAGGATTTTTTTATAAATAATACGTATAATACATTTCTTGGACAAAAATGTAATTACTTTTTAATGAGAAACAGTAACTCATAAACGTACTTAATATTTCAAATGTATCTTGATTTAATATACATTTTAGGCATGCTTTATATACAAAAATCTTCAAGTACAAATTGAAGTTTATTTGACTAATGAATTATTTCTACTACCCAGTTTGAAGTTTATTTCTTTATACTGCTTGTCTTTATGATAACACCGATTGCATGAAATTTAGTATTATGAAACGCTCATTGTAATAAAACACCGGTATTTTATATGCCCTTCAAGATTAAAAAACGAAAAGCAAAAGGCAACTTTTCAATTATCTGGGAACATTCAGCGAAGTGTACAAACATAATAGATCAAAAGAATATCTAGATCTAAGAGAACATTCAAACAATTACGAACGAACAAAGAAATATATTGGACAAATACTCCACACAAAATATTCACAAGTTAAAATTACTATCGTTATATGGACTAACCGAAATTCATATTCGATCATAAATTACGGTATAACTAACTGTTTATTTAAGTATTATTAATAAAATAAGCAGAGATATCCATAATACGGTGTTAGACTAACAACCTAAAACTTGTGCGGGCGATCACAGTCTATTGCTAGGCAAAAGTAATAATTAAGATCCGACCATTCGAAAATTATTCGTCCATTATCTACTTTGATTCTCTTTTTATGTCATTTTATTTATTTCCGGTACTACCAGGCATGGGAGTACCGGTACGGAACGAATACCTATATACGTTAAGTTTTGCAGACGATCAAGTAGTGATTGCACAAGACCAAGACGGCCTCAGCTACATGATGAAGAAACTACAAGAATAATATACCAATGCTGTCCTAGATATTAACCTCGCGAAAACAGAGTACCTATCTACAAGTGAAGAAGACATAGAAGATCTACAGATTGATGACAACGTAACAATCAAAGGAAAGGATAAATTCAAATACCTGGGGTTTATAATCACGAAAAAGGCAACAACAGAGGAAGAAATTACACAAAGATTAGGACAAACAAGAACAGGAATCCGATAACTTAACTCAGTATGGTGGGATAGACACCTAAATATGAAGACAAAAACGCAGATTTATAAAACATTAGTGCGAAGTATTATGACATATGGGGCTGAAAATTGGATCATAAACAAGAAAAATAGCAGTAAGATAGTAGCAACAGATATGGAATGCGTGCGAAGATGCTGCAGAGTAACAAGAATGGATAGGAGAAGTAATGACGAAATAAAGCAAAGAACATCAATAGAAACAGACATACTAACATATATAGAACAAAAAAGACTAAAGTGGTATGGACATGTAAGAAGAACTAGTGACAGCAGATGGATAAAGAGAATAACCGAATGGAGCCCCATAGGAAGGAGGAAAAGAGGACGACCCCGAAAATCCTGGAGGAACGAAGTAGACGACGCCATGAGTAAGAGAGTACTAAACGATGGAGAATGGAACAACAGAGAGAGATGGAAACGGTTGAGCGAGGGAAGGCAGTGAATACTGTAGAATCCCTAAATATATATATATATATATATATATATATATATATATATATATATATATTATTTATTTCCACCTTCTCAACGAGGCCACATACGGCACAATTCGAATATTAGCGCAATTGAGTACCCTTCTGGCGCATTATAATATTGACCTCGCATCGTTATCTGTCTATCTGTCTGTTCGACTGTACTACACCTCAGAAAGATATAGCCAGGAAAACAAGTTTTGAAACTTGGTACCTAAGTTCCGTTAGTTTAAGAAAGGACGAGTTCTTACTATATACAGGAAGTACAAAGATTAATACCTGGAGATGAAATACTCAGAATTGATTTTAGTAGGTGGGTCACCCTAAATCCAAGAATTGGAAACAGATGTATAATCACGGATGAAGCAAAATTCACGAGAGATGATATTATATACAATCTTAGGAACTCACACGTTTGGTCAGAGCCAAATTCATTTGCCACAAGGCAAAATCACTCGCAGCATAAATTGTCTGTTAATTATGGTGTCGTATACTTGATAGCAAATTAATAGGACCATATATTTTACCTCTTACCCTGACCGGTGAAGTTTATTTAGATTTTTTAGAAAATATTTTACTAGTACTGCTAGATGATGAAAGTATTAATACCGGCGGAATATACTTTAAACATGATGGTGCTTCACCACATTACAAGCGCATAGTTAGAGATGTTTTATCTGACAATTTTCCCAATAGACGGATTGGTATAGGCTGTCTTCTAGTCTTGCCTTCACGATCATGTGATTCTAATCCTATAGATCAGCGGTCGGGGAACATTTTTAATCATTACCCCAAAATATTTTTGTGTAAGTTGATATTACCCCATGGCGAAGAGCAAAAAAAAACGAAATCGCCTCTTTTTAGCATCTTTTATATTATAGCCCCCATGATAATTTTGAAAAGAAAACAATAACTAAAAATTTAATTTAAACATCATTTATTCAATTTATTAATGTAATACCTAGTAATCCATAACTTTCACCCCCATAGAAAATAGAAGTAAATGATAATTTCTTGTTATTTTGTAATACAAGAAAAATATCATATGAATTAAAAAATAACGAGAAATTATCATTTGCTTATATTTTCTGTGGGGGCGAATTTTCATGGGTGAGGTTTCATGTTCGATACAATTGCTTCAAAATTGGGACTTGATGTAAGAGCGATTTGAACACAGTCTTCGGCGTTTAATCGATTTCTGTTCTTCGTTTTTATTTTCATTAGAGTGGAAAAGCCTTGTTCGCACAAATATGTTGTTCCAAATGGCAACAATTTTTTAACCGCCTCTTCATGTACAATTTTGAAAGCCTTTGCAGCTTTTGACATCCAAACAGACGACAGATTTGGTTTACTCTCAAATTGAATATTAGATCGAAGTTCAAGAATTGCTTCTGCTAAACCTGAAGGTTCTTCTGGTATCATAGCAATTTCACATGTAAAAGGATCTGCAATGCAACTGAGAGTAAGTGTATCAAGATCTGGAAAGTAATCTGAAAACCGCTTTCTGAGTTCGATAAGTTGTCTTACAATTGTATCCTTGATGTCAGCAAAAGTAATATTTTCGCAATCTTCCAAAAACAAAGCTAACCTTGAAAACTACGTTCGGTTCTACTTTCTGTCTCCAATATTGCAGCTTTAACCCAAACGCTGACACTATTTCTCTCGCTGAAATGATATTAATATTCTTTCCTTGCAATTCTTTGTTTAATAAATTTTACTGTCGAAAATGCCCACTAAATATGCGAGATATGCAACCTAGGAAGAGTTTTTAACTTATCTGCGAGAATATTTTTTTAATCAACCATAAAAATTTCGACTTCAGTTTTGAGAGTCCATACTCGATTTAGTACATTTCCGCGAGAAAGCCACCTTACTTCTGTATAATAAAGTAGGTCCGTATATTCAGCTTCACCGCCCTGACATAATTCACGAAATAGCCGCGTGTTTAGTGCATGTCCCTTGATAAAATTTACAATCTTGATGACATCATGCATGACAGCTTCCAGTGTAGGTTTTAAATATTTGACCATAAGGGCCTGGCGATGGATCATACAGTGAGTAACTTCAATATTTGGGTTATTTTTTTTTACAAAAGCCGAAAAACCATTAATATGATCCAGCATAGCTGGAGCTCCATGCAAAGATTCAGAAATACAGTTTTCCCATTTTAAACTTTGCGCATTGAAATATTCATTTACTTTATTGTAGACATCAATTCCACGAGATCTCAACTCAAGAGGAGAACAAAACAGCAATTACTCTTCAAAATTATCTACACCTATGTAGCGAACATATACCATTAGCTGTAAATTGCTACGAAAATCAGTTGTCTCATCAAGCTGAATAGCAAAATATTTAGCCTGTTTAATACGAAAATAACCTGTTCCTTTACATTTTCTGTTAATATAGAAATTTGTTCTTTCACAATTTTCGCAGACAAGGGCACTGAATTCAGTTTCTTTGCTTCTTTTTGACCACCCAAATCTTCACCAATAGTGTATGGTTTCTTATTCCGTGCAATCAATCAGGCTACTTCAGAGCTAGCCCTTGATGCTGGACGCCGATCAAATGTACCAAACAAGTTGCTATTCAATATTTGTCTTTTAACAGGTATTTCTAAATTTGCAAAATATTCTCGCGGTTTGGAAGACAGGTGTGAATGCAAATTATCTAAATTGTAAATGTTTCTTCAATTGACTTTTTTTGAAAGATTCTGAAGTCAGTACCTTCACACATACAACACACTCTGGTTTCATTGTACCATTGTCTTCTATTTATGTAAAGCCGTAATTAAGGAATTCGTCTTGGTATGTTCTTTTTCTATTTGCTTCCATCTTAAGGGAGACAGAAAATAATAGTTGTAAAATACTTGAATTAAATTTTTAAATTGCGGATAAAATGGTGATCTTGTCAGCAACTAATTATAAGTAAAAACTCGCTCTCTGACTCGTCAATGTATTTGTATCTTGACGGCATAGCACGAACTGAGCATGTAGTCGGGGCCGGGACTGTACTTTACTACGCAAAGATATAACTCGAGAACACTCTAGTGGTGGAGAGTAAGATGGCCTGCATATGTCGCTAAATTGTTTAAGTTGAAAAAATACTAACAGGTTTATAAAATAGCAAATTAAGAATACATACTTTTTACTCACAAAAGTTTCATTTTTACCCCCAAAATTTTATTTTTACCCCATTTGGGGTAATTTACCCCGGTTCCCCGACCGCTGCTATGGATTATTATGCTTGGGGATATGTAAAATCCAAAGTTTATAATGATGAAATACTTATGATAGAACTTCTTGAGGGACTTCAAGACGCTTTTTCAGAAATAAAAAATAAAACAGACAAGTTTAGGAAGTCAGTCAGACATATTACAAAACGCAAGACTTTGCATTCAACAAGGTGGTGGTCATTTTGAACAATTACTCTAGTTATTTTTCTGCAAATTTTTGGTGTTTTTTTTTATTTTTAAGAAACTTTATTGATTAAAGTTGTGTCTTTTTTGTAAACTATTTATTATTGATTCATTAATTAAAGACAAATATTTGTTATGAATTATTTGTTGCACATTATAAAAAAAAAACATTGAAATGTTAACATTTTACACATTTAGAATAAATAATGGTATTAATTTAAATTAAATCTCATCTATTTTTTCCACTTCGAACTCTCTATTTTTCTCTCCGTTTATTTTTTCACACTTCCAAAATGATTTTCAAGGCTTTTTTTGAGATCTTAAATAAATTGCCAACAGGCAATCAAACAGTACTATATTTTGTGTAATTTAACTGTTATGCAATCATTGCGTATGGAAA
This sequence comes from Diabrotica undecimpunctata, assembly GCF_040954645.1. Lineage (NCBI taxonomy): Eukaryota > Metazoa > Arthropoda > Insecta > Coleoptera > Chrysomelidae > Diabrotica > Diabrotica undecimpunctata. Next base: position 118,005,489 of record NC_092803.1, on the reverse strand, counting down.
TTAGACCATTAAATATTTAATGGGCTATAAACTTTGATTTATTAAACAAGTGTTCTCTGAGAATTTCGTCCGCTTGACTAAATAGATTTTTTCATGTTTTTAATACAGACAGTAGTTCATGAAATTTCAATGAAAGAGAGAGATAATTGTATTATAGCACTATATTGAAAATGTACAAATAGCTATTTTTAAAGCTAAAGTGACTTTATTTTTTATTTCGTTACTGAAAATTATCACATATTATCATATTATATTATGACATATTGCTTCACATTTGACAGTCCATTCTGAAAGCAGGATATCTCTATTGACTGACATACGAAATCGATATAAGCTGATTTGTTTTACGGAATATTGCTTGAAGACGTATCTTCTTAAAGTGCCTTAAGTTCAAGTTGTAGCAAGTTCGTTTCCATTTCACATATACATATAATAAAAACACAGAAAAATATTCTTAATCTTTTTGTGTCTCTGAGCTTGGTTACATAAACATTTTCGAGTCTGTTTATATGTCCGGATTTTTTGTCATCGAAAATTCGTTACTGTAGCAGTTAGAGGGAACGAATTGGGGTCTGAACAAGCAAAGATCTTTTTCGGTTATAGTTTCAAAAACCGGCAAATTTTGGCTAATTTCGAATGAGTTTTGGTTAAAAGGAAGGTGATTAGGCTCAAATGCTATGTGGCAGTATTGGTCAAGTGAGATAATTACCGTGTTGTTGCTGTATTCCGCGTCACCTGATTTTATAACAACGTTTCTGAGGGCTAAGTGAGGCACACATGGTTTTAAGTGAAAATTAAGCAGCCGACTTTTAAAGAATACTTATTGTTATCATCCAGGATAGCCTGAAGCCCAATTCGATATTTGACCTCTTCCAAGATTTGTCTATCTTCCATTTTATGTCTACCATAAGTCGGATCTAGATCGTTTGAAGTTTATGTGGGCACTGTTTTTTGTATCCAATTTAAGATAACGCACTTTTTAATAATTTAAAACGAAATAATTAGCCAGTGAAGAAGATAGTTTTGTTAAATTTTACTAAATAAACATTTTTCGTTAATATACTGAGATTATTTTTTAATGATAAATTAAAAAGTTTTTAAATAAATATAAGTCTTATGTATCAACTAATTGTCATATTTTAGTTTAGTTTTAAATAAAGTTAACCTTGATAATTAATTAAAAGTTTAGAAAAGTTAGGTAAAAGTCTGTTTTGTAAGAGGATTCAATTTAGTGTTTGTTACTAAATTTAGATATTTTTATCTGTAATAACTGTTTATGTGAAATAAAAATAAATATGTAATGTTTTTCTTTAAACCAGGAGTTTAAAATTACTTTTTTTAAAAAGCTATTCACCCTTTAAATATTTTAGGAAAAAAACCTTTCTAAATACAAAGAGGATTATTTTAAACGGCGTCCTATTTTAAATAGTTTAGGAATCTTCTTGTGTAATGTTGCCCAAGACATCTCTGTAATTATTTTTTGATTTCTTTTTCGTAGTAAGTATCTCCCAGTCCCCCCAAATAAAGGAATCTTTATTCACGACTTAGCTCTTTAATCAAAACACGAGTAGCAAACGTTTTAAATTATTTGCTTACACTATCTATAAGCCCAGTAATTTTTTAGTCCCCCCTTTCAACCCTCAATAAGTAAATTATAAGTTGTTACAAAGTACGCTTGATGTTTATCATTATCACGGACTATGAATTCACATTAAGACTTTCTCTGTATTGAGCAAATCTAAACAGTTGTGTTACTCTTTATTCCCCGGTCTATTCTGTGACATCTTGGAGATAATGCGGGGAAAACTGTATAATTCCCTTTGACTAATTATAAGTAAAATCGAAGGACGCAGGGGAATTGGTAAAAAACAAGACACGTGGTTAAAGAATGTCAGTTGAATACGTCAGAAGTGAACTCAAAACGGCTAATGATGGTGTTTATGCAAAATATAGTGAGAAATTTATACTATAAGAATATTTTAATATTCTTACAGCATTATTCATTATTCAGCGTATTCACTATTCTTCGAAAATAAGGTTAAATCACATAACTTTATTAGGAATGAGCTAAACGTTGATATTTCTTAGAAAACATTAGTATTTCCTAATAATTGCTTAAAAATAGACCTGTATTGTAAAAAAATCATCAAAATGCAATCAACTGTTCAGAAGTAAAATAGCTTCAAACTTGGGACACATTTAAGGGGGTGTATTATTTTGGACTTAGAAGTTAGTAATCATCGACCTATAATAGCGCTCGCTTTCAAAATCCACACGAAACTAGTGTTGTATTAATCGTTCATTGTTCATTTTACAAGAACTAAATCAATCATTAAGCGACTCTGAAAACGATCGAATCGTTCGTTGGTTTCAATACTTTTCGTTGCCGTTTAAAACAAATAACAAGTAACCGATTGATTGAACTGAATCAACTGAAAACCGATAGTATTGCTTACCGTATTTCATATATGCGTATTCACCTTCATTGTAGCTTAGATTCTAGAAGAAATATTTTAGAAACTAGAATTTATTATGTTTTTGTTTTTAGGTTCTTAATGTAACTCAGAAATAATTATAAATTTATATGGAAATCTGGATTACATCCAAATATAAATATTTATTGTCATTGTGCACATTTTAATTTTGCGATATTTTATGATTTTAACTACCTAATAACTATTAACATTACAAGCGAAAGAAATCGTCGATAGAATATTTTCCTACTCCAATACTCCCGGTCTGTAGCTAAGTCGCTGCAATCATTCAGCCGCATGGCACATACCGGTCTTCGTCGCAAGTGAGGAACGACCGAGGACCGAGGACTGAGAGTAATGAGAGTATTGGCTGTGAGATTTTGTTTTGGTTCGATCTCAATCGGCGCCGTCGGCAGTAGATCAATAGATTTCTGTCACTATTCGATTCGATCATTATGAACTAGCGGGATTCGGTCGTTCAATACTTTGTAGTGATTGAATCAAAACGAACGAATCAATCGCGATACAACACTACACCAAAGAGTGACTTCTTCGAGACCCATTAGACGCTATTGGATCTCACCTGGATTTATATCGTCTGAAATTCGATAATTTTGTTTGTTGACGTATTCATTTACGTCAAACTTACATTTGAAATTTTCTATGCTTAACAACAAAAATAACTCAATACAATATACGAGCCTACTTTGGAGAAAGAACCATGAACAATGTCAAATGTGATTTTTACGAAACATTTGCAGACATCTCCCAGTCTATAGATAATAGACAATGTGGAATACTAACAACATATATATATACTATATCCCATGCAATATGTAAATTTAAATTCGTTCGTAAATGATTATCCTAACCATCTATTAATTAGTAATTATATAACATTTAAAATTTACTAAAATGATAAAGAAATGAATAACTATATAATAATTAATCGCTTAAGTAATATACTCTTATATTTTATCCTATAATATTAATTTAAATTAGCAAATCACCAATTTACTTGTACCACTTCGTGCCCCGACAAGAGATTTTCATGTTGATCCAGAAAATTCGATTAGCTTCTTTCAACTTAGTGCACAATTTGCTCCCTTTCTTGTCATGAAACAAAATTTCATTTAAAACTGCTGTCTTTGCAGTTTGTGCGAATATCCTTAATTGAAAATATGGATGTAGAGAAAGAACACTTAATTAAATTATTGTGATAAGCTGCACTTGTAATAAAATAAGAGCATACTTTCGACAACTTTCAATACTTTCCTGCTATATTTTACATATATTAAAATTAAAAGTTCTACTGTAAAGGACATTATAGTTACACTTTTGATATAACTTTATTACACTTTTGATAGACATGCCGTTCACATTTTTATTAGCTTCGAAACCTATGTAATCCACAGTCCTTTAAATATTACAATTTTTCTCAAAAAGGTGTTAAAGTACAAGTAGACGGTACTGCAGGCTAGAGAGAAGGTTCATAGTTTGTTTTCTGTTTTTATTTTTTTATTTTAAATAGTGTTATTTTCTTTTTTATTTATTTTTTTTTATTTTTTATTTATTTTAATATTTTATTTTAAAATATTTTTTGTGTATATTTAAAAGTACATAAAGCCTTCTCTCTCTCCATTGGCGGTATAGCCCAAATCGAGCCTTTGCCTCCTCCAAACTATGAATCCAACCTTGCCGGTCCCGCGCAGATTTTCTCCAAGTTTTCACGTCTAGCAAATTTTGCGCGTCTGCTGCCACTTCATTCTCCCGTGGCCTTCCTTTTGGTTTTGCACCCCTGCATTTTACTTTCTATGGCTCTCCTTAACAATTTTTCGGTCTCTAATTTTATTACATGACCAGCTCATCGAAGTCTCTAAAGTTTAACGAATTTGGAGATCGTTATCTCTTTAAATAGTTGGTAGAGTTTATGGTTGTCCATATGGTTGTCTGGATTTCCATACTTCGTTTCCGTTAATAGATACAAATATCTTCCTTAGAACTTTTCTTTCGAAGATTTTCAACTTTAGTTTTCTGTCTTCTGTCATCACCCATGTCTCGCGTCCATAAAATAAAACCGCTGTTAGTTAATATCCTTGTTATACATTTTAATAAAATTGGAAAAGTTTACATGTCTAACGAATTCTCGTCGAGTGAATGGACCCCTCCAACAATTTCGTGTCGATAATCTCGTGACGATCGCCTCAGCATTTTACTATAGATAAAATTTAATAATACGACAGTATTGAAGAAATATTGGACAATTTGCGAAATTGCGGAATACATTCGAGAATTCAGACGTAGGGAGGTAATCAACAGAGCTGAGTAACAGAGTTATCATAATCCTGAGCACTGCACTCACTCACAACACGATCTAGAAAACATAATAGCTCAATAAAGTTAGTAACAACTGGAAATGCGCCAGTTTTTAGGAAAATCAACTTTTACCAGGATTTATACACCAATGCTGAATGGATTAGAGATACGACGTAGAATTGTCAACACTATACTAATACTCCCTACGAATCTTTCACCACCGAAGAAATCATTATATAGCTAGCAATCTCCTGGAGCAGACGAAGTTCAAAACTTCTGCCCAAAGAAGCTTTAGATTATTATAACCAAAAATTACCCGAAATATATCTTCAAAGATTGATAATAAGGTCTTCCTATTATAAGCAATACGTCCTTGACATTATGCTTAAAAATGACAACTACAAGAAATACTATGAAAGCACTGTGCTCACAGACCAATCAGTGGCACATAATAGACCAGATCATATACTAGTTAATAAATAACTAGTCAAACAATAGTAAGGAGACAATAGAGAAGGGAATGTACCCAGGCGATGTCTATTATTTCTTCTTCTACTGGAGTCATTCATAAAAATATTGAGATAAGTACAGTGATTTAAAAATATTATACTATATTAAATAATTGTTTTCAATCATAAATCTAGAGCACACATATTGTTAACACGCGTATCTAGTTTCAAAATACTTTTGATGTACTTTCAGCTCAACCTTGACGATTCAGTATTTTTATCTATACATTTTTTGGCTTAGTAAACGGGTTAATTTGTCATAGACCAATATGATATAAAATAGTAAACATACGAATAATTGGAATCAATTGGTAATCGTAATTTATTTTAGCAAGTTGGTATTTTGTAATTAAATAGGTATAATCTTAGTACGTGTAGTCAATAATCTCATACCATATGGTCCCAAGTTAATCACGTTACATCGTCATTTAAGTAATATATAAATCATTAACCGTAAGTTTTAAATAGTTTGTTAATAATAAAGTTGTCAGCACCGAGATATACTTATTCTGCCTCACCATACCATAGAGACAAGAACCCGAGAGGGCGGGGTTAGCTGATAGGACAGAATGCCTACTGTAGGTTAAGATGACCTACCGTTTACCATAAAGCAGTTCACGGTGAATATGTAAAGATTGTAAGAGACATGTATGAAGTAGTAACTACTAGTGTTGGTGCTGGCATGGGAAAGACTGATAAATTTCATGTGGAAGTAGGATTGCACCAAGGTTCGGTGCTTAGTCCTTATTTATTCTGATTAGTGATGGATCCGATAACAGCAAAACCACAGTATAATATTCCCTGTAGCTTAATGTATGCTGAAGATGTAGCGTTAGTAGGAAACTGTAAAAACGATTTAAAACAAAAACTGGAACAGTTGAATTAGGTTCGAAGAAAAAGGTTTAAAACTTAGTAGGACAAAAACGGAGTATTTGCAGTGTTTATTTAAAGATGGAGTTACTACAAATAATAAGATAACTTAAAATTTTCTGGCGATTACGTTAAATTGGTGTAGCGTACGTTGTAGATCATCTTCACTTTGAGAAATTAGTATCGCGTCGTCTGCATAGCCGATTATTTTAAGTTCTTTTTATCTCTTTTTATATCCTTTTTTGTTCTAACTTTTTTTTATTATTGCATTCATGATCAGGTTGAACAGTAGAGGAATCGCGAAATCTCCCTATCTTATCCCATTGCCAGTTTCAATTGAGCCAGTTAGTTCTTCTTCGACGTTATTTTTTTTGTATTGTTCTGGTAGATATTTTTGATGGCATACACAAGCTTATTTGTGACAGAGCTGTCCCTCGATGGTTTTGATTATTCCTAGAAGTAGTCTTGCCTACAAGGTGGTCTTGCCTACAATAAGTGTATAACGTCCTTTATTTGACCTTGTCAAATGCGTTCTAAAGTTCCACGAAATATAAATAAACCAGTATTTTGTATTCTAGTGACTTTTCTTGCACTTGTCTCATTATAAATATAGTGCCGGACATGATCTTCCTGACTTAAAACCTTGTGGTTCTTCTGCTATTGTTATAATTTTAATCAGTTTATTTGTTATCACTTTGATTATTAATTTTAGTATTGTGTTTAATAGATTAATTTCTCTGTAGTTCTCTAGATCCGATTTCTCTCCCTTTTGAAGAGATCATCATGATGAGGACTTAACGAATTGATTAGAAGAACAATTTTAATTTTATTATAGATAAATTTACGTAATAGTTATTTGTGAGAATAATCTACTCGTACCCTATATAGCTTGTACAAAACACTCTGTTTTTAAATTTACAGGTATGTTAAACTCCCGCACTGGCCAATTTTTTACTGTCCGGAATAGGTGGCCGTAAAACAACATCGGCAAAATTAATTTTATTGTTTTCCCTCTCATTGTTATCTTCGTCAACGAGTTTCAACATTAAGTTACCGTATTTGTACAATTTACCTAAATAAACCTGGGAAGGCAAACCTTTCGCCGTTTTCTCTCCAACCTTCTATATCGTACACCTTATTTAATTTAATCCCTTATGAGACATTTCACCGACATTCCTATATGATGCAAAACTTCCTGAATTGTGAATATAAAAGCGGATAGTCCCATAAAGTATACAGGGTTGGGTTCAATTAAAAATATGTGCATTTAATATTTAAAATATTTTTAATAAAGTATACAGGGCCAATTAGAAAGATTATATTTAGTTATTGGTTATGCACAGAGATGTAAAGGAGTTAAAAACTATGGAGAAATAGTAATTATACCCGTAAAGGGTAGATTATATTTAAAATTAATACAAGATGTTTATGTCGAAATATACACTAAAGACAAAGAACAAACGACAACCAGGATTTAGAATTGAATGATCTATCATATTCTCCTTTGAATACCGTGCCCAAATTGGGCGTGGGTAGCTTCAATGAATATTTGCCGATATTGTTCCCGACATTGCGCGGCATGTAACAATAATTCATCTGCTGATAAGCTGGTCCATTGACGAAGTTTTCGAAGCCATGAATATTTCTTTCTATGAATTCTTTTTTTACCTTAAGTTTTCCATTGAGTAATAACTGCAGTATCCAGTATCTGCTACCTCTCATTATGTACCCCAGATATTCAAGTTTTCTCTTCGTCAAGTCACCTTCGCTTGATTTATTCTGTTTAATACTTCTATGTTCAAGATGCGTTGAACTCATGATATTTTGAACATTCTACAATATGACCTATATAGCATGAACACTATTGTTATGAAGGATTGTTGAAAAAAGAATGTAGACAAACAGAAAACCCATAGAGACTTAATTGATCTCAAATAAGTACATGCAAATATATAAAATTTTAAATTCATCTGGACAAATCCCTACAAAAGCAAATATGGAAATATCGGAGTACGAGCAAAACGGTATGAAACATACAATTTTTACACCAATCTACACTGACGATATATATTAACCGCGGAAAACGAGACCTCTAAGTTTAGAAAATGACAGAACCAATGGTTAAGACCCATAAAAAGGTGTAGGGGTTTTCACGAAAAAAGAAAGGGTTAATGTAAACTCAGAGCAAAAATAAACAAAGACAGAGAAGCCATATAACTCATAGACCTTGATCTATGGTGGACGAACTGCACATTCTGCCTTGAAATTACCATTAAGCATGCCAATTAACTAAACATCAATTTGCAACATCACCAAAAATAGCGCAATGGTCAGATCTTACAGGTATGCAAATTGATTGTTTAAGACGAATGCACAACGCATAAGAGGTCACTGGAGGTACTGGACAGAACGTTGAAAGATTCTCGTGACAATCAAATATTTTTGATGGAGTCATTATTCTGTTGTCACGTCGGTGATTTTCGTCAGGCTCTTCCAGTTATTCCCCGATTAACTGTTGCTGATGAACTAAAGGCATGTCTAAAATCATCAAATTTGTGGCGGCACGTGGAGACTACAATTAAAAACTAACATGTGAATAATTTCCCAACAAGATGAAACTACAAATGTGTTTTTAAAGCAGTTGTTAGACGTTGGAAATAGTAAAGGCGCAGTGAACATCTCGACCAGATTCATCACAATACCCACAAATTTCTGTCACATCACAGACTCAAAAGCTTCTTCAGCGTGTTTTTCCAGATATAGCACAACAGTTCAATAACTAAAATTGTTTAGGTGAGCGAGCAATATTGGTGGCAAAAAATAAAGATATTGATGATCTCAATGCGATCATTTAGAATTTTTTTTCCGGGACAGTTAGTTTCCTTCAGATCAGTTGACACAGTGATAAACCAAGATGACGTAGTCAACTATCCCACGGAATTTTTAAATTCACTGGAAATGCCTGAACTACCACCTCACAAGTTGCAGTTCAAATAAAAGGATCAGTTGTCATCATGCTGCGGAACATTAATCAACCTTGACTGTGCAGTGGAACAAAACTGGCTGTGAGAAAGTTAATGAATAATGTCATTGAGGTAACCATTCACATTGATTTACCATTTTAAATGTCTATAATTTCCCGTGCATCGGGCCCTTGTGATGACCATAAATAAATCGCAAGGTCAGTCGTTGGAAGTTTGCGGAATCAACTTAGACTTTTACTGTTTCGCGCATGAATAATTATAGGTCGCGTGTTTAAAAATATAGTTTATCAGAAAGCTTTAAATAGATTAAAAGACTGTATCGTAACTGTGTGTATCTGTCAATACCAAATTATAACCTTATCAATAGCTATTATTTTAGGCAAACTTTGTTTTGTAAGTATCTAATTGTTGTCACGTGACTATCCTTAAGCAGCATCAAGTATGTACAATTTTTAGACAATTTTGTAGCTTTAAAATGTACGTAAACAACAACATAAGCAACATCATAATAATAAAACTTGACCAGCTGTATTTTATCTGTTTAACGTAGATAAAGATAATCATTTAATTTTTATTGTAAACGACTTTCAAAAATAAAACTTATGGTATAGCCAGTTTATACTACCTTTTTTGCTAACTTTTTTGAAGGGACTTAATAATTGTTGTCATATGACAATTTATCATGCGACCTCCTGTCTAATTGAAAGTGTAATAAAAATTGATTGACAGTGTTGTTTTGAATGTAGATAAATAAAAATATATTCAATATAAGACAAGCAAGTTTTAGATTATAACTGTTATACTTTAAACTTTATTTTGTTAGTTCTAACTAAACTTTATTACTTCAAATATCATGTGTAGACTTCGGCAAATATGCAAATAAAAATGTAGAAAATATGCGCATAAATATGCACGTGTTTACCCGAAAATATGCAAATATTTTACAAAATATGCATACAAATAAATAAAAAAATCGTAAAATAGTAACAATTTTATTAAAAAAAAAGTGTACATAACTAAATATTTCCTACTATTCATTAAGATTTACATTTATTTTAAGTAACTACATCATTTTTAAGTATGAATAAACCTATTTAGAATTATGGTAACAATAAATGACCAAGTGGTGTTCAAAATTTTCTAACAAAAACTTGTGGCTTCTGTCTGAGTACATATATTTATATATGGAAAAACTTCGTTCAACATCAACTGATGTAACGGGAGCATTTTTCAAACTAACCAAAACATTTGGTTCTAAATTAATTGTTTCCGAAATATTTCCAGCTAGAACACTGACTACTTCAGAAAGAATATGGTAACCTTTATTTTTTTCCATAGTAGCTTCAAATTTTTTTAAAATATCTTTTCCAATATTACCTCTAACGTTCCGACAACATGACGCAAATTCTTTTATTAATGCTGTACTTTCGAACAATGACAGTTTTGGTGATTCTAACTGAGTAATTGTTTTTTGAACAAAACTAAAATTTGATTTTATAAATGAAAGTTCTTGTTGAAGCAAGTTACTCTGAAAAGTTTGTTTAGAATCCAAAAGAGATTGGGAACTTTCATCTGTTAACGTATCAATTATGTTCTTTATTTTAACAAAATGATCTGCATAAAAATTAGCTGCTTCTAACCATGTTCCCCATCGTTAAAATAGGTTGTGGTGGAAGAGGAATGTTAGGTAGCATTTCTTTATAAAGTTGAATTCTTATAGGAGATTTAAGAAATACTTTTTTGACACTGGATATCATGGTATTTACAAGAGGAAACTTTTTTCGTATTTCCTCTGCAACTCTGTTTAATCCATGCGCTACACAAGTAACATGTATTAAATCTGGGAAAAATATTTTTAAATTTTGTCCTGCTTTCACCATATAAGGAGCAGCATCCGATAAAATAAGCAGTAATTTATTAGAAGGAATAGTTGTCGGAAGAAAAAAAGTTGCTAATGTTTCTTGTATAAAACGCGAAATTGTTAAAGCATTTGTTTTCTTAATTATGTTTACAGATATGTAAAAATAATTATCTGCAATTTCTTCCTTAATATTAATTAACACCGACGAGTATAGCCCGTTCACATTATTTCTTCTTAGAGACCGATCACTTGGAACATTAAGTTTGCAATATTTTTTTAGAAACGAACTAAAATTTACATTTGCTAATTTTGAAAGCGGTATGTTTGCAGACACTAATGCGCGACACAAGTCTTCATTAAAAGTTTCTTGCTCATCTAATTTTTTTGAAGTAGATTGAAAACATTTAGCCATTGAAGTTTGATGTTTTCCTCCTATTTTTCCTTTTTTTGCAATGTGTGAGGCAGTTCTCACATGTTGGTCTTTCTGAAATTTCTTCTCACATGCTATCTATAAATAAAAATAAAAACCTTTATTTTAACCCAACCTTTAAAATATAAAAATATACAAGGTGTTTTTGGTTAATCAAATAACTGGTTTGAAAAAAAAAACACTCGCTAAGTGTTTTAAATGCAGTATTAATCCACAAATTAGTTTTTGTTACTAACCATTAGTACATCATATAACTTATTTTAAAATTCAACAAAAGTTTTTTTTTGTTAATTCAATTACAATAAAAATAATTGTGTTTTAGAATAGCTGACTTCATAAAAAAAGTAAAGGTGAAAAATTTTTCTAAATACACACCATTGTATTGTACCATGGACAATTTTTTTTACTAAAGGAAGCTATTTTTCATTTAAAAATAACCTACGAGTACTAAATTTCAAGTAAATACGTTTATTGGTTTAAAAGTTATTGTTGTTATTAACTAAAAGAATTTAATTTTTTTTTAATTTTAACACCCTGTATCTCGAAATGTAAATAAGTTTGACCCCTCATTAACTATATCGTTTTGTTCAATTTTTCGAGAAGTATCTACAGTCAAACGTTGTAAGTGTCATTTGGAAACACCCTGTATGTATGAAATATTGGATATTTAATAGAAAATATTAGATACTTACAATTTTGCCACAGACTGAACAGTAGATTTTTCCCATATCCATAGACAGCTCTTTATAAGGTTTAATCCAAGTTGAAGCACTGGTTGTTTTAGGCATTATAAAATCACAATCTTCCTTTTTGTTACGCACAACGAGTGTTTACGCTTTGAATATCAAAACAAAAATGATTTACAAATCTGAGCATCAAATTAGAAATGTTTAGGTACCTAATTCAATAAACTGGGAGATTTTGGAAAATCCCTAAATTAGGAACAAAACTATTAGCCGTTTACCTGCTGTTAAGATACAATAAATTGTAGATAGATTTGGGGATTAGATCATAAAATGCAAATGAGCGAACCCTTAGCGATTATCCAATAACTGAATGCCTCAGTGACCGAGACTTTCTAAGAATGTTGAGGGCTACTTAAATTGATCTTCTTTGAAATTGTAAATGTTTTGTACCTGTAGAGATTACGTACTTAGATCATTTCTTGATTAAAATGACTACAAAATTTTATACAAGAATTGAAATAAATTGGTATGTTTAAAAATTTTCAAATACAGTATAAAAATCTGAACTTTTATGCACTTTATGCAAACTTTTATACAAATATGCCAAAATATGAAATATTTGCATAAAATATGCACAATATGCAAAATATGCAATATGCATATTTGCCGAAGTCTAATTCATGTGTAATTGAAAATAATAATAAAACCTCATTCATATCGAGCATTTTTGGTTTATTAATGACGAATTCCGTTTGTTGTTTGTTTTAAGTTTATTGTATATTGTAATCTTGTATAATATAATATTGTATGGCTGTATTTTCAATAAGGCATTTCCTTTAATTACAATTAAGTCCAATCATCACAAATCCTGGAATACCAAACGTATCCGCATATCAGTCAAGAATATGCGTTCACTACTGTACATCAAGAAATTTACTACCAACGTCTTTGTCACTGAATATATTTCCAAGTACAGAGGAACCTATTTTTCTCTTCCAAACCCTGAAAATCTAAATGAATACTTCGTTAATGTGAGTAAAAATATAACATCAACTATTTTGCCACAACAAGATCCTATTTTCTATCTCTCAAATTCAAAAAAGGTCTCGAATTCATTCTTTATAAGACCAGTTGATAAATCTGAACTGATCCAAAAAATCAGTAGTATTAAAAGTAAATCTTCCTGTAGTACCGATGGACTATCCATAAAAAAATTCTTAAATCTCCTAAACAATTTGTTGGAAATTCTGGTCTCACGAATTAACGATTCCTATGATAAATGTATATTTCCAGAGTGACGAAAGATAGCCATTATTGTTCCTCTTCATAAGGGTGGTGAAAAATCTCATATCTGCAGATATTGCCTTACTACCGGTCCTATTTAAAATTCTTGAAAGACTTATAAAAGCTCGACTTATGTCTATTCTCGTTAAAAACAACATTTGATCACAACGTCAGTTCGGCGTTTTATCTAATAAATGTATCAGCGATGCCATATTTTCTCTACTACATTAGGTCTATCAAGCACTAAACAATAATCTTTATACTGCCACTGTTTTTGTGACTATGCCTAAGCTTTTGATTGTGTAGGAAAAAGGAAACAACCAATTAGAGCAAATGATACTAACTCTAGTCACAAAAGCATTGTATAAGGAGTACCACAAAGTTCAGTACAGGGTCCTCTACTTTTTCTGATCTTTATATATGACTAACTTAAAAATCGATGGAAACATTTTTCTTTTTGCTGATGATACCCGTATTACCTAGAGGAATTCTAATATTTCAACTCTTTATGCAATTATAACTTCTGATCTACTTGAAATAAAAACCTGGTCCGACTCAGACCGAACAGTCAGATCAGTATCGTTGATTCTTTAAAATTTATTGGTATTTTGATAGACAGCAACCTTAAATGGTTCCTTCATATCGATTTGTTAAGTAAAAAACTAGCCTTAGCCTGCTATAAAATAAGATCTGTTTCGAACTGTTTTCTGTTTTCGAAATCAATTTAGCATCTTCCAAAATAACATATTTTTCTTTGTTCAAGTGGCATCTTCGAATTGGTCTTCCTTTTAGAGGTTCTAGTACAGCTGCCCAATCTGATGCTACTTCAAAAATAACGGGATTTTAACTCTTCGCTCTTTATATATTCTAGAAACCATTTGCTTAATTCGTAAACACCTACATGTTTTTCTAGCAAGACATAATCATGACTACTTCACCAAAAATTCAAGCTTTGATGTGTATTTACCGAACCCGTCCACTGAGTTAGTCAAGAAATATATATTATATCCGGCAAAAAAGTTATTCAACCATCTCCCTTTGCAAGTTAAATCTACAACTTCTTTCCATAAGTTCCGTAAATTGACAAAAGCCTATCTATATGAAAGAACGTAAAAAAAATCATCGTATCTGAGCAGCATACTTCAAAACTATAAATACTCTCTTCTATACGTGATCATGCAAGAAAGGGTAGAGGGAAGAAAAGGCTTGGGAAGAAAGAAGAAATCTTGGGTGAGAAATATAAGAGATTGGTCTAACCTCAGTGTTGAACAGATATTTTACGTTGCAAAAGATAAGGAAGCGTTTAAAGAAGTGATCGCCAACCTTCGTTAGAAAACAATAGGAAGAAGATGACGAACGCATAGAAAATCACCCCAACGCATTGGCTCAGCCCTTAATAAGACGTCCCGTCCAGCGAAGGTTAAGAAGGCATCTTCCCTGTGATCTGCCTGTTAGATTTTTCGAACCTTAGTGCTGTTTTATAAAACCATGTGATCTGTGAAACTGTCTCTTGATAGTTTTCCTAAATGTTTTATTACTGCCATTAACATTTATTTACTGTAAAATTTTACAGATTGTAAATTTATTGGGATGTTTACTAAATAAAAAAAAATGTACTATTTTATTCAGTCAAAACTGGCAGGGCTCTTTCAATTCATTAAACGCTTAAGATTGTATAGAAAAAGTGCTTCAAATTTAGTCTGTATTTACTTTAAAAATTTACGAAAACAAGATTCTTGAACGTAATTATAGCAACCGCGTCATTTAACATATGTTCAAACTCTAAGTGCTGTAAATACAATTGAGCGTGGTCGTTCACGCGAGTTTCGAGATTATGGCGTTGATATATTTAATTTGGTAATGTCGCTGAAAGACATGGAGGTCGACAACGTGCTACTACTCCTCGACTGGATCGTTATGTGGTAGGATTTTCTTATATAACTGCACATAAACTCCGTGGAGCCTTACAAAATACTCACAGCATTACTGTATGTGATCAAACTTTAAGAAACAGTTTACATGAAGCTGGCCTGCACGCCAGACGTCCATTGAGGGTTTTCATGTTACGTTATTCAAATGGTGGACTCAGATTAAGGTGGGTACGAAAACATGTGCATTGAGGTTTACAAAAATAAAGTTCTGTGTCATTCATAGATGAATCTAGGTTTTGTATCTGTTGCGTTCTTCACATACGATGACCTCAATATAACAATTGGGGTCATCAGAAAGGGAAGAGAAGATATTATGTTCAATCTAGAACTCGCTGGTTTCTCCCTTTCGCATTCGGTATGCATATTAAATAAAAAAAAAATAAAAGCAAGAGGACTATATAAAACTCTATTTTAAAAAGAAGCGAAATCGAACATAAACAAACATACAATTATAACTAACCAACAGTTTAAATATACTTAAATATTAGTTAATATGAAACGACACCAAAAAGATAACCATTTAAGGGATAGAACACTGATGGCTCAAACAAAGCGACAACTACGACGTATTTAACAACTTGAAGACAAACCTACCATAGCCACAAACATACTATGTATAAAAAGATAAAAGACAAATTAATAATATTACAAAAAAAAAACAACCTAATTACGGATACATATGTCGTTATAAAAAACAAATTAATAATGCGGTGCATACAAATAATTAATACAATAATTAATAATACAGAACACACATGAAATACAATCGGTGTTAACCAAATACAAAAATAGAATACAGTAAATAAAACAAAAGAAATGCGAACTGATCAATTGACAATATTCAATCGCGATCGCGGCATAACTGAGATAAAGTTCTAAACAAATATGAAATCTATATACCAAGTAAACTTACTTGATATATGCAGCAACAAGTTAAATGGTGTATTGTATCTTACCAAATGAAATGATTTCAGCGACGATGGGATTGCGAACCCTCTGGTTCGGTGAACATTCAGTAATCAAAATTCGCCCATTCCTACGCCAGGAGATGTCTTTTTTACAATACTCGAACCAAGTGCCCTAGAAAGCGCTGCTACTAACCCATACGCACACATCTGTGTTGGTTCAAAGATAAAACTCGACTATGATTTTATAGATGGAATTCTTCACTTATCTCACACACACGTCTGGTCTTATTTTGCAGATGGCTCGTCTTGTAAATTAGTTCTTAAAACCGCTGTACCATTGTACATGCAATTTTGTTTAAATATACTACGGGGAGAATCAAAACTAACAAAAATCTGTTAATATTTTATAAATGTTATCATATTATAATAAAAGACTCAGGAATGTACAGAGTATTTATGATGTGGGATGGAAGAATCATTTTCTATCATCTGTTTCTGTTTTTGTGGAATGCAGTTTAAATCCATATCAGTAGATTGATCGTATCTTGGAACCTGTTGTCCTTCTATTTGCAACCGTTACAAGTTCTGATTTTCGTTACACATATTATAATGCAAGGCAACATACTGCAGCAACCGTAAAAGATAATTGTCATAATAAGACTATTCCACTTACACCGTGGCCAGCACAATCGCTAGATCTTAATCACATCGACATGTAAGGGATATACTTTAGAGACTGATTGGTCCTCATCTGCACAATGTTTATACTAGACATTATCTTCAAGATCTTCTTACATAGAAAGGGATCCTATTGCCTTAAAAAGAAATTGATAATTCAATTTTAAGCATGCCAAGGCGGTGTCAAGCTGTAGTCGATGCTGCTGGAGCAAACACAGATTATTAAACACATTTTTTTGTTAGATTTTAGTTTTATATTGACTTTTATGTTAAAAATGTCCATTTAATTAGTGCACTTTTTAACTTTTTTTTTATTATTGCATCAAATAGAAATGACATTATTGTAAAATTAAAAGGAATGCATTACTAGGACTAATCAGGCATTACAACGGTATGTCACTTTCTAAAATTAAATTAATATTGATGTATATATGGGAAAAACACTTTGTCTTTGTTAGACATTTTTGATGTGTTTATTTTTTTATTTATGAATTAATTAAAAATGTTTTGGATTAATTAAGTGACGCATCGTTACAATTGGTGTAATCCATTCTTCTTTCCAGATTTCATTTCTACTTATCTCTGTTTAAGTATCTATTAAAAACGTCTGTAAGCATATTAACAAGCTTTGGTGTTTTCAAAAGTACAGCAGGTTTCATTCTGGTCCATAGGGTCTTTTATTTTTCACAGTTTTGATAAGCTTGACAATTAGGTCGTCTCCCATGTTTATTTCTGGTCCATGGATTTGGTATCTTCTGGGTGTTTGTTGGAAATATCCAGGTTTAGACTCTTGTAGTTCTTTTGTGTAGTGTCTTTTGATTAATTTTAATTTATACCGGTGATATTATTAAGAAAAGACTTTAGCTAGCTATTTTATTTGGCCAATACTAATTTTAAAACTACTTGAAATCTCAGCCATAAATCCATTCCTGTCTTAAAATAAAAAACAAACACCCACAAAGCAACACAAGTATAAAATCGGCATTGGTCCCAGGAAATATAAAAAGCAACGGTTTCATAGTTATTTGGTAAAAATATGACGAAAAGTTATGAAAGTTTTAAGCATAAAATCCTTTTTGTTGAATAACATAAAACTCAATTTCAAGCTACCTTATATCTACACATATAGGAAAGAAAAGAAGAAGAAATTACCACCAAGTCGGCGAATGTGAAATTGTACGTTGTCAAATCGTAAAGTTGATCCCTGGAGGCGAAAAGTTTGCAACATGGCAACAGCTTTTACGAGGTAGGTGAAGAAGGATAAAAATGTCGTTAAAATATCAGAATGAGGATGAAGTTTATAATGTCTTGTTTCGTAATTGATTTTAACAAATTAAGTCAAGGAGAAACTTAACAAATTATTTAATATAACTTTTTAGTATTAGCTGTAAACTACGTGTTTTTTTTTGTTAAAGCCAATGATTATCATAATTAGCAAGACATGTTAATTCTCTTAATTATCTTAAACAACGTAATACAAAAAAAGTTATAAATAATACGCTAGAATAGAAAATAAAGATAATATGACGTTGCACACTAATAATATAAATGTAAAAAATGTCGAGTTATACAAAAATTATCCCTCTTCTTCTCATTCTTTGAGATATTTATACCAAATATTTCCAATAAATTCCACAATCAAATCCTGTATTCTCATAAAAATCAACCATTTTATGTGTAGTTTAACGATTTTTCGTGACCACAAATCAAAAGATACGGTATAATCGGTTACCATATTAGATTACCAACAGATATTGGTATTTAAAGAAAATAAAGGAAAATAAAAAATACAAAAAAACGTTTTAACTTAAAGGTCAGAAAGGGAGAAAAACCTGGAGAATATATGAAAAATAGGCTTACTAAATGAACTGTGGATGAGATAGAGATATATAAATAATATTTGAAATTAAAGGATATCGATGTTGTATTGTTTTTCCAGCCCACAATTTTTATTTTATTTTGATAGTTGTTCCTAAGTAATCGGAATTTATCATTCTTTTGGACTATTCTTAATTGTTTTTATGTAGACAGCTTCCATTTTGTATTTTTTACAACTATTTAAAGGTTGATCTTATCTATGTATATTGCATATAGCTTGATACTTACTTACTGATATATTACTTAGATTTGTCAGTGTTGGTACATTCACCATTTAATCCGATATAGACATCGAGGTGACATTTATGCTCCCTTAATATGGATATTTCAAACAATTTTTAAGCCATATTTTTAAGAGAAACACTATCACATTTTCTACTCTTTAATTATACTTTTTTTTTTAAATACTAATTAAACTTTTATCTTTTATTATTACTGTTAGATAATAATTTCGAGGGTCAGAGTCGCCAAAACCGTTTTTTGACCTACAAAATAAAAAAAACGGAACACACTCTCATCATGGTTTCAAATTAAAGACCATGGTTGTATCATGAACTGAATAAATCATTATTTGAAACTCGATCACCATCTAGTTTGAAGTCGTTATCGAACCTACTTATCTAGAGGTGTCAGGATGTGAAGTCCTTGCTCTCTACGAGGTGTTTTCGAAAAGTTTATTATATTAATTTTAAAATGAAAAAATTAAATTATCATTTTATTTTGTAATTACGTATAGATATTTTGCAAGTGCTGCAAAAGTTCTTCACAGTCGAAGATAGTTAAAAATTCGCAGCTGAATTTTGTGTTTGTAAATTTGTCCATCATACACA
The DNA here is from genome assembly GCF_040954645.1 of Diabrotica undecimpunctata. Taxonomy (NCBI): domain Eukaryota; kingdom Metazoa; phylum Arthropoda; class Insecta; order Coleoptera; family Chrysomelidae; genus Diabrotica; species Diabrotica undecimpunctata. The sequence continues at coordinate 117,985,850 of NC_092803.1, read as the reverse complement.
AATGATCTTCAGATTTTAGATCTTCATTTTCTAATATGGTTTTTAAGGCTCTTAGAAAGTGCTTTAGACAGTTAAACATGATTTAAACTTGCTTATGAAGTTCTATACATTACTGACAAGTAACCCTTCTGTATATGTCACCAAAGTAAACAAAAACAGCCTAAAGAGCCTTAAAATTATTGGAACTCTTTAATAATGTAGTATATAACTGTTCATAACATTAACACATTTTCATAATATGTCTGTCGGTATTTGCACGTTGTGTGATATGGTTATCCTCAGGAGTTTTATTTTATTGTCGGTTATTCTCATTTCATGTTTCTCACAGCAATTATTCACTTTTCCAATCAGCTTTTGAGGTATTATATCTAGGTCTGTAGCATGAACGTTATTGACATATGGAAAAATATTAACACTTAATGTGTAATTATTTTTTTTGTGTTTCTTTCAAGGCTGACGAGAACATTTCAGAAATTATCCTTTCTGAAATATTGTTCAGATGTGAAATGTCGCCTTTGTCGCACTTAATTTTTTACAGTAGCATCTTTAGAAAAGCACTTACCATTCATAATTTTTAGTTTGCGATACAGAGTTCCTACAATTTTCATAATATTTTAATCTAAAAATGTTTCATTGAGTATTTTTATTACAGTTTTATGAGGAGCTCAGTGTTGCTTTCTGCACATACGATCATCATCATGATCATCCAGCCTCAAGAGTCCACTGCTGAACATAGACCTCTTCCTCATGTTTCCAACCCCGTCTATCTTGCGCCGCTCTTATCCAGTTTTTATTGAGTCTTCTTAAATCGTCAGTCCATCTTGTAGGTGGTCGACCGACGCTTCTCTTGTCTTCCCTTGGCCTCCATTCCAATAACCTCTTTGTCCATCACCCATCTGCCATTCTGGCTAAGTGTCCTGCCCATCTCCATTTTAGTCTGGCTATCTTCTCGATGATGTCAGTCACTCCGGTTCTTCTCCTGATGTCTTCGTTGGTTATTCTGTCTCGCAGAGTTATTCCTAACATGGACCGCTCCTATCTTCTCTGCGTGACTCTCAGTTTGGTAGCATACGATGACCTCTATATATTTATGATACCATCAGAAAAAGGGGGTTATATCTATGTTTAGTCTGGAACCCACTGGTTGCTCCCTTTTGCCTTGGGTATGTATATTACCGTAAACAAATAATAAACAAGACGACCATATAAGACGTTATTTACAAGTACAATCAATAAAAAAATAACACACATACAGAAGATTATATATACATTTAAATCTACTAAATCCTTTACATCTACAAATTAAAATACACGTGACAATAAAAAATACCGAGTATTTTATCATTCTTTATCAAAGGTGAATCAATTGGCGTACAAAACAGCTGTGTTGAAACTAAATGTGATACGAACTTTGGATATATATATATATATATATATATATATATATATATATATATATATATATATATATATATATATATATATATGTATATATCCAAATATACATATATATATATATATATATATATATATATATATATTTGGATATATATATATATATATACATATATATATATATATATATATATATATATATATATATATATATATATATATATATATATATATATATATATATATATATATATATATATATATATATATATATATATATATATATATATATATGGGTGTCACAAAAACCGCTTGTCTACGGATGAAATTATAACAGAAGTATATTAGATGTAAGTTAAAAAGCCACACAATATTATAAAAAATATATAGATACCTACAATATATTAATTAATGGTAAAAAAATATACAATTATACAATACAGTAAAAACGCTAAAATGAACGTTTATAAAATGTAAACTGTTCTTTTAAAAGTTCAAATCATGACACAATATGAAAGACGTAGTTCATCACAATATAAATTCGCAACAAAATGTATATACCAGTAAACGGGTAATTACCCAAGCTATCTGCAATTTTAATACACTCATTTGTCTATGCTTAATTATTCACAATTATTTATGTCTATTCTTTGCAACAACAACCGTTTATTGTTCGATAGTGTCTGTGTTTTTGTAAGCGAAAATCTTGCCTAACTGTACGGAAAAAACAAAACTAACAGAAAGTCTATTAATATTTTAACAATATTGATATAAAGTTGCAAAACTGCAATACTCGATATAAAACGGTTTTCAAACTCTTTTCAAACTCTTTATTAAGATTAGGTTATTTTCTTTTTGTATCATGAGTTTGATAGGATGTCTAAAATTTTTTATTGAAAATTAAATTCCCTGATTTGAACTTGAACATATTTCATTATTCATCCCTCACCATTATTGTCATTTCCCCTTTATTCGAACGAATAAGCTAATTAATAGGTTTATAGGTTAACCTGACTGTTTTATAAAGCATTTTATAAATAATATTTTTACAACACTACAATTTTACAGACTTTACAATATTAACATCTTTATCAACGTCTGGTTATGCCTTGCAATTTTTAGAAGGCTCCAGAGTAAAGCAGAAATCTGAATTTGTTTCGAAACTATCTTACCGATTTTTCTATCAGATGTCGCTATTGCGTCCATAAGGAAGCCATTTTATTGTTGCTTCCTAATAAGACAGAGAAGATTATTTTTCACGTTAAGAACGGCTATGAGTAACTGTTCTGATGAGACTTATTAAGTCGAAATACGTATCAACAGATACATAGACGCTTTGTACGTGAAATCAAATCTTTTCTGTCTTTTTTATTTTTTATAATATTTTTGCATTTGAAAAACTTATATATTCCCATATAAAAAACTAAAAATATCTTTGTTTTGATTATAATGTTTATTTGAGATATTCATTACAGTACGTGTCTTATGTTGCCGAGAGGGGGCATTTGGGCCTGTAGGACCCATCGCCGGCTCTTCGGACTTTTTCCTGTCTCCGGAATTGGAACGGGTGTTTACCATCTTCGTTTGTCGCTAGTGAAATGGGTCAGTACTGTTGCCGTTACAGAATAACCGTTACAGCGACAAGTATCTGTTACAGGTAACGGTTCCAAGGAACAGTTACAAAATAACAGATCAAAAATGGAAAACAGAACAGGTAAAATAATCTAAGTATTCCTTGACTTACGGAAGGAATAACTTGGTAAACAATAAAATAAAATGGTATGATAAATGTAGTGCAAAGAATATGTTTCTAAGTGTTTCTTGACTTACGGAAGAAACAACTTAGAATGAAAAGTAAAAATGTACAAGATCAAAGCATAGAAAAATGCGGAAATATGAGTAAAAATACACAAGGTAAAAGAATGCAGAAATGTTCTTAAGTGTTTCTTGACTTACGGAAGAAACAACTTAAGAGAGGAATATAAACAAATGAAATAAGTAAATATAAAACAATATGTGAAAATATGTCTAAGTGTTTCTTGACTTACGGAAGAAACAACTTAGAACAGAAAACAACAAGAGAATCAAATATGCAATAGAAGAATATAAATATTTACAAGTGTTTCTTGACTTACGGAAGAAACGACTTGTAATATAGAATAGAAAAAAATAAAATGCAAAAATAAGAATACAAATATTTACAAGTGTTTCTTGACTTACAGAAGAAACAACTTGTAATAGAAAATAAGAAAATAAAATGCGGAAAAGATATAGAAATATAGCTAAGTGTTTCTTGACTTACGGAAGAAACGACTTAGCGTGAAAATGAAAATAACAGAGACAAGTATACGAAATATCAGAAATAAGAGTGCAAATATGGAAATACTTCTAAGTGTTCTTTTGACTTACCGGAAAAGAACGACTTAGACACACAATGAAACACAAGTGAAATATCAGAAAAATATTTCTAAGAGTTCTTTAACTTACCGGAAAGAACTACTTAGACACAAATACAAGAAATATAAACAATCAAAAATAATCAAATAAAATAGTAAATAAATCAATACATAAACAATAGTAATATTCTAACCTGAAAAGGTCTGAATATACGACAAATGCTAAAATAAAAAGGTACACAGGAAATCAGAAATAAAACAATAGCTCAAGTTGATACAATAAAGCACCGACTAGGTCTACAGTAAGAAGAGGCAAGCTCGACTGACCGATGAGAGAAAATCCACCTGCTTTTATGTAAAACAAATCCTTTGTTTTACGTAGCGAAAGTGGAATTTCCCTGCATCAAATCAATTAGAAATTTGGATTTGGCCAACCTTGGAATTCCCAAGTATTTTAACCGATATCCAAATTCCTTGATGCGTCGAGGACACTTAAATCACGATTAGTTTGCCGTGAGATATAATTGCAAATAGTATAACTTTATTAATTTAAGATAATATACGACAAGAGTTGAATATTGTTTAATATTGGCTACAGCGATGTTTATGTGATCACGTTTTGCTTGGTAATGATACAAAAATGTTCTATGTTACAAAAATAGATAACAAAATATCGATAGGAGTGGCAGTAAAAATCAGTTCTCGCATTTTAAAATTATATATTGCCAATTTGGGTAATTTTCAAGGCTGCACAACTATTTTATGACTACTCTTCTTTCTCAAGCAACTCAAGCAACAAAAGTGCCGGAAATTATTCACAAACAAATATCCAGCTTAATTCTTACGTAACGGTAAATTTTATAGCCATTCAAAGATAAAGATTTAAAGATAACAGTTACAATTGCCGAACTTCTACAGAAATGTATTAAAACTAATATTTTAATCCTTTGAAGATATTTTAAGGAAAATAAATTTACCAAAGGAACTCAAAAATTACACATATAAAGACTAACTATTAAAATAATTAAAATATAATGAGACGGAACAGTACGTCTTATTTAGCAAACGAGTATCTACTTAAGTTGATTTACTTCTTTTTCGTTCTTTTTTTCTCGGAAGTCGTTTGCTTTAAACCGGTTGTAATGTAGACAATAAGCTTATTTTACATCTACCATTTAGTTATGATACCCATTTCAGAATTCTAGAACATTGTACATATTGGTAGTATATTTATGCTTTTGTAGTCACTTAGCAGTATCCAAAAAGTATTGTCTGCTTACAATCTAATGCCATGTGGGAGAAAGTTGACTATGTTAGGTTCTTTGCAAAGTCTGTAGTTGGTGTTCTATAAAATCTGCAGCTTTAGTTGCTAAGAAACGGCCCCATTGCATGTAGGTTTCTTTTGACTAGCACATGCCCAATAAGAAAGTCTGTTACGACTTTGAGCTAATTCGGGCTTATTTTTATTAGTATTTCAGCCATATTAGTACATGTCCGCTCATTATATATTTCGTCGTGTGTCTGATCTGGTATGCTTCCCAAATGAGAGTTATCTCTCTATTTTTTGCTTATGTATCAGCTCTTTCATGCCATGTATTTCTTGATGCCTAATACTAGTGTGATCCTGTTACCATTGTGACACCTATGTTCTATCAGTATGTCAACGTCTTCTCGGCATTTCCACACTAGTCTAGAGTTTTTTTTTCTTTTTAAGTTGACGTGCA